>NC_091449.1:22833232-23133232 GCF_964237555.1 Oryctolagus cuniculus | reverse complement strand
ATAGCCTAGTGAGCCAGGATGCCGGCCTGAACTCAGGTATTCTTATATAGGACCTGGCTGCAGCGGCTTTACCACTGCACCAAGGGCCTGCCCCCAATGTTTTTCTTAAGCTTTAGGTGTCTTCGCATCAGGAAAGGAGTGGCAAATCCAGACCCAAAATGCAAAGTCATCGTAATCAGTCATTGCTTTCTTTTTCCACTTAACGTGGCCAACTCTTCCCTGGGCTCTTCTGGGGGTTCCTACAGACCACAGAGCCTGAACCCCAGCTGCTCTGCTCCAAAGTGGCCCAGACACCCAATGGGGACGATATGGCAGCACCATACTACGTCTTCCTTTTTTCCACAACCTTGTTCTCTTTCTACCTGTTTATGTTGTAAAGTTTTAGAATTTTTATTTACATTTGTTTATTTGAAAGGCAGAGAGACAGAGATCTCCTGGCCACTGATCCATTCCCCAAATGTCTGCAACAGCCAGGGCTGGGCCAGGCTGAAGCCAGGAGCCCCAAACTCAATTTGGGTCTCCTGTGTGGGTGACAGGGATCCAAATATTTGGGCTGTCACTTACTCCCTCCCAGGGTCTAGGCGAGCAGGAAGCTGGAATTCAAAGTGGAGCCAGGCCTCAAATCCAGGCACTCTGATAGGGGCTACCAGCATACCAAGCTGTGTCTTAACTGCTGCACCAAATGTCCAAAACAATGGTGCAAGGTCTTTTAAAAAACAAACAAAAAATCTCCCCATTAGCATCAGAGTTGGGGGAGGGGGGAGCAGGTTACAGGTACAGATTCTGAAACTCTGCAGTCTTAAGAGACTGGGTGGCTGCAGCCTCATTTTGAGTATCCATCCCAGTGCAACAGGAGAGAAACAGGACTCATTTAGAAAAATATCAAGCTCCTCACAACTGGACACGTGTCCATTTCTAGCTCCAAACCAATCAGGAGCGAGGAGTGTCAGATCCTCACCGGCAGTGACCCCTGCTGCCCTCATAGGGACTCCTGAACGTTCAAGCATGCCCAAAATGGCCTCATGTGAACTTTCCGGGGTGATGGTATCAAGCACCATTGCTGTGGTGTGTCGTGTGCAAAAACAGTGAAAGCCAAATCAGCGGTGCCTGTGCAGATCACCTAGCTGGGTGCCAAATGCTGTCCTGTGCCCGGGGGTTTGAGCCAGATTGAAGTGCCGTGTGTACTGGGGGAACGGGCATGCCTTCCCACCCCCATGAAAGCACCTGTTCGGCTCCCATAGGACAGCAAGTTGATGGAAGCTAACCCTGCTGTGCTATCCCTGTGTTGGAGCATGAGCGCCCCATAAACCCTTCTGGGCTGCATATTGGCCCCTTGTCAATTTCTATCTGCAAGTGAGCCAAAGACCCTGGGCTTGGTAAGGCCACTGTGATGTACAAATAGTTCCACTTTCTGGAAGCAGGTTTGTGACAATGTTTCAGGATCACCTTTTGCAGCATGAGTTAATCAAAGAAAAAAAGACAAAGGTTGTCCCTTGCATTCTTCATTAAAACAATTTTATATATTTGAAATGCAAAATGAGAGAGAGAGAGAGAGCAGGAAGGAGGAAGGGAGGGAGGCAGGGAGGGAGAGAGAGAGAGATCTTTCATCCACTGGTTCATTCCCCAAGTGCCCTCAGTAGCAGGGCCGAGTCGGGCTGAAAGCAGGAACTACAGCTGCATCTCCCACGTGGGTGGCAGGAACCCAGCACCTGGGCCTTCCCCTGCTGCTTCTCATGCACATCGCAGGAAACTGAATGCAAGTGCAGACGGACACCGCACGCAGGGGCTCCAGCCACCGCGCTGGCACATCGCCTGCCCGTGTTCTCCACCTCCTTTCAGGCTCGGGACCTTCCACGTCTCACCTGTCGACAGGTGTGCTGGCCTGCCAGGTATGTAGCCTGCTTCCTCGCCACCCCCCCCCCCCAGCACCAGGTGAACACCATGCTCCCCATCAGCAGCTTCCTGCCTGACTCGCAGGCGCACACCTGTCCTTTCCCAAGGTCCTCCTGGGGGACGTCAAGCACACACCTGTGGGGCCTGTAGAATCAAGCTTTTTTTTTTTCCTTGAATTTTTATTTTTTTTAAAGGTTTACTTGAAAGTCAGTTACCGAGAGAGTCGAGCTTATTTTTTAAAACTAGAGGCTTACCTGAACATCTTGCTCCCCCAAGCACAGAACCTAACAATTCCCATGCTCTCTCTAATCTGGTCTTCTACTATTTTGTTGGTTGCCCCAATCAATTAACACATTTCCACATAGAGCTTAAGAAACCTTGTGCCCACCCCCACCCCCCATTGAAATATTAAGGAATTCAGCTGTAAAAGCTTCCTGGCCCAGGATTTGGGGGGGGGGGTGTCGAGGTTTCTTTCATTTTTTAAAAAAATATTATTTATTTATTTGAGTGCTAGTTAGAGAGAGAGGGAAAGACAGAGAGAAAGGTCTTCCATCAGCTGGTTCACTCCCCAGATGGCCAGAGCTGGGCCAATCAGAAGCCAGGAGCTTCTTCTGGGTGCGGGGACAGAGCCTTCCAAGTGAGAACTCTGGTGGCTGCTTCAGTCACAGGAGCTGCAGACCCCGGCCCACTCAGAGGACGGGGTCGTGCACACTTCCGCTAAGACAAGCAAGCCCAGCACAGAGACCTGGGGAGCGCGGCCCGCTGGACGCTGGGGGTGGACAGCCCAGCAGGCCCCGCGCGCTCCCGGCGGGGAGGCCAGCCCAGGTCCCCAAGCCCCCGGGCGCCCCGCGGCCCAGGAAGCGAGCCGCGCGCCAGGACCGCGGGACCCCACGCCCCTCCCCGCCGCACGGCGGCGCTGCGCAAGGCCGGCCGTTGTCCGGGCCGTTGGGCGCCCACGTGGCTTCTGGACGCCTGGAGGCCGGCGCGGGGGCGGGCGCCATTACGAGAGGCTGGGGGCGCGGGGTGGAGCCGACGAGGAGCCCAGAGCGCGCCCGCGGCGGCGGCGTCGGGTGGGAAGACGAGGCGCGGCACTGGGGGGCGTGGCGGCCGGCCTGCAGGCGGGGGCGCGTCCAGGGCAGGAAGCTGGAGTCCCCGTCGAGCTGGTGGGCGCGGCCCCCGCAGAGGCCTGAGGCGTCCGGCGCGATGGCAGGGGCCGCCCCCAGGGCGGCGGCAGGGGCCGCGCGGCTCGCCACGCCCGCCACGCCCGCCACGCCCGCCACGCCCGCCGCCGGGCGCGTCGTCCAGGGCGAGCGGGCCAGAGGCGCGGCGAAGATGCTCCAGGTCCTGGTGCTGCAGGTGAGCGAGCGGCCCGCGCACGGACGGTCGGGCCCGGGTCGGTGCAGGCGGGAGGCTGGAGTGCGGGTGGGGGTCGCTTCAGAAGGGGGCGCGTGCGCTGTTCCCGACGACCCCGGAGGGCGTTTGCTGCGAGCTGTCCCGTACTAGGTGTGCGTTCGTGACTCGGGCACGTTGGCAGGTGTGTCGGTGCCCCGCACACCCCAGCCCACGTCCGCCCTAGGTTAGGGCCCTCGCGGGGAACCCTGGACCTGGCTCCCGCCCTTCCCCCGCCGCCCTCGGGGCTCGGCTTCTGGGACCCCCCCCCCCACGCCGCCCTCTCCTCATGCGGGTGTCCTGGTCCCCGGGGCGGGCATGGGCCTCCACCTTGGAGACTTGAGGTGCAGGGAGGGCTCCCGAGGAAGCCGGAGGGGAGGCGCTGGAGGAGGGAGTTTACAAACCGGAGCCAGGGTGTGGGATGGGGAGGGGCGCCGCGAAGGAGGGGGATGGGTGGTGTTTGTGTGCTGTGGATTCACCCGACCAGAGCGTCACACCCCCCCGAAGCCGCTGACTCCTTGCAAGGAGGCCTGGCTCTCAGACTTTTCAATTTGTTTTATTTACTTGACAGAGTTAGAGACAGTGAGAGACACAGACAGAGGGACAGAAAGGTCTTCCTTCCTTGGTTCACCCCACAAATGGCCGCCACGGCCGGGGCACCGCGCTGATCCGATGGCAGGAGCCAGGAGCCAGGTGCTTTTCCTGGTCTCCCATGGGGTGCAGGGCCCAAGCACCTGGGCCATCCTCCACTGCACTCCCTGGCCACAGCAGAGAGCTGGCCTGGCAGAGGGGCAACCGGGACAGAATCCGGCGCCCCGGAACCCGGTGTGCCGGCGCCGCTAGGCGGAGGATTAGCCTAGTGAGCCGCGGCGCCGGCTATATTGTTTTTAGATAAATAGTATACCTTTATGGTTGCAAATACCTAACACAAGTGCAACTTGTTTGACCAGCAGACCCAAATGCAAACATGTCAATAACTTAAAAAAATTTTTTTTTAGTTTTTCTGTACCAACAAATTGAGAACAGCCTATTTATCATATTTATTTAAGTCAGGTGCACCAGAAAGGTAATTTGTGTTAATTTAGCAGTTTTTAATAATTTTTATATAGACACACAATCTGCACATAAGTATCTGGCTCCTGCCATCGGATCAGCCCGGTGCGCCGGCTGCAGCGGCCATTGGAGGGTGAACCAACGGCAAAAAGGAACACCTTTCTCTCTGTCTCTCTCTCACTGTCCACTCTGCCTGTTGGAAGAAAAAAGAAAAGAAAAGAAAAGACAAAAAAAAAAAACAATTAATGGGGCTGGCTCTGGTGCAACAGGTTAACGCCCTGGCCTGAAGCGCCGACATCTCACGTGGGCGCCGGCTCCTGGCTTCAGATTGGCACAGCTCCGGCCATTGCGGCCAATTGGAGAGTGAACCAGCAGATGGAAGACCTCTCTCTCTAACTCTGACTTTCAAATAAAGAAATCTTAAGAGTGTTAATTTTTTTTATCTATGATGTCAGTAACCACCCGAGGCTCTTGACATGAGCTGCATAGGTTAAGGAAGCCTTTTGAGTCCACAACTCTCAGTATTTGGACAAGGCCATAAGCAAAGTGGAAGTTCTCTCCTCCCTTTAGAGAAAAGTACATCCTCTTTTGATGGCTGCTGCTTTCCACTGGGGCCTCACGGAGATCCTTCACGTAGAACATTTTTGCCACAGTGTCTTAGCTTTCTATGCTTGACATGTAAAACAAGTCCATATTTAAACAGACTTTTAAAACTTTGAAACTTAGCCGGCGCCGTGGCTCAATAGGCTAATCCTCCACCTTGCGGCGCCGGCACACCGGGTTCTAGTCCCGGTTGGGGCGCCGGATTCTGTCCCGGTTGCCCCTCTTCCAGGCCAGCTCTCTGCTATGGCCAGGGAGTGCAGTGGAGGATGGCCCAGGTGCTTGGGCCCTGCACCCCATGGGAGACCAGGAAAAGCACCTGGCTCCTGGCTCCTGCCATCGGATCAGCGCGGTGCGCCGGCTGCAGCGGCGGCCATTGGAGGGTGAACCAACGGCAAAGGAAGACCTTTCTCTCTCTGTCTCTCTCTCTCACTGTCCACTCTGCCTGTCAAAAATAAAAAAAAAATAAAAATAAAAAAAAAACTTTGAAACTTTTAGAACTCAGCTGTTTTTAAAACAAGTAGAACTTAATGAGACAAAGATTATCTCAGTAGGATACAAAAAGACTATTTTCCCAAATATCTATTAACACTTATGTATTTCATCAACCTCATTGCTTTTACAGAGGATCAGATTTTAACCTTACGTCAAAAAAAAAAAAAAAAACAGATTGATAACTTTTGAAGCTAAAAAAAAATTTTATAACCATGTAAGACTTCCACACACCTTTTGCAGCTTACCTAAACCGTTTTATCTTTTCCATTCCAATTTACAATCTATGTCCTTTCTTTATTATTTCACTAAGAAGCACAGTTTTGACTTGGCAACCTTTTTTCCATCTGTTGATTTTCTTGATTTACATTGAAAATAGCAATTTAAAAGCATATCCCGAATTTCAACCTTAGTTACTTCTGAGCAGTCTTGCATTATGTTTACTTATAGACAGCTTATGAAAACCTATTTGTCAACAAATCCAGAGTTTTTCATAGACTGTAAGGTGTTAAGAGTACCTAAGTTTGCATGTAGACACATGTATCTCATTTACCTTTACCCAATTTACATTTAGCAACTACACAGATTGTTAGGGTTGGAATAGCTGGGGGTCTGGCCTTTTGTACCCCACCCCCCCCCTGCCGCCCCGGGATGAGAGAACTGACATCAACGGAGACAGGCCACTTCATTAAGGCAAAGAGGGAAAAGCATCCTGTTCTAGAAAAGTCTGGTCTGGAGTGCACTTGGGGCTGGGGTTTTATGCGGTTAAGGAGGGAGTTTGCCACTGTCGCTGTGGGGGAGGGAGAAGACTTTGCAGCTGGTGGAAAGTGGAACTAGGGGGCTCTGGGAAGCCTTGGGAACTTTCCTCAAATCTAATTAGAAAGCTGCCCTGTGCAGCTCATCTATTTAATTAGTTGTTTTGCAAGGAGTCTGGGGGAGGTTGCACCTGGTTCCCCAACCAGAGGAGGTTGCACTGGTTGTCAGAAGGAAGGGAGGAAATGGGGAGGGGGTGGGCTGAGGGCAGAAGGAATGCGGAAGGGGCGATGAGCCCTTTACAGATGACTGAAGATACTGGCATTGTATCATACTTTGTCTGAATTAATGTCAGAACTACATTTATATGGAATTTTATTTTTTATAAAACTGGAAATCAGTTTTATCAACCTGAGATCTGTTAAATGGCCATTTTTCATTTAGTCACCTGCTGTCTGGCAAGGGTTAGCATCATTGCAGAACCTGTAATGGTTGCATAGAAGCCAATAGGGATTACAGTTGAAGCCTTCATAGGTAAGCCGATGACAGCCACATTTCATTCCCAGGACAGATTTCTCTTTCTTCTTTAGACCTTGGGAAAGCCTCTAGCACAACCTCAGTGGTGTCAGCTAGAAACAAGTTTAAGTAAAAGACAAAGACCTCTGCCACACTTGGGGAGGCTCGGTTCCTGCACCCTGCTTGGCTGTTGCCGTGAGAGCACACGCTCTTGTTCTGCAGGGAGGGCTCTGCTCCGGCACTGAACCCTGAGCTGCTTCCCGCCCTCTGGTTGGCGGGCTCCACTCTTTCCTTGGGGTGAGTGTCCAGGCTTTTTTGTTTGTTTGTTTGTTTGTTTTTTGTTTGGAGGCCAGAGACTAGTTAAAGCAGTGAAAACAGATTTTATTCAGTACCTCCTGAGGAGAGCTGAGCTCCATCACCAGTGGTGCAGAGGTGCCTGGGTGTTTTAAAGGGAGGGCTGGGGTTGGCACAGCTCAAGGGAAGAGTGAGAAGAGGTCATTCAGGGTAAATGCGGTGATCCCAGCTGTGTGTGCTAGCTGGAAGTTATGGAAGTTAGCACGCTGTCTTCTTGCAGAAACTGGCATGGCGGCCCTGGCCTCATAGGAGTGGCTACTGAGCAGGGACACACTTACAGATTTGTAAGCTTTTTTGAGTGAAGCCTCTAAGAACGGAAGGTTGGGGCCTGCCTCAGATGATAGCCTGAACAGTCAGTTCTTCTGGCATTGTGGAGCTTTCTCTGGCTGGCAGGCAGGCAGGCAGGCTTGCTTATTTATTTATCAGTTTTATTTAAGAGTGACAGGGGGTGGGGGAGAGAAATAGCTCTTATCTACCGATATACTTCCCAAACGCCTACCATAGCCAGGACTGGACTGAAGCCAAAGCTGGCAGTAGGGAACCCATTCCAGGTCTCCTGCATGGGTAGCAGGAACCCAGTTGGGCCATCACTGCTGCCTCCCAGGCTCTGCATTAGCAGGAAGCTGGAGTCAGGAGCTGGAACTGAATATTGAATCTTTAGCACTCTGGTGGGGGGATTCAGTGAGTGTCATGACTGTTAGGCCACATGCTCACCACTCAAGTGAGCACTTTAATGAATAATTGCAGTCATCCCAGGGTTGTGGCCTTGTGCTGCTGGAAGCCGGAATCTGGTTGTCTCTGAGTGCGAAGGACTGAATGGAGCCACATGCCCGGAGTGCTGTTTCTAGGGGCAGCAGCTGTAACTGCGTGCTCCTCTGAGCCCTGCACTGCTCACTTACTCAGTACTCCTTGCTGTCTCCCCCATTGCCATTCAGGACTTGGCAAGGGTGGGAGGGGTGTTGATGTGCAGACATCAGGGCTCCCTCTATGGCTCTATTTCAGAATTTCTCCCCCTAATCCTCACTGGCACCGACAGCTCTGATTCCTCGAGCCACAGTGTGACTTTGTCTTGAGTTGTTGCCACTCTGTACAACTGGGAGGTGTTCTGGGATAGTGCCCAGTGAAGTTCCTTCTTTCGAGGGTCAGCTCTCCAGTGTCTGTTGCTTTTGCTAGCTCTTCATTTATTTTGTGTTTTTTCAGGGTTCATAATTGTGCTGTGTGTGTAACTTATACACTATTTTGCCCTTGCCAGAATGACTGCTGTTCATTTTCCAGTTATTTATTATCAGAATAGTCAAACATTCAGAAAAATAATACGATTACTAAGATGAACTCTTCTATTCCTGCCACTGGGAACTTAGACTCCATATCTCTGGGTGTTTCTGCTTCCATACCTTTTCAGTAGACAGAGTTAGGGAAAACCTCTGAAAACTCGTGAGTTCTGGCCGGCACTGTGGTTCACTTAGCTAATCCTCCGCCTGTGGCGCCGGCACCCCAGGTTCTAGTCCCAGTTGGGGCACTGGATTCTGTCCCAGTTGCTCCTCTTCCAGTCTAGCTCTCTGCTGTGGCCCGGGAAGGCAGTGGAGGATGGCCTATGTCCTTGGGCCCAAAACCTGCATGGGAGACCAGGAGGAAGCACCTGGCTCCTGGCTTCAGATCGGCGCAGCATGCTGGCTGTAGCGGCCATGTGGGGGGTGAGCCAACAGAAGGAAGACCTTTCTCTCTCTCTGTCTCTCACTGTCTAACTCTGCCTGTCCAAAAAAAAAAAAATCATGAGTTCTTTTTTGAAATTTAATTTTATTTATTTGAAAGAGTTACAGAGAGAGGTAAAGACAGAAAGAGTGTTCTTCCATCTGCTGGTTCATTCCCCAGATGGCTACAACGGCCGGAGCTGTGCCAATCTGAACCCAAAAGCTTCCTCCAGGTCTCCCACGTGGATGCAGGGGCCCAAGGACTTGGGCTATCTTCTACTGTTTTCCCAGGCCACAGCAGAGAGCTGGATCAGAAGTGGAGCAGCTGGGACTCGAACCGGCACCCATATGGAATGCTGGCGCTTCAGGCCAGGGCTTTATGCACCACAGCGTCTGCCCCAAATCATGAGTTCTTAGTGATGTTGTCAATCAAACTTAATTTTGGGGGGCTGGTGCTGTGGAATAATGGGCTAAGCCTTTGCCTGTGGTGCCGGCATCCCTTATGGGCGCCAGTTCATGTCTTAGCTACTCCTCTTCTATCCAGCTCTATTGTATGGCCTGGAAAAGCAGTAAAAGATGGTCCAAGTATTTGGGCCCCTGCACCTGCATGGGAGACCCAGAAGAAGCTCCTGGCTCCTGGTCTCGGATCTGCCCAGCTCTGGCCATTGTGGGCATTTGGGGAGTGAACTAGCGCATGAAAGACCTTTTTCTCTGTCTCTCCCTCTCTCTGCAACTCTACCTCTCAAATAAATAAAATCTTTTTAAAAATTTAATTTTCCATTTTATAATTCTTTTCCCTAACAATAAAAATCTTGGTTTCTAATAACAAGAGTAGATAAGACACATTCAGAGAATTCAGTCGAAGTTTCATCCTTATTCTTTCTACTCCATTCTTTTCTCCTGTAGGAGGTAATCTGTATTTGTTTTGGTTCATCTGCTGTCATTTAAAAAATATGAGCAGGCTGTATATATATTCATACTTATTTTTCTTACACAAAAAGAATACTAAAAATGTTCTGAACCTTTTATATATATGGATGTTTTAATAGGTATTTTAATAATAAGAATATTTTTAATATTTATATTTTTAAGCTACAGGAGACCAAATAGAACTGATTGCTTTTTGAGTTGTAATACATAATTGAGAATTACATATTATTGATTACATGTTTTAAATTTTATCTTTGGCTCTTTGGTATGACCATTTAAGAGAAAGGTAGTTGTCAAAAATGATAGATCACTTAAATTAGAAAGTTACATGGTTCTGAGGTTTATTTGGTTTTAAAAGAAATCATGCATGATTTTATAATCTTTTAAAAATTCTGCAGGTTGAAGACCCAGATTGCTTCTGGGTTATTATAAAAGGATGTAGTCCCTTTTTGGATCATGAAGTCGACTATCAAAAACTAAATAGCGCCATGAATGGCTTCTATAACAGCATGTGTAAAGATACAGAAATAAAACCATCAGTGTTGGAAGAAGGACAGGTATGTATCTGAATGCACTTTATTTATTGTATCTTTATTATTTATTTATTTATGTGCCATCAGTTACCCGTAAGCAGGTTTTGAAGGTCTGGGTTCTGCAGGAGGCAGCCTGTGAGTTGGTGCTGGTCAAACTGGCTGTGAGTAGTATTCTCTGGCACCCCCTCCCGGGCCTGAGCTCTGTGCCTTTTGACTTAAAAAAGCAACTTATAAAAAGTAGTAGCAGCCAGGACTTGAACTGACACTCCTATGTGATGCCAGCACTGCAGGCAGTGGCTTTACCTGCTGCACCACAGCACCGGCCCTGTTAATAGGCTTTTTAATTTCTGCTTGTTTGCTGGGTGAACATGATCTCTTGTTTTAACTTGCATTTTTTCACTTGCAAAGTTGGGTATCTCTTTAGTGTTTATTGTGTGTGTGTGGAGAGACACTGATTTACCTGTTATTTTAGATTGATATTTCTCTTTAGTTATTTGACTTTATCTTATTAGAAATCTAATATTTGTTTAAAAAGAAAAGCTCATTAAGTATTTTTTATGTGAATAGTTTTAGAACTGCTATATTGTACTTTATCCTTGTAATTTTTTTATTCGAAAGTCAGAGTTAGAGAGAGAGAGAGAGAGAGAGAGAGAAATATCTTCTATCTACTGGCTTACTCCCCAGATGGCCACAATGGCTGGTTCTGGGCCCGGTGGAATCTGGGAGCTCCATCTGGGTCTCCCATTTTTGTAGCAGTGGCCCAAGCACTTGGGCTACATTCTGCTGCTTTTCCTAGGCCATCAGCAGGGAGCTGGATTGGAAGTAGAGCAGCCTGGAAATGAACCGGTGCCCATAATGGGATGGTGGCTTCACAGATGGTGGCTCCACCTGGGACCCCGTAATACCTGCCCCCTGTAATTATCTAGATGTAGTGTAGATACTACCTTTCTTAGTAAAAATAAAAATAACTACTACTTTTGAACATTGATTATGTCTAGGCTGTGGGGTAAATGTTCTCTATATACTTCCTCGTTTTTTTTTTTTTTTTTTTTTTTTTTTTTTTTTTTTTTTGGTAAGAGTTAGAAGTAGAGTCAGCGAGAGAGTGAATCCATTCCTTCCATTGGTTCTCTCACCAAAAATCCACAGTGGCCAGAGCTGAGCTGATCCAAAGCCAGGAGCCAAGAGTTTCTTCCAGGTCTTCCACGCAGGTGCAGAGACCCAAGGACTTGGGCCATTCTCTACTGCTTTCCCAGGCCATAGCATAGAACTGGATCAGAAGAGGAGCAGCCAGGACACGAACCACTGCCCATATGGGATGCCAGCACTGCAGGCTGGGCTTTAACCCACTGCACAACAGCACGCCTCCCCCCCCCCCATTTGATCTTTAAAACAACTCTTGGAAGGAATGGATCTTGTGATACAGCCGAGTAAGCCACTGCTTGGGGCACCTTTGGTTCCATACTGGAGTACCTGATGTAAGTCCTGGCTGCCCACTTCCAGGACAGCTTCCTGCTAATGCCCTAGGAGACAGCAAATGGTGGATCGAATCCTGAATACCTGCCACCTGTGAGGGAGACCTGAGTGGAGTTCCTGGCTCCTGGTTTCGGCATGGTCCAGGCCCAGTTGTTGGAGACATTTGGAGAGTGAACCAGTAGATAGAAGATTTCTCTCTCTCTCTTGCCCTCTCTGATGCTCTGCCTTTCAAATAAATAAAAATGAATAAACATTTAAAAAACTAAAATAACTCTTGAAGTATGGTGGTAGCATATGTGATAGATCCAAACAAGAGAAATGTAAAATATATTATTCTGATCTTGACTTTTTATTTTATTTTTATTCCTTCTAAATACTGGTTTCTCCTGATTTTCTACTGCCTATACCGTTTCCTATGATTTTCTTTCCAAAGCATAGGCGAGATGTAGAAAGGTTAAGTTGATAGAGATCAAGTGGGAGGTGGCGAATGGGTGCTCTAGTGGGCAGAGTGAGGACCATAGCAGCCGCTTCCCCACAGCTGCCCCTACACTGTTGGCTTAGCCGACATGTACTGATCCCTCTCTGTGCCAGCCTGTGGAGACGCAGTGATCTCAGAATCGCTGCCCCAGGGAGCTTGTGTTTTGATTTGTCACAGGTAACTGATGTTGCAGCAGACAGTGCCAGGTGGTGAGCACAGGTCACCTCACTGGGGCCCTGGGATGTGAGTTTGTGTTGGTGCAAGCAGCAGTGTGGAGAGAGGTGTGTCACAGGAAGCAGCTGGGGTCTTTATCCACACCCAGAGCAGGGCCAGAGCTGTGCTCTGTTGTGTGCATCGTGTGCTTGATTGGTCATGCAGAAAGAGCCCTGTGTGTGGTTTACAAAGCAAGGTTAGTGTACTAACTAAAGTGTCCTTGGCCCTCACTGGAGTGTTGCAGTGTTCCCACTGGTTTCCTTTTTCTGGTCCAGGGTCTGAGCCAGGCCTCCAGCTTGCCTCCAGTGTCCTGTCTGGTTAGTCTCCCAGAGTCTGGGACAGTTCTTCAGTCTTCCTTCATGGCCTGGACGCTTCTGAAGAGTCCTGGTCAGTTATGCTGCAGAGGAACGTTCAGTTTGACTTGGCCTGATGTTCTCATGATCAGACTGAGGTTGTGCGTGTTGGCAGAGAGAGAGAGAGGTCTGCCATCCACTGGTTCACCCCCCAACTGACTGTGACGGCTGGAGCTACGCTGATCCAAAGCCAGGAGCCAGGAGCTTCCTCTGGGTTTCACACACAGGTGCAGGAGCCCAGGGACTTGGGCCATTTTCTGCTTTCCCAGGCCATAGCAGAGAGCTGGATCAGAAGTGGGGCAGCTGGGACTAGAACTGGCACCTGTATGCCATGCCAGCACTGCAGGCAGCAGCTTTACCTGCAACACCACAGTGCCAGGCCCTAGCAGGCATTCTGAATTTGCTACGGTGAGGTTCACTTTTTCCATCATTCCTTCTACAGTTTTAAAACTTTAATTATCTTTTTAAAAAAGATTTATTTATCTATTTGAAAGTCAGAGAGAGAAGGAGAGACAGAGAGAGAGAGAAGTCTTTCATCTACTGCTTCCCTGTCCAACCAGCTGCAATGGCCAGAGTTGAGTTGACCTGAAGCCAGGAGCCAGGAACCTTCCCTGGGCCTCCCACATGGGCACAGGGGCCCAAGCACCCGGGCCATCCTCCGGTGCCTTCCCAGGTCATTGCATAGAGCTGGATTGGAAGTGGAGCAGACAAGATCCGAACTAGCACCCACATGGGATGCAGGATGCTGGCACCACAGGCCTAGGCCCTAACACGTTGAACCACAGCACTGGTCCTTTATTTATCTTTTTTGAAAAAGATTTTCTTGGCCAGCCCCGTGGCTCACTAGGCTAATCCTCTGCCTGCAGCGGCGGCACCCCGGGTTCTAGTCCCAGTCAGGGCGCCGGATTCTGTCCCAGTTGCTCCTCTTCCAGGCCAGCTCTCTGCTGTGGCCTGGGAGTGCAGTGGAGGATGGCCTGAGTGCTTGGCCCCTGCACCTGCATGGGAGACCAGGAGGAGGCACCTGGCTCCTGGCTTCGGATTGGAACAGTGCACCGGCTTCAACGCGCCGCCCGTGGCAGCCCCTTGGGGGGTGAACCAACGGAAAAAGGAAGACCTTTCTCTCTCTCTCTCTCTCTCTCTCTCTCTCTCTCTCACTCTCACTCTCTCACTCTCTCTCTCACTCTCTCACTCTCACTGTCCTACTCTGCTTGTCAAAAAAAATAAATAAAATAAAAAATATTTTTTTTAACTTTTATTTAATGAATATAAATTTCCAAAGTACAGCTTATGGATTACAATAGCTTCCCCCCATAACGTCCCTCCCACCCAGAACCCTCCCCTTTCCCACTCCCTCTCCCCTTCCATTCACATCAAGATTCATTTTCGATTCTCTTTATGTACAGAAG
Organism: Oryctolagus cuniculus; assembly: GCF_964237555.1. NCBI lineage: Eukaryota > Metazoa > Chordata > Mammalia > Lagomorpha > Leporidae > Oryctolagus > Oryctolagus cuniculus. Next base: position 23,119,105 of record NC_091449.1, on the reverse strand, counting down.
ATCAGTTTAGCATACATTAAGTAAAGATTTCAACAGTTTGCTCCCACACAGAAACATAAAGTGAAAAATAATAGATGATTTTTAAATGATGATGAAATCAGATCAGACCTATTGTCATGTTTCATCCCAGTGAGAGTCAAGTTGGGAATTGATAATTTCTCTTTTTTTTTACAGAAGATCAGTTTAGTATACATTAAGTAAAGATTTCAACAGTTTGCACCCCCATAGAAACACAAAGTGAAATATACTGTGTGAGTACTCGTTATAACATTAAATCTCACTGTACAGCACATTAAGGACAGAGATCCTACATGAGGAGTAAGTGCACAGTGACTCCTGTTGTTGACTTTACAAATTGACACTCCTGTTTATGGCATCAGTAATCTCCCTATGCTCCAGTCATGAGTTTCCAAGGCCATGGAAGCCTTTTGAGTTCTCCAACTCCTATCTTGTTTAGACAAGGTCATAGTCAAAGTGGAGGTTCTCTCCTCCCTTCAGAGAAAAGTACCTCCTTCTTTGAAGACCTGTTCTTTCCACTGGGATCTCACTCACAGAGATCTTTCATTTAGTTTTTTTTTTTTTTTTTTTTTCTGCCAGAGTGTCTTGGCTTTCCATGCCTGAAATACTCTCGTGGGCTTTTCAGCCAGATCCGAATGCCTTTAGGGCTGATTCTGAGGCCAGAGTGCTGTTTAGGACATCTGCCATTCTATGAGTCTACTGTGTATCTCGCTTCCCATGTTGGATCACTCTCCCCTTTATTTATTCTACCAGTTAGTATTAGCAGGTACTAGACTTGTTTATGTGCTTCCTTTGACTCTTAGTCCTTTCATTATGATCAGTTGTGAACTGAAATTGATCACTTGGACTGGTGAGATGGCATTGGTACATGCCACCTTGATGGGATTGAAGTGGAGTCCCCTGGTATGTTTCTAACTCTACCATTTGGGGCAAGTCAGCTTGAGCATGTCCCAAATTGTACATCTCTTCCCTCTCTTATTCCCACTCTTATGTTTAACAGGGATCACATTTCAGTTAAATTTCCACACTTAAGAATAACTGTATTAATTACAGAATTAAACCAGTCATATTAAGTAGAACAGACAAAAAAAAATACTAACGGGGATAATGTATTAAGTTGTTAACAGTCGGGGCTATGCTGATCAAGTCACCATTTCTCATAGTGTCCATTTCACTTCAACAGGTTTCCTTTTTGGTGTTCAGTCAGTTGTCACCGATCAGGGAGAACATATGATATTTGTCCCTTTGGGACTGGCTTATTTCACTCAGCATGATGTGTTCCAGATTCCTCCATTTTGTTGCAAATGACTGGATTTCATTGTTTCTTACTGCGGTATAGTATTCTAAAGAGTACATATCCCATAATTTCTTTATCCAGTCTACCGTTGATGGGCATTTAGGTTGGTTCCAGGTCTTGGCTATTGTGAATTATGCTGCAATAAACATTAGGGTGCAGACCGCTTTTGTGTTTGCCAATTTAAATTCCTCTGGGTAAATTCCAAGGAGTGGGATGACTGGGTCGAACAGTAGGGTTATCTTCAGGTTTCTGAGGAATCTCCAGACTGACTTCCATAGTGGCTTGACCAGTTTGCATTCCCACCAACAGTGGGTTAGTGTCCCTTTTTCCCCACATCCTCGCCAGCATCTGTTGTTGGTAGATTTCTGTATGTGGGCCATTCTAACCAGGGTGAGGTGAAACCTCATTGTGGTTTTGATTTGCATTTCCCTGAGTGCTAATGATCTTGAACATTTTTTCATGTGCCTGTTGGCCATTTGGATTTCCTCTTTTGAAAAATGTCTATTGAGGTCCTTGGCCCATCTCTTAAGTGGGTTGTTGGTTTTGTTGTTGTGGAGTTTCTTGATCTCTTTGTAGATTCTGGTTATTAACCTTTATCTGTTGCATAGTTTGCAAATATTTTATCCCATTCTGTCGGTTGTCTCTTCACTCTCCTGACTGTTTCTTTTGCAGTACAGAAACTTCTCAATTTGATGCAATCCCAGTAGTTGATTTTGGCTTTGACTGCCTGTGCCTCCCGGGTCTTTTCCAGAAACTCTTTGTTTGTGCCAATATCTTGAAGGGTTTCTCCAATGTTCTCTAATAACTTGATGGTGTCAGGTCGTAGATTTAGGTCTTTAATCCATGTTGAGTGGATTTTTGTGTAAGGTGTAAGGTAGGGGTCTTGCTTCATGCTTCTGCACGTGGAAATCCAGTTTTCCCAGCACCATTTATTGAATAGACTGTCCTTGCTCCAGGAATTGGTTTTAGATCCTTGATCAAATATAAGTTGGCTGTAGATGTTTGGGTTGATTTCTGGTGTTTCAATTCTGTTCCATTGGTCTATCCATCTATTTCTGTACCAGTACCATGCTGTTTTGATTACAACTGCCCTGTAGTGTGTCCTGAAATCTGGTATTGTGATGCCTCCAGCTTTGTTTTTGTTGTACAAGATTGCTTTAGCTATTTGAGGTCTCTTTTGCCTCCATATGAATTTCAGCATCATTTTTTCTAGATCTGAGAAGAATGTCTTTGGTATCCTGATTGGAATTGCATTGAATCTATAAATTGCTTTTGGGAGAATGGACATTTTGATGATGTTGATTCTTGCAATCCATGAGCATGGAAGATTTTTCCATTTTTTGGTATCCTCTTCTATTTCTTTAAGATTTTGTAATTCTCATCGTAGAGATCTTTAACGTCCTTGGTTAAGTTTATTCCAAGGTATTTGATTGTTTTTGTAGCTATTGTGAATGGGATTGATCTTAGCAGTTCTTCCTCAGCCATGGCATTGCTTGTATATACAAAGGCTGTTGATTTTTGTGCATTGATTTTATATCCTGCCACTTTGCCAAACTCCTCTATGAGTTCCAATAGTCTCTTAGTAGAGTTCTTTGGATCCCCTAAGTAAAGAATCATATTGTCTGCAAAGAGGGATAGTTTGACTTCTTCCTTCTCAATTTGTATTCCTTTAATTTCTTTTTCTTGTCTGATGGCTCTGGCTAAAACTCCCAGAACTATGTTAAATAGCAGTGGTGAGAGTGGTCATCCCTGCCTGGTGCCAGATCTCAGTGGAAATGCTTCCAACTTGTCTCCCATTCAATAGGATGCTGGCCGTGGGTTTTTCATGAATTGCTTTGATTATATTGAGGAATGTTCCTTCTATACCCAATTTGCTTAGAGTTTTCATCATGAAAGGGTGTTGAATTTTATCAAATGCTTTCTCTGCATCAATTGAGATAATCATATGGTTTTTCTTTTGCAGTCTGTTAATGTGGTGAATCACATTGGTTGATTTGCGAATGTTGAACCATCCCTGCATACCAGGGATAAATCCCACTTGGTCTGGGTGGATGATTTTTCTGATGTGTTGTTGTATTCTATTGGTGTGAAATTTATTGAGGATTTTTGCGTCTATGTTCATCAGGGATATTGGTCTATAATTTTCTTTTAGTGCTGCATCTTTCTCTGGCTTAGGGATTAAGGTGATGCTGGCTTCATAGAAAGAATTTGGGAGGATTCCATCTTTTTCAATTGTTCTGAATAGTTTGAGAAGAAATGGGATTAGTTCTTCTTTAAATGTCTGGTAGAATTCAGCAGTGAATCCATCTGGTCCTGGGCTTTTCTTTGTTGGGAGGGCCTTTATTACTGTTTCGATTTCTGTTTCAGTTATGGGTCTATTTAGGTTTTCTATGTCTTCATGGTTCAATTTTGGTAGATTGCATGTGTCCAGGAATCTCTCCATTTCTGATAGATTTTCCTGTTTCCTGGCATACAGGTCCTTGTAGTAATTTCTGATGATTCTTTTTATTTCTGTGGTGTCTGTTGTTACGTTTCCTTTTTCATCTCTGATTTTATTGATTTGGGTCTTTTCTCTTCTTTTTTTAGTTAGTTGGGCCAATGGGGTGTCCATTATGTTTATTTTTTCAAAAAACCAGCTTCTCACTTGGCTGATTTTTTGTAATGTTTTTTTGGATTCAATCCTGTTAATTTCTTCTCTGATTTTAATTATTTCATTCTCCTACTAGATTTGGGTTTGGTTTGCTGCAGTTTTTCTAGGTCCTTGAGATGTGCTGAAAGCTCATTTATTTGGTACCTTTCCAATTTCTTGTATAGGCACCTATTGCTATTAACTTGCCTCTCAATACTGCTTTTGCTGTATCCCATAAGTTTTGATATGTTGTGTTGTGAAAACTTCTAAATGTTCTTATCATAAATTTTTTGAAATCCATATCTTGCATTTCTTCTATCTCATCATCTTCATAATCTTGGCTTGGGGTGTTTTGTTTATTTGGAGGCATCATAGTGTCATCGTTGATCTTGTTCCCTCGATTTCTGTGTTTGTTGCTTGGCATAGTTAATTCTTCTTTCGTCACTGTGCTTTTTTTTTTTTTATACTATGTCTGTGTTAAGTGGACTGCCTGCTGTTGGAGGAGCCTTGGAGGTTTGAGATGGGTGTGGCCTGAGAGCTCTGCTTGGTTCTTCTGGGTTACGGGTGTGCAAAGGTGACACCCTCAGGTTATGCGTGGTAAATCTCTCCTTTTTATTTATTTATTTAGGAGGTAAGTAATACCGCACCGCACTGCTGTGCAGAATTGATGGTATTTAGCTTCCGATCTCTGGCTTCTACCCAAAGAGTCTGTGCAGGCTCTGTTTCTCCTCTGGACTCCCACTGGGTTGCCTAGGCTACTGAATTGTAGTGACTCAGTTCCTTAGCTCTCCCTAGTTGTTATCTAAATCCAGAGTGAAGGCCTGCTCTTTGTCTCTTGCTTGCCTTTGCAAGGTTGGCAGAGAGAGAAACTCCTCTGTACCAGTACCCCCCCCCCCCACCTTTTTTCCTTCTCTCCTGTAGTCAGTCTGGTGAACTTTCCCTCTCCCCTCTAGATTCTGACCGCCATTTCCCCGCCAATGTCTCAGGTTACTGAGCTCACCTCCCCTTCCAGCACCGATGTGTGGACTCAGAGCCCTGGGCGTCCCTGCTCTCCCTGCTGGTGTCTGTGTGACATCCACTCCCCTTCCTGCACTGGCGCGCAGACCATGCAGCTCCCGCAGCTCGGCTTCCGCGCGGTGGGCGACCTTGTTCTCCCAGTAGGTCCTCCGAGTCACAGCCACTAGATCCGGAAGAGTTTCCTCTGCAGTTTTTTCCTGATCCTTTTTCTGAGGCTACCATAACTCCACTTTTATTAAACTAAATTTTCCTGGACTATCGGTGCGTGCCCTCACTATTCCACCATCTTGGCTCCACCCCGTCCTTCAATAAAAATATTTTATTTATTTGAGAGGTAGAGTTATAGACAGAGAAAGACGTAGAGAAAGGTCTTCCTCTGCTGGTTCACTCCCCAAATGGTTGCAGTGGCAGGAGCTGAGCTGATCAGAAGTCAGAAGCCAGGAGCTTCTTCCAGCTCTCTCACAGGGGTGCAGGGGCCCAAGCACCTGGGCTATCTCCCACTGCTTCCCAAGGCCATAAGCAGAGAGCTGGCTTGGAAGAGGAGCAGCTGGGACGCAAACTGGCCCCATACAGGATGCCAGTGTGGCAGGTGGAGGCTTAGCCTACTGTACAGAGCACAGGCCCCTATTGATCTTGCTATTTCTTTGAAAGGCAGAGAGACAGAGATCCTCAATATCCTGGGTCACTGCTCCTGGTGTCTCCCCCGTCCCCTGTAGTGACACTGCACACCCACCCCTGTGGGCCCTGCTGAGGCCCTGACGGCGGGTCCTCCAATGCCTCTGTCCCCAGGTGCCGTTCCCCCTGGCTCTGAGGATGCGGGACATCTACATCCTGGAGGGCGAGCACGTGCTCCCGGCCATGGCATACACGGCCCTCAAGATCCATCACAGTGAGTCCTCAGGGCCCACAGAGGCCCGGGTGCTGGGACGGAGGAACTGGGGGTCCCCCTGCCTGTCCCTCGTGAGCAGGGCTTGAGGGAGGGATGAGGGGGTTTGGGAGGCCTGGGTTCCCTTCAGGAGGGCACTGAGAATCCCCCTGTTGCATCCCCAATCCCAGGCCCCCACAGACCACAAGGAGAAGTGGCCAGGGTCATCGCACTGGAAATTGGCCCCTGAGCAGTCCCTCCAGTGCTTGGCGTTTCACCCAAGACATCCTGGCCCGATGACCACAGCTGTCTGCACACAGGACCCTCCTAGGACAGGTGGGTGGGTTCCCACCTGGATGTGGGCAGGGCTAGAGGGAGGTGGGGCTGTGGGAGACCCTGTGCAGTGAAGGGGAAACCAGCCGGCACTGGATCCCCTTCAGCCATCTGAGAACCCCTGGAAGGCCCAGGTGCCCTGAGCCCAGTTGTGGGGGCCGAGTGCACTCCTGTGAGCAGGGGTGGGCACAGAGGCAGGTGCTGGGGGCCCCTGCGGCAGAACTCAAGGGCAACTGAGTGTGGGCTCTGCAGCCCTAGCCTCGGGCCAACAGAAGGCAGCGGGACCCAGAGCATCGCTGGCCTCTGGGCTCCAGTGGGGAGGGGTCCCCGTGCTCGTCCCCTGCTGCTGCTGCCATCAAGGACCTGAGCGCCTGGGTCCCCATGCAGAGCAGAGATGGGCTTGTCCCAGCTCTAGAGGCTCTAAGTGGAGGTCCAGGTGCAGGCTGTCCAGGCACTGGGGAGGCCCCACTGCGCCTCCAGATGCTGCCTCCCTGGGTGCTCCTGGGACAGTAGCGGTGACAGCCCAGTCTCACCAGGAAAGAGACAGTGGCCCAGGGGCAGAGGACACAGGGCACCCCTGCCACCTCTTTAGAAACTGCATTCCCTGTTCCCAAGGGCCTAAACTGATCTCCATGTCTGCCCTACAGCCCCAGCTCTCACCCCCATCATCTTAGGCTCAGTTCCTTTCCAGCCATGTAGGAGGGACTCAGATGTGGGTAACTCAGCGAATGCACTGTTAGGGTGCAGGAGGTCAGGTGGGGGAGGTGACGGGGTCCTGAGTTGGTGCCTGGGTCCCCAGAGATGAGAGTGAGGTGGGGAGTTCAGGGCCATCCACCCTGTGGGGCTGTGCAGGAGGAGCCGGTGGTGTCCCAGGGCTCCCCTTGCCCGGGCTGCACACACCCTCCCCTCTGGGGCCAGCAGCCTGGAAGAGTCCTCAGTGTCACACGTGGTGATGGGGACCCCAGGATGAGGTCGGGGCAAGCACCGAGCAGGCCAGACGGGGGCTGTGGTAAACAAACCGTGTCTCTTCTTGCAGCCAAGGCTATAAAACGGTGCAGCAGGCCCCTGGGGCAGGCACGCGTCTCCCAGATGCACGTTCCTGCCCCCACTGCTCCGAAGGCCAGAATCACCATTCAGGACACAGTGGCAGTGTGGGAGCAGACCAGGGGTCCCGCTACCCGTGCAGTGATGATCCGTCCTCCAGAAAGCTTTGGCCTCCGCATCACCGAGAGGGAAGGCATGGAGGAGGAGGAGAGCTGGGAAGGCAGCCCAGAGCCCCTCGGCCTGGGCTCCCCTGTGGGGACCACAGAGTCTCCAGGTGTGGCCAGCCCCACGGAGTCTCCAGAGTACTCGAGGTGGGAGGGCCTGTGCCAGTGCGCCAGTCTCCCTAACCTGAGCGGGCCAGAGCACAGGGAGGACGACTCCTCCGACGCTGGCAGCCGGGAGGGCCTGTGGATGTGGGCTCCTCCACGGGCCTCGGAGCCCCCAGAACCAGGGCCCATGCAGGCTGTCCCCGCCTGGGGGCCACGGCTGAAGACTTCCCCCTACTGGCATGGCAGCCCCACGCACTCTGGGGAGAGTCACGGGCTGGAGCCGGCCAGAGCCAGCCCTGGGCTGGGAGACCAGGCCCGCGTGCCCTCCCTGGCCAGAGGCCTCCTTACCTCCTATTCCATGGGGCACCTGGATGATGGGTGCCTCCTAGAAGAGAGGCCGAGTCCACCATCTGCCCTGCCCAGGTTGGGCAGCAGCCTTCCGTGTGTCTTCACGGCATCCTATGCACTTGGTTGAGCCCCCACCGCCCAGGCTCTTCCTGGGGCCAGGACACCCTGACACTGGAAGACAACAGCCGTGCCAGGAGCCACTGTACTCTCCTCCCCGCCCCCCTCCCCCACCGCCACCCTCAGGTGGTGCTGAGCCTGTATTAAATTGTTCCATGGAAAGGAGTTTGCTCCAGTTTGTGACCCCGGTGCCCAGCGGCAGCAAGCTTCCCCGTGTTCCTGGGGAGATGGGTGGTTCCACAGCCCCCATCCTCAGGCAGAGACCCACTCAGGACCCTGCAGGCACAGAAGAAACTCCTGGCTCCTGGCTTTGGATCGGCACAGCTCTGGCGGTTGTGGCCGTCTGGGGAGTGAACGAGCAGATGGAAGACCTCTCTCTCTGTCTCTGCCTCTCCTCTCTCTGTGTAACTCTGACTTTCAAATAAATAAATAAATCTTTAAAAAATGGAATTATTTATGTATTCAAAATGTAGAGTGACAGTGAAAGAGAGACAAATCCTTCATCTACTGGTTGATTTGCCCAGAAGTCCTTGAGGTCCAGTTCTATGCCAAGCGAAGGTCAGGAACCAGAATTCCAACTGTGACTCCCATGCGGGAGCAGCGGCCCACATATTGGGGCCGTCTTCCACTGCTTTCCCAGGCCTGTTGGCAGAGAGCTGGATCCGAAGCTGAGCAGCTGGGACTCGAACCAGCTCTCCACTATGGGATGCCATCATTGCAAGTTAGCACCACCCTGGCCCGTGCACTTTAAATGCTAATATCCATGAACTTATTGAAGTCCTCTCCTACCCATGTGAACATGTCCTTGTTTAGAGACTTCGGAGAAGCAGGCCACGCCCTCAGCTCCTCTGACAGCCCTCATGTTCCTGGAGCTCCCGTCCCTCCACAAGGGAGGGAAACCATGGAGAACTGAAGACGGGAGGGCGAGCCCGAGCGTGCAGGGGTGAGTGTGCACTGGGGCTGAGCCTGGCTGTCGCTCCTACTGGGCTCCCAGCTCCTGCTGGGCTGCACCCTGGGGAGCCCCAAGCACATCAGCGCTCCCCACCAGGCCCTCTTGCTGCTCCTGGCCACAGTGGACAGCAGAAGGCAAGCATGTGCAGGTGGACGAGAGCAGAGCAAGCCAAGGAAGCAGAACTCGCCTTAGCACAAGCTTCCCTCTACCAGCCCAGTCCTGCCACAGCAAGAACTCACGTGCGGGGCAGGTGCTGGGGCACAGCGGGTTCCACTGCTGCTTAGGATGTGGGCATCCCAGATCAGAACACCTAGAGTCCTGTCCCACTGCTGCTTCCTGGCCAGCTTCCAGCCAGCCCCAGCTGTCGCTCCCCCTCTTCGTGGAGAAACGACACTAAGCCCTGCCTAGGCTTCATATCCGAGTCACGGCACCATTATGTCGCTCCCCCTCTTCGTGGAGGAGCAACACAGGACCCTGCGCTGTTCTTTTGTCTGCTCGGCCCTCCCCGGGTTTGCTGCTGGTTCTTCCCGGGTTGGCTACTATCCCTTCCACCTCCATGGAAGGGCAGTTCCCCCTGGCCGCATTCCCCACTTCCGCAGGGGAGCGGCACACCGCCGGCCGGCTCTTCTCAGGGGCTGCACAGGTGTTCCCTTAGATGTTCCCCTTAGATGTTCCTCGTGCATGCCGTCTCTCTCCTCCTTTATAGTCCTCCTCTGCCAATCCCAACTCGGCTGCCCACACGCCGAGTACGCTGCTCTCCTCCAATCAGTAGCAAGTCCTACAGTTTATTGGTTGAACTGGAGGCAGCTGTGCGGAAGCTGTTTACTTCTCTCCCAGCGCCACATTGTGGGAGAGCAGATGCATAGAATAAGACTTAATTCCAGTAACTCAGTCCAGTCCGGATTGCTCCCCACAGATACCCCTTTCTTTTTATTTTTGGCGTTGATACGCGCCTGTCTTCGGTGTCCCGCAGCACACACTCTGCTCTACTTGCTAGAGTTGCCACAGGTTCTTACAAGTCCTATCAATCAGGCAAACCGAATCCGGGTCCTCTCTTCGCCATGTTGTGAGGAGGTTTTTAGGCGCTGATGCGTGCCTGTGTTCGGTGACCTGCGGCTCATACTCTGGTCGAGCCGCCTGCTGGCACTTACCGCCTTAATCAGGCAGACCGAATCCAAGCTTTCTCATTGCCGTATTGTGGGGGAGACTTATTAGTGTTGGTTCGTGCCTATCTTCGGTGACCTGCAGCTCATACTCTGGTCGAGCTGCTTGCTGGTGCTTACCGCCTTAATCAGGCAGACCGAATCCAAGCCTCCTAATTGTTGTATTGTGGGGAGGCCTTACTGATGTTAATTCGTGCCTGTCTTCGGTGACCTGCGGCACATAAGCTGCTAGCCGCCGCAGGTGCTCATCGCCTCACTTAATCAGGCAGACCGAATCCAAGCTCTCACATTGTAGTATTGTGGGGAGGCCTTTTCTCTATTTCTCTATCTCCGGGCATTCCTATCTCTCCCATTCCACTTCTATCTTCCAGCATTCCTATTTCTCTCACTTTACTTCTAAACTTCTATTTCTCTTATCCCTGCAGCTTCCCGGCGCCTCGCCCTGCCGGCAGCTTCACGGCTCCGCGCGGCTCCGCGCGGCTTCCCGGCGCCTCGCCCTGCTGGCGGGCTCCGCCCCGAGGCTGCTTCTCGGCGCCTCGCCGGCTCTGAGCCGCTTCAGCCCGCGCCTCTCTCATCTGCGCGGCTCGGCTTTGCGCGCACACCCCGCAGTCTTTCACTAGCCCTTTCGCGTCTGAACCACAGCCTCGCGCCAGCCCCGCGTTGCCTATCTATTCACGCCCCGTGCTCTCTCTGCACGCGGCGGCTTCCGCGAGTCACACAGCGTAGCTTGCGTCTCCACCACTAGCATTCAATCCAAGTTCCCCGGGCTAGCCTGGCGAATTCAACCCAGCTCACGTTTCCGCCCCACGATCTGGCTTCCCGTCCTTTGCTCCCCGGGCTAATCAGACGGATCCCAATCTGGCTTACGTTTCAGCTTCTGGTTTCAACTTTTCGCCCCCTATTCCCGGGCTAACTTGAGAACCCCAAAGTGGCTTTCGTTTCCGCCTTGGCCTGCCCCCCGTGGCTTCAATTTCCCTAACATTTTTCTCTACCCGGTATGTTTCCCCAAGCTTTCCTCCAACAATATTCCTCCCTCATTTCTCCCGGCCTCTCCCCACAGTCCGCATCCGAGTTTGTTCTAGCTTTCACTTTCGCCTTCGACCTTAGAGATTTCTCCCAGCTTCCCCCCCGTAGTCCGTATCCGAGTCTATGCCTAGGCTTTCAATAGCTTCTTCCGGCACCTTTTTCGTCCGGCTTTTCCCTAGGCTATTTGCTAGTCTCTCTCTCCGGTATTTTCCCAGTTCTTCCCGTTTCTTCCCTCCTAAGTTTCATATCCGTCTAGGTTTCCTATCCGAGTCACGGCACCATTATGTCGCTCCCCCTCTTCGTGGAGGAACGACACTAAGCCCTGCCTAGGCTTCATATCCGAGTCACGGCACCATTATGTCGCTCCCCCTCTTCGTGGAGGAGCAACACAGGACCCTGCGCTGTTCTTTCGTCTGCTCGGCCCTCCCCGGGTTTGCTGCTGGTTCTTCCCGGGTTGGCTACTATCCCTTCCACCTCCGTGGAAGGGCAGTTCCCCCTGGCCGCATTCCCCACTTCCGCAGGGGAGCGGCACACCGCCGGCCGGCTCTTCTCGGGGGCTGCACAGGTGTTCCCTTAGATGTTCCCCTTAGATGTTCCTCGTGCATGCCGTCTCTCTCCTCCTTTATAGTCCTCCTCTGCCAATCCCAACTCGGCTGCCCACACGCCGAGTACGCTGCTCTCCTCCAATCAGTAGCAAGTCCTACAGTTTATTGGTTGAACTGGAGGCAGCTGTGCGGAAGCTGTTTACTTCTCTCCCAGCGCCACATTGTGGGAGAGCAGATGCATAGAATAAGTCTTAATTCCAGTAACTCAGTCCAGTCCGGATTGCTCCCCACACCAGCTGTGCTGCTCCTGTGTGGGGGAGGTGGACTTGCAGCTGCATGACTTCCCTCACCATATGGGCACCGGTTCTAGACCCAGCCGCTCCTCTTCCGATCTAGCTCTCTGCTATGGCCTGGGAGAGCAGTAGAAGATGGCCCAGGTCCTTGGGCCCCTGCACCCACATGGGAGACCCTGAAGAAGCTCCTGGCTTCGGATGGACGCAGCTCCGGCTGTTGTGGCCATCTGGGGAGTGAACCAGCGGGTGGAAGACCTCTTGCTCTCTGACTCTGTCAATGCTTCTCTGCAACTGTGGCTTTCAAATAAATTTAAAAAACAAAATGGAAGGAGGCCATGGAGGGAGGGAGACTGGGGCAGGAGGTGGCAGAGGCAGCAGGGTGGGAGAGGGTGTGTGCGGGGAAGCCAGGGACAGAAGGGAGCTGGGCTCCCCTGGGGCGTCTTTCGGGGAGCGCAGGCGCTGGAAGTGATGGAGAAGTCGTGCACGACCCCTGCCTTTTGACAAGGCTGCACTTCTCTGTGTGTCCCGGTTCTGTTCTCCCCACGGGAAGACAAGGACCTGGGCGTCTCTCCCAGCCCAGCCAGGGTCCTCGACCCCCAAAGAACAGAATGGTCAAATGCCAAGTAGGTCTTTAGAGACAACTGGTCTACCCCGTGTCCCCTAGCCTTCAGGGCCGTGAGTGCAAGAGAGAAGCAGAGGAGCTGTGTTCCGGCCTGCCCGCCACACTGGCACTGGGTGTCCTGCAGTTCCCATAGTCACAGCAGCCAGTCGTCAGGGTCCCAGCCAAGGTGCGAGAGGCTGAGCTGGCCCAGGGCTCCAGAGGCCCTGTGTGGTGCTTTCTCCCCTTGCCCAGGCAGGGTTTCCACTGGTTCTGCGCCTTCCCTGCACCCAGGCATGGGCCCATGGTCAGGTCCCCGGGAAGAGAGAGGGAGAAGGAGCCAAGCCCTGTGTTAATCCAGGGCTGGACTTGGCCACTATCAACACACACACACGTGCGCCCTCTGCAACTGCAGGTCATGCAAGCTGTGGCCTGGGTTGGGCGTGGAGCGCCCCACCCCCGGGAGGACAGGCCCCTCCTGCCCCACTGGGGACACAGAGCAGGTATAAAGGGCCCCGCGATGGCAGCGGCTGTCCCTGCACCATGAAGCCTGCTGCTTGCCTGGTGCTGCTCGGCGCTGCCTGGCTCCTGTTCTCTCTTGCCAGTGGGTGCCAGCCACGGACGCCTGGGCTGGGGGTGCTCTGGGGGCAGGGGCCAGCTTTCCAGGGCAGTGCTGGCTCCCAGGGCGGGTGAAGGGACGCACCTGCCGTGACCCATGCCTTCCATTTCTCTTCAGATTGTGACATCTGCCGGCTGTGCAGACAGCTGTTTATGAATTTCTGTCAGGACCCTCCGATGCGTATATTTCCTATGTGCAAAATTACCAAAGTGACCCGCTAGTGCTGCAAAACGCCCTTGCGCTGAAGCAGTGGGAGATGGGAAACTGACAGCAGAGGAGAAGGGGCACGCGATCAGTGCCGTGGTGAGTCCAGCTGGGCCTGGCCCAACACCGGCTCCTTCCGGGGCCCTGGGGAGGGGGCACTGCTCGTGCCCACCACAGCCCAGCCTGGGACTCTGTGGGAAGAACCTCCAGATGAGGATGCAGAGTTGGGGGCCGCCCCCCACCACGGTGCGGGAAAGGACAGGGAGGGAGACTGTGTGGACCCGGAGCCCTGGGATCCATGGCTGTTCAGCTCCCCCAGGCAGGCCCAAGACCCTCCAGGGCCGCTGTCCCCATGGCAGCCCTGCCTCTGTGTAAAATCTCAGCTCTGGCCTCCCTGGCCACAGCCTCTCCAGCGCCCGAGTCGAATCTTCTCCAAGTGGTGACCACTGGGTGCTGTCTGCCTTCAAATCTCACTAACTCACCCTGACCCCTCAGGTGCCCTCCTCCACCCCCAGACCTCATGTTTCCTTCTCTCTGGACCCCAAACGGCCATCTGGGGCTCCGGAGCCTGGAATTAGACCTCCAACAGCCCTTCCTGTCCTCCCGGGCCTGGCGACAGCTGGGGAAAAAGCAGACCAAACCCTGACTGCAGGTGGAGCACAGGCAGGGATGGGCACTGCTAGGCTGCAAGTGTGCCAGAGACAGTAGGGGCCAGCGGACTGGGGTCTGTGCATTCCTGGAGGCCCCCGGTGCCACTGCCACCTTGCCAGGCCTTCTGTGTAGCCCCTGCCTGTCCCAGCCTCGCCTGCACCCCCCACAGAGAACCTCCTCCTCATTCCTCATCAAGGGAGGGATTTTTACGAGAGCTTCTCAGGCACCCGGGTGCAGGAGAGGATCTGCCTTTAGCTGCCCAGATCCAGTGCCAGGCTGCAGCTCCTCCCCAGGAAGTGCCCTGTGCCTGCGCCCTGCAGGTGTCTATGGGCCCCGGCCTCACCAGGTGTCCCGACTTCTCTTTGCAGAATAAAATCTTCTCAGATCCTCTTTGTTAAGGGAGCCCTCCCGGCCAGAAGACCCAGGGCCACCCTGGGCCTACATTCTCAGCAGGTGCAGCCCCGCGCACTGGCGGCCTCTCAAAGGAGGAGGCAACAATAAAAGCCCGCATTGCACAGAGTCTGCTCAGTGCTGGACCGGACACCGGGCGTGGGTGTGGGAGGCGGGCGGTGCAGCGGGGCCGGCTGCCGTGACTGCCAGTGGTGGCTGGATCCAGGGCTGTCCGTGTTGTTCCTGCAGGGGTGCAGTGTGGGGCGGGGCGGGGGGGTGTGTGGTCTCCGTCGCCGTGGCTGAGATCCGCAGGACACACGCGTCACTGACCAGGCGTAGCCGGCTAGCCAGCTTCAGAGCGGCAGTGAGAGTCCCAGCGTCACCATGAGCACACTGCGGCTCAGAGCCGGGGCGCGTGCCCAACTGCACAGCCGCAGCCACTCTGCTGCCCCGCCCTCTGCAGGGAGACCTGCTCGGCTGCTCAGTGTGAGGCTGTGCACGGTGGCAGTGGTGCCCACCTATAGATGGATATGAGACCTCCCACCTCCAGGCCCAAGGGACATAAGGGGTGGGAAGGGGTCCCTGACCAGACAGAAGGACCTAAAGGTCAGGGGCATGAACGCCCCTGGCCATGATCCTGAAATCCTCTCTCGTGCCTCAGCTGGTCCCAGTGCCAACCCCCAACTGTGGACGCAGCTGTGACCCCGCAAACACACCCCGCGTGGGGTCTCCCGCACAGTGGGCCCAGGGTCTGGGTGTCTGCGGTGGCTCAGCCCTGTGGTCATGATGCTGCCGCCTGTCTCAGGCCCCCTGCATTCCTGTCTGTGCCCTCTGGGCCTGGATCTGCCACCTGCCCCCTACTCTGTCACAACTCACTGAGGGCACTTGGCACAGGGCTGTCTCGGGAGGAACATCTGTGTCATCCTGGTGACCAAGGAGCTGCTGGGAGGCCCAGACAGCGGCCGCTCCTGTAACCGGTGGCTTGCTGGAGGGGGGCAGGGTGGGCTGATTCTTTTCCTGTTTCTCCCACACTTGTACCTGTGCTGGCTTCACAGAGAGAAGAGGTCGGGGTGGGCGCTCCAGGCAGCGGTGAAGTCCCGGATTGGGGCGCCCACATCCCCAGTCAGAGGGCCTGGTTCTATTCCCAGCTCCTTGGCTGCCATTCCAGCTCCCCACTAATGCACACTCGGGGGTTCAGGTGGCACCTGCAGGTGGTGGTCCAAGTACTGGGGTTCCATCACCCAGGAGGGAGGGAGACCCAGATGCATTTCCTGCCTTTGGCTGGCCCAGCCCTGATTCTGGGAGCCCAGCACTCATCCCTTCCCAGGGCCCCACCCCATCTCACCTAGCAACCTCCTACTCTGCCCACCTCTTAAAGGTCCCACACCCCTCTTGGTGCCACAAACTCTGTCTAAAGCACTTACCCCAGGGGAGACCTGCTCTTTGTGCTCACTGAGCTCTCTCCACAGAGGAGCAATGGGGGACCCCTGCCTCTGCAGGAGTGAAAGGGAGCCCAGGGGATGGGAGGGCTTGGGGAGCAGAGACCCCCTCATTACCCCACCTCTGGGACCCTGGGGCTGTGTCCCACCAGACTCCGTCTGACAGATGCAAATCTATGTGCAGTGAGGACACAGGCGACACCAGGTGTCTCGGTCAGCTCTCTGCTGCTGTGACAGAATCCCACAGACTGGGGCGATGTCCAAGCCACACGAGCTGATTGGCTCACGGCTCTGGAGGGCCTTCGTGCTGCATCCAACATGGTGGCCAACATCCCATGGGGGTGCAGGGAGAGGCGGGTAGAGTCAAAGATGTAGAGAGAAAGAGGGAGAGAAGTAGAGGAACTTGCTTTTATTCTGAACTTTAATTTTTATTGTTTAAAGATTTATTTATTTTAAGGCCTCAGCCACTGGCCACTGCAGGCCTATGCTGAGGGGAACAGTGGATGGAAGCAACCACACCCCAAGATCCACAAATTAAACATATGTAACAACACCTTGATAATAAGGAAACATTTGTAGCAACAACAATGGGAACTCACCCATGTGCACCCTAAGCCACCCCAGGAGGCCAGCATCAGTCCATGCAGGAGCTGGGTTGGGCCCCATGCACCCATGCTCCCTGCACACGGACTCTGGGAAACAAACCTCCCCCCCAGTGAAGGAAAATGCAATGTGGAGAACACTAAGCCTAGGCATCTGGAGTTTGAACTCAGGCAGAGAAAGGAAAACGAATGGGCGTCTTCCACCCAATTAGGAACATTACACTGCTGAAGCTGAGTGGTCCCCATTCAGCACTCGCTGTGTTATTTTACAGCACTTTGTGAGTCTTCCAAAGAGTTTACAATGCAATTTAAAGCAGAGACGCTGAGTGGGGAGGGGGAATAAAAGAATCAGTTAAAACCCAAGTGTTGCTGGACAGCATCTCTGGACACGACACAGCGGTGCACTCATTCACACTCCGCAGAGGAGGCCAGCAGGTGTGTGGGTGACCAGGGCCCTGCACCCTGTGGTCTCCATGCCAGGGCAGGGGAAGTGGGCAGGGAGGCAGAGCAGTGGGCCCTTGAAGGGAAAAGGACCGACTGTGGCCCCAAGGTGGCAGCCTAGGGGCAGTGTGGGGCCCAGGACCAAGGAGGTGCTGGGGGAGGGCTGAGCCACTTTCCCAGGGGGAGCAACCTTGCGATCAGCACCCCGGGGAGCCGCGGGCTTGTGGCTACTCCTGCCTGCGGCCTGACGCGTGCTGTCCCTGTCCTGAAGGTCAGCAGCAGCCCGGTGTTACCAGCATGCGGCTCAGGTGCTGGTGCCCAGGAGTTCTCAGTGCTCTGTGCCTGAAGCCCTGGCCCGTGTCCAGGACAGGGCCCTGGTTCCCGCTCTGGACAAGCTGGGCCACACTGGCTTGAGGTGCTCAGCGGGAGGCTCCCCTGCCTCCATCCCAGAGGACCCCTGTGTCCACCTCCTACAAGTCCAGGGAAGAAGGGCTGGAACAGAGCAGGAGGGGCAGCAGAGGGTGGCAGTGCTGGGGTGGGGCCTGTGGTAGGACAGGAGGCTGCACCCCCGGGAGTCTCAGTTCAGGTCATGGCAGGGGCAGCCCCGGAGTGTGGGGACAGGTCTATGTGGGGCTCCCTATGCGACCTTGTGTTCAAAGAAAGAGGCCTTCACAGTTGGGCTGTAATACAATAGCAGAGGCAGAAAGTAGGGGCAGGAGGTGCCGGTTGCCTGGGACTTGGGACCGTGACGGCAGGTGGCAGAGGGCCCTGGCACCCCTGGTTCCGGGGCAGTTCTGCCAGAGCCCTGCCCTCTTCACCTGGGCCCTGGGGAGAACACAGGCCCCACTTCTGGTGACCTTTAATGAAGCCAGGCCTGAGGACCCTGAGCCCTGCCACAGCAGAGCCACTAGGGATTGGCTGGCAGGCTTCTGTGATGTCACAGTCACTGAGATGCGCACTCTGGGCTGGGTGGTGACCAGAGGCCAGTAGTGCGTCTACTGCCCAACTGACCAGTTGGTAGTGTAGGCAGCAGGCGCATTTCAGAGAATCACATGGATTCGCGATGGAGGTGAGTGGGACTTGCTCTAACGAGCTGTGGCGTGGGGAAGGTCCCGCCAGGGGGGCGGCCCTGGTCTCCCACACCGGATTCCATGGGCGATGTGGTGGAGCTCTGAGTGGTGCCCCTGTGTGCAGAGCGTGTACACAGTCGTCTCATTCCTCCCGCTCTGCTGGTCACCAGTGTTGAATGGGCCTTGGTGTGAGTCTGTGTCTGGACACAGGTTCAAGACTAGGTGTCGGGTCAGCTGGTATCAGGTGGGCAGGGAGGCCGGCTCTGAGAGCCCCAGAGATGCGGGAGCTGGGAGCAGGCCAGGGAGCCCCGTAGACTTGGGCTCCCTGGAGGACACATAGATGCCAGGCTGGGGGAGGAGTGTCCTTTCCAAGGGCAGGGGAGGCAAGGTGGGGGCTGTCCTTCCCCAACCGTCCCTAGTCCCTGAGCTCTGCACAAGTCATAATCCAGGGACCCGGCCACCAGGTGCCCGCCTGCCTGGCTGTGTGGCTGTCCCCCCTCTGACCAGGGGGACAGCCCTCAGGGCAGCATTCCTGTGGGCTCCCCGGTGCTGGCTCTCATGTGCGTGTGTGTCTTACAGATTGGATGTGAACGCCCTGAGGTCCCGGAGGGCCCAGGAGCGAGCAGCGCTCATCAGACAATATGAGCAGGTACGGGCCAGGGTGCTGGGGGAGGAGGTGGGGCCCTGCCTCAAGGACTGTGCCTGTGAGAGCCAGACCCCGCCTCCCTGAGAACACGGGGGAGGGAGCAGGCGGACAGGTCCCCCAGTGACTTCTCATCCGGGTCCCCTCTCGGCTGCAGGGATGCCGAGGAGCGGCACTGTTGGAGCCTGAGGAAGAGGATGATGAGGGCGGCTGCCTCGTCCCAGACAGGCTTGGGTTCCTGCAGTGAGTCCTCCACACCCCAGCTCACCCCAGGGAGGGACTGGGGTCAGAAACTCCAACATGAGGTGGCACACCTGTCCCCGGCCCCGACCTTGAGCCCAGCTGTGGTCACAGGCAGTCACTGGTCAGCATTTGGGGGCATGAGTCGGACGTGGAGGCTGTTCCCACAGATGTCGGGGAGAGAGGCCCCGTGGCTGGAGGGTGGGCTCCGGTGACCTGGAGGGATGGAGCCATCTCGGGCCATCTCTGGCATGACTCAGCAGCCCACCTTAGCACGGGGATAAGGGCTTCTGCCTCCATGTTGTGCCAGAACCTGGAGAATAAGCAGGAGCAGAGTGGTGGAGAGATGGCCAGGGTCTGGGCTGACAGAGGAGGGGTGAGGTGGGGCGCATGACCTCAGGAGGCCAGGGCACAGGGGGGAGGGTGGGCAGTGGGGGACCCTGAGGGGTGTAGGGGTCCCAGGTGCCTCGAGCCCCAGGTGCACACTCACAGCACTGAGCATCTCTCAGGCAGGTCACTCGGACTCGGTCAGTTCCAGGGTGACGTCCTGGGCAGAGCTGATGTGGGGATATAGCTGCCTCAGCCCTGGGCAGTCTGGCCCTGCTCAGGACAGCCAGCCCCCAACCGCTGTGGGGGGCTGCCACACACCCACGAAGGTGGACCTCTGACAGGCCTGGAGCCCGCCACTGGCAGCAAGAGCCCCTGCCTGGCCCTAGGCTCCCTGTGCTCATGGTCACCAGCCCCTCCCTCCCCATCTCAGTCCCCTGGGCTGAGAGGATGAAGCTGGTCCTTCCCTGGCCCACTAGGGAGGTCGCGGTGCCTGTTGTGGTCCTGTCCTCACCTCTCCGCCTCCCTTGCTTTCCAGTGAGCAGAAGTTGCCCCAAGACAGCACCCCGGGGGCAAAGGTAAGGACAAGTCCTTGGCCATGGGCCAGTCATCTGGAAGCAGAGCTGGGCAGAGGGGGCACGTGGGGCTCGGCAGTGGTGAGTGGGAGCGCCATAAGGTCCCGCGATGCAGTACTTATACGGCACCTGCTGACATCTTACCACACTCACCTGTCCCAGAAGTGAGCCGCAGCTCAGGGGTGTCTGCTGTCGGCCGCCCTGACTCATTGGCATGGTTGGGAGTGACCTGGCTGGAGCTCAGGGGCTCTCCTTGACGAAGGGGCAGCTCGGGTCAGAGGCCAGGCCACCGATGCTCCCCCAGACAGAAGATCTGGGGCTCACGGTCTGTGCCTTTTCTGGCTCCTTCCATTTGAGCGCCCACAGAGCTCCTGAGCTGCATCCGAGGGCCCCTCTCAGAGCCCCAAGCTGGGCTCACGCCATCCTGTCTCGTTTTCCAGCGTAAACAGGAGGTAAGAAGGATCCAGAAGTGGATAAAGATGATCAAGAACCATAGTAAATACCGCGGCAGCGACAAGGTACCGTGGCGATGAGGGCCCCTCGGGAACACTGAGAGCTGAATTGGGGTTTGAGCAGTGCCCATTCCTGTGCCAGGCACCGCCTGCCTCTCAGATGCCCAGGGGCAACTGTCCAGTCCCTAGAGACACAGGTCATGGGCACACCTTCCCCATACACACAGGACACTGTCCTGGTAGAAAATCTGAAGTCACTGCTGAAGACAATCCCGGATGCAGGGCAGGCGTGGTTCCAGGAGCCCTGTAGGGGGCAGTCCGTACACGGCAGAGCCGGTGCCCCTGAGCCCTTGGCCCTCCAGTCACTGTGGGTCATAAGGCCCCCCTCTGGGCAGATCCTCCCTCTGCCAATACACAGGGAGCCCCTGGCGTCTCCCTCTGCTGTCTCACCCTGCGCTGCCTCCACGAGTGGCCACGTTCAGCACTCACCAGAGCCTCCTCTCTCCTGTAGTTTCAGCGCAGAATCTACAAAGGCATCCCTGCCCAGGTGCGTGGGAAGGTGTGGGCCGTGATGCTGGAGGTGGACAAGAGGAAGGCCCAGAACCCAGGCAAATACGCGGTACGGCTCTGCACTCAGCCCAAGGGGGCCCGGCCTGCTCGGGCCTGCTCAGGAGCCTGAGTCTCCGTGGAGGACCGTCCCTCACTGAGCCCTCGGGAGCCTCCTCCCCATCCTGCCTTCCTCTCCCTAGATCCTAGTCAGTGCCTCCTCCACGTCTCCTCAGACCCAGCTGGGACTGGACAGGTGTGTTTTGTGCCAGAGGCTTTAACCTGCTCTCTGCTGAGCTCACCTGGGCAGCTTGGCATACGGCCAGAAGAGAGGACTTGCTGGTCCCTGATGGGCGGGGGTCTCCCAGGATGAGATCACAATGGTGTGAGGTAGGGAGCCCCACAGGCTCTGTGCTAACATGGCCTGCCCGCAGCTGGCCGGCCCTCACCTAGGCCTGCCCACAGCTGGCCCTGCCTTCACATGGACTTGCAGCCCCTGGCATTGCCCTTGCCTGGAGAGGCCGCTCCAATGGTCAGACAGCTCTCAATGCTTCTGGGAAAGGAGGGAGTGAGGACTGGTGTGAGCAGAGGGCAGTCAACTGCAGCTGGCTCTCATGGCCCCTGGCTGCCATCAGGGAGCAGGGCCCAGCTGTGTGGCCCACCCTGCCTCCCCCAAGTCTGCAGTCTGGGGCTGGCCCTGGGAGCTGGGCCTGGAGACAGTCATTGCCCAGGCTCAGCTCCAAGCCAAGGGTGGCTTGCAATGTCGAGATGGAGATGGGCCCCTCCAGCAGGAGGCAGCATGGAGCAGTGGTCAGGCTGTGGCTGACTCCTGGAGGGCAGGGCCTGAGATGTCAGTGAGAAGGCTCGGAAGCCTGGCTGGGGGCAGACCACGTCGTGCTGAGAGCTGAGGCAGGCAGGGGGAGTGCACAGGGACCTTTCAGAGCCCCTGTCTGCTGCTGACCGTCAGGGTTACGTGGGCACTGAGGCAAGTAGGGAGCCCATGACCCTCCCTCAAGGTGGGACCCAGAAAGGAATGAGCGCTTGCAGGGAACTCCATGTCAGCCAGAAGAGCTGACGTGGACTTGAGGTCCTTGTGTGGCAATGGGGCTTGGGCAGTTCTTGAGGCTGCCCCCGCCTTGTCCCTGCCCTGCAGGAGATGAAAGAGCTGGCCAGGCTGGGCGCCACTCACTTCCATCACATCGACTCCGCCATCGCATGGACTTTCAGAAACCACCTCATGTTCCGGGAACGTTACGGAATGAAGTGAGGCCTCTGGGCTGGGGAGGACCCGTGGGTGGGAGGAGCAAGGGTCCTGGGGCACATGGGGTCCCTAGGGAAGATTGGGTGCAAGCCTAAAACAGTTCATTGAGCACAGAAAACAAACTTGCCTTTTCTATAGTACACAAACTTTCCCAAAGACACTGTGGAGAGACTGAAATGAAAAGAAACACCAGGGGAGACAATAGTAGCAATCTATCTAATAAAGGTGTTGTTTCCAGAATATTCAAGGAGCCCTTCAACTCAGTCACAAGGAAGCAGTGGGCAGCCCCCCAGTACCCCGGGAACACAGGATCGGGGGGACCCTTCATGAAAGCACACACAATTCACCTCCTCAGCGCATGAACACACACTTATTCCCTACACCACAAAGGGGCACCAGCGCACAGCTGTGGGAGGGGGGAACTAAAACCACTGAGGACACCGGGTGCTGCTCCCTACAAGGCTGAACGTGCATGGGAGGCTGACTCTGCACAGCTTGGACCCATGGGACTGCACTCCCACAGTGGGACGCTCACCTGTGCCCTGAACACCCACCTGGGAAATGAAAGTGCACGTGACTGCGCCCTGGGAGGTGTGCGTGTCCCTGCAGGCGGCGCTCACCCACATGGTGGACAACACGCAGGTGCCCTGACGACGTCACTGCGCATGAGCAGAGTGTCACGGGCCCTGCATGTGGCTGTCAGGCTCTGTTAGGCAGAGCTGCACTGAGAGCCTCGGCAGCACAAGACACACGGCCTCTGTCCTCTCTCTTCCAGCCAACAGGCCTTATTCCACATACTGATGGCCTATTCCGTCTACAATCCCGTGAGTATTCTGGGATCATAGTGCAGGTGCTATCCCAGCAGTCCCTGCAGGGCACCCCTGGTCACAGAGATCCCAGCCTGGGTTGAGGGGGCCTCTCTCATCCACAGCTCTGAGGAAGAGCGGTGGAGGCCAGGCTCTGAGCCTCTTGGACCCAACCTCAAGTTCTGGGAGGAGAAAGGCAGCCTTCTCCTGGGCTGGGCTCCAGACCCCAGGAGCTTGGCTGTGTTGGGATGCCCCTCCCAGGACTAGCATTCCACGCAGTGGGGCGGGGGGCGAAGGCAGGGCAGATCAGGTGTACGACTTTGCTCTGGGTCCCACTGATGCCATTACACCCACCAGCCCTGTGGTTGGACCCATGGGCCTGAATCCCACTCTGTACAGCGCCCCTGCCACAACCACCCACTCAGACTTTCCCATGCGTGGAGCAGGCGCAGGGCTCCATGGGTGACCCAGCAAGGCCTGGACATCCCCACCCCCCTGACCTGCCACTGGCCAACCCTGCCTGGTGCCCTGGTTCCCAGGGGGCTTGGCACTCAGGAAGCCCAGGCCTGCACCCATGCCAGAGGCACACCTCCTGTTCCGGTCCTGGTAGCACTTCCTGGCTTACTTCTTCCTCATGTGAGAAAGGGCCACCGGCTCACCTGCAGAGCTCAGGGGTCCAGAAGCTTCCATGGGCATGGATCTGGATTCCCACAGCAACCTGGCCCATGCTGACATCTTGGGGGTAACAGGTGTCCATACTTGAGCTCTCCCCCTGTGCTGCCTAAGCTCAGGCCCTGCAGGATTCCCTCCAGGAACTTGGAGAACTTCTCTGGGCTCCAATTCTTGGGCAGCTGACACCAAGTGGCAGGATTCAGGCACAGGGGCTCCCTGTGCCTAAATCTTCCTGGACCCTTCAGTGGGTGACCCTGATCTGCCTGAGAGGTGGGCCATCCTAGGATATCATTCTTGCCAGGGGAGGTCTCCTAAAGGTATTCTGGGATCTTGCAGGAGGTGGGCTACAGCCAGGGTCTGAGCCATGTGGTGGCGCTGTTGCTCATGTATATGCCCGAGGAGGACGCTTTCTGGGCCCTGGTGCAGCTCATGGAAAGCAGGAAGCACGCGATGCACGGTAGGTGGATGGCGTGTGGGGCCCAGTGCATGCAAGTCCGTGCACGGCCCTCACTGGCTCCTGAATGTGCAGGACAGTGTCACAGTGTGGGGGCGGGGGGCTCCCAGGAAGCCAGGGCTGGCAGAGGCCTCCCAGACTGAGCCAGCCCCCTTCTTTTACCACCACCCAAAGGCCCTGCAGCTTGGCCATGGCCATCCTGGGTGTGAGAACCTTCAGAACAAGGGGTCCTGTCCTTGTCCAGTGACTCAGGTCGATTCTGACTCTTCTGCCTCACACGTCTGTACACAACTCTCAAGCACAGAGCCACACCCAGGGAACTTGTGGAAGGCAGCATCCCCTGTAGGGTCACCCCTCCTCGCTCCTGAGTCTTGGAATGGTCAGGAGGCACCCAGTCTGACTTGCACCCACCCCAGCGGGCTCCAGGGGGCAGCCAGGCCTGGGCTGCACACAGTCACCCACCTGCACCCACCTCCCAAGCAGATCCTCTGCCCTGGCCATGTTCATCCCCACCTGCCCCTGGTCCAGCCTCCCCTGACCCTCAATGCTCAGAAGCACCCCACCCAGGCCTGGGGCTCTCCAGCCTTCCTAGGAGGAGGCTCTCACGTGGGGGTGTGGCTGATTCTACTCAGGTTTCTACAAACCAAACACCCCCAAACTGGAGCGATTCCAGCAACACCTGGGGCTCATTGTGCATCGCGTGCTCCCCTCCCTGGAGAAACACCTGGTAAGTTAAGCATCTCCTTTCTCCTCTTGGGGGCTCTGGGCTCATGGAACTGCTTCCTGAGCCAGGGGAGGCCACGTCCTCACCAAAACTTTCCTTGGTTACGGGGGTCCACGGCAGCTTGGGTGTTGGTTTGTTGTCCAGCACTTGGTCCCCCAGAGTTGGCGTAGATTGAAGGGAGACGCTGTCCCCAGAGCAGAGTGGAAGGAGGGACCTGTGTCCCTTCAGGAACCTGCATGGCTGGGAGGGGGGATGCCCCTGCTGCTGGGCTTCCTGCACCCAGGGGCTCTGCCCCAGGGCTCAGATTAGAGGGAGTCAGGCCTGGGCCCTGGGCCCTGGGCCCTGAGCCCCCTCTGCCTCTGCCTTTTCTTAGGAGAAGGAGGGTGTTTGCCTGGAGGACTCCACCACCCACTGGTACATCCAGTGCTTCCTGGATGGGGTAAGTGCCCCGGGGACCCCTTGCCCAGGGAAGCTCCTGCCCCAGTGCCTGGTTCTCTGGTGCTGGTGGCCTGTGACTCTGAGCTCCCCCAGCCCCAGCAGACACAGGAGGGAGCCTGCTGTGCAGACCAGGCAGGCCCTGTCCAGCCCTGCTAAGGGTGGTCCAAGCTGAGGCTGAGCCTCAGAGCCAGCAAGGAGGGGACAGGTCCCACCAGGACCCATCCTGAGAGCCTGGCAAAGGCCAGAGCCCTACAGTGAGAGGCAGGAGATCCATAGACCCCCCGAGGCAGAGGCTGGTGGCAGCACAGCCCAAGGGCTGAGCCCTCCCCAGGTCCCTGGGGTGTCTGGCATCTCCAGTGTGGCTTCCAAAGTGTGCAGACCCCCAGGGTCCAGGACAGGACATGGTCATCCTCTGTGGGTCTGGTTCGCTGAGTGGGCAGGGATGTGGCCATGAGGCATGGCCTCCCCTCCCCTCCCAGGAGGAGCTCTGGCCTTCTTGTGTCATCAGCCTCCTGGAGTCTCCCTCTGTCCTAGGGGAGTGACACTGCACACCCACCCCTGTGGGCCATGCTGAGGCCCTGACGGGCGGGTCCTCCAATGCCTCTGTCCCCAGGTGCCGTTCCCCCTGGCTCTGAGAATATGGGATATATACATCCTGGAGGGCGAGCACGTGCTCCCGGCCATGGCATACACGGCCCTCAAGATCCATAACAGTGAGTCCTCAGGGCCCACAGAGGCCCGGGTGCTGGGGACGGAGGAGCTGGGGGTCCCCTGCCTGTCCCTCGGGAGCAGGGCTTGAGGGAGGGGTGAGGGGGTTGGGGAGGCCTGGGTTCCCTTCAGGAGGGCACTGAGAATCCCCCTGTTGCATCCCCAATCCCAGGCCCCCACAGACCACAAGGAGAAGTGGCCAGGGTCATCGCACTGGAAATTGGCCCCTGAGCAGTCCCTCTAGTGCTTGGCTTGTCACCCAAGGGTGTCCAAGGGTGTCTGCAGCCCATGTCTGGTGCTGGGACAGGGCTTGGAGCAGCCATGGTGGCTGCGCCATCCCTAGGGCCCCTCCCAGCCTGACACCCACCCCCATGTCTAGAGCGCCTGCTGAAGATGCCCCGGGACCACCTCCGGGAGTTCCTGCAGGTGACCCTGAAGCAGGCCTGGTCTCTGAGCGAGGACGCGGTCATCAGGCAGCTGCGGGCCTCCATGCGTGAGCTGGGGAAGCTCCAGTGCCTCCTGCCTCCCGAAGGTGAGTCCAGCACACGGCCCCGTCCCATGCTCCCTTGGGGGAGTCAGTAGTGGGAGTGCCAGGCCCTGACATCCCCGCCCAGGGCCTCACCTCTTCCTGGTCCTCCTTGTCCTCCCCGGGCTCAGCAGTTCTGCTTTCTGAAGCTCTGACAGCATGGCCTGACAGGGCCTCGGGCAGCTTCCCAGAATCCTCCTGTGGGTGCCGGCTCTCCCCCCACGACTCTGGGGCCGGGCCGTGGAGCTGTCCTCAGGACATTTGTGGCTCTGGCTCCTCGGCTGACCCCCACTCTGGAGTGGATTGGAGGCCCCGCCTTGAGCTACCCTGCCCAGGTCTGGAGCAGGTGCCCTGGCTCAGTGCCCCCAGGAGCCTGGAGCACAGCTGGACCCCCACTCCAGCAAGATGAGAAGTGGCCCTGCCTGCCCAGGGGGCCCCTCCCCAACTGACCCCACACAGGCTCCTGGCCCGATGACCACAGCTGTGTGCACACAGGACCCTCCTAGGACAGGGGTGGGCGGGGCTCCCACCTGGATGTGGGCAGGGCTAGAGGGAGGT
The DNA here is from genome assembly GCF_964237555.1 of Oryctolagus cuniculus. Taxonomy (NCBI): domain Eukaryota; kingdom Metazoa; phylum Chordata; class Mammalia; order Lagomorpha; family Leporidae; genus Oryctolagus; species Oryctolagus cuniculus. The sequence goes on along the minus strand of NC_091449.1, from coordinate 23,092,245 downwards.
GGGGCTGTGGGAGACCCTGTGCAGTGATGTAAAGGCTGCCGGCACTGGATCCCCTTCAGCCATCTGAGAACCCCTGGAAGGCCCAGGTGCCCTGAGCCCAGTTGTGGGGGCCGAGTGCACTCCTGCGAGCAGGGCTGAGCACAGAGGCAGGGCTGGGGGCCCCACGGCAGAACACAAGAGTGTGGGCTCTGCAGCCCTAGCCTCGGGCCAACAGAAGGCAGCGGGACCCGGAGCATCGCTGGCCTCTGGGCTCTAGTGGGGAGGGGTCCCCGTGCTCCTCCCCTGCTGCTGCTGCCATCATGGACCTGAGCGCCTGGGTCCCCATGCAGAGCAGAGATGGGCTTGTCCCAGCTCTAGAGGCTCTAAGTGGGGGCCCAGGTGCAGGCTGTCCAGGCACTGGGGAGGCCCCACTGTGCCTCCAGGTGCTGCCTCCTTGGGTGCTCCTGACACAGTAGCGGTGACAGCCCAGTCTCACCAGGAAAGAGACAGTGGCCCAGGGGCAGAGGACACAGGGCACCCCTGCCACCTCTTTAGAAACTGCATTCCCTGTCCCCAAGTCCTGAACCGGACTCCATGTCTGCCCCACAGCCCCAGCTCTCACCCCATCATCTTAGGCTCAGTTCCTTTCCAGCCATGTAGGAGGGACTCAGATGCGGGAAATTCAGCCAATGCACTGTTAGGGCGCAGCAGGTCAGGTGGGGGAGGGGACGGGGTCCTGAGTTGGTGCCTGGGTCCCCAGAGATGAGAGTGAGGCAAGGAGTTCAGGGCCATCCACCCTGTGGGGCTGTGCAGGAGGAGCCGGTGGTGTCCCAGGGCTCCCCTTGCCCAGGCTGCACACACCCTCCCCTCTGGGGCCAGCAGCCTGGAAGAGTCCTCAGCGTCACACGTGGTGATGGGGACCCCAGGGTGAGGTCGGGGCAGGCACCCTGCAGGCCAGACGGGGGCTGTGGAGAAGCAAACCGCGTCTCTTCTTCTTCCAGCCAAGGCCATCGAACAGTGCAGCAGGCCCCTGGGGCAGGCACGCGTCCCCCAGATGCACCTTCCTGCCCCCACTGCTCCGAAGGCCAGAATCACCATTCAGGACACAGTGGCAGTGTGGGAGCAGACCAGGGGTCCCGCTACCCGTGCAGTGATGATCCGTCCTCCAGAAAGCTTTGGCCTCCGCATCGCCGAGAGGGAAGGCATGGAGGAGGAGGAGAGCTGGGAAGGCAGCCCAGAGCCCCTCGGCCTGGGCTCCCCTGTGGGGACCGCAGAGTCTCCAGGTTCTGCCAGCCCCACGGAGTCTCCAAAGTGCTCGAGGTGGGGAGGCCTGTGCCAGTGCGCCAGTCTCCCTAACCTGAGCGGGCCAGAGCACAGGGAGGACGACTCCTCCGACGCTGGCAGCCGGGAGGGCCTGTGGATGTGGGCTCCTCCACGGGCCTCGGAGCACCCAGAACCAGGGCCCATGCAGGCTGTCCCCACCTGGGGGCCACGGCTGAAGACTCCCCACTACTGGCATGGCAGCCCCACGCACTCTGGGGAGAGTCACGGGCTGGAGCCGGCCAGAGCCAGCCCTGGGCTGGGACACCAGGCCCACGTGCCCTCCCTGGCCAGAGGCCTCCTTACCTCTTATTCTGTGGGGCACCTGGATGATGGGTGCCTCCTAGAAGAGAGGCCGAGTCCACCATCTGTCCTGCCCAGGCTGGGCAGCAGCCTTCCGTGTGTCTTCACGGCATCCTATGCACTTGGTTGAGCCCCCACCGCCCAGGCTCTTCCTGGGGCCAGGACACCCTGACACTGGAAGACAACAGCCGTGCCAGGAGCCACTGTACTCTCCTCCCCGCCCCCTCCCCCACCGCCACCCTCAGGTGGTGCTGAGCCTGTATTAAATTGTTCCATGGAAAGGAGTTTGCTCCAGTTTGTGACCCCGGCGCCCAGCGGCAGCAAGCTTCCCCGTGTTCCTGGGGAGATGGGTGGTTCCACAGCCCCCAGCCCCAGGCAGAGACCCACTCAGGACCCTGCAGACAATGCCTGAGATTCAGCTCTGCCCTGTGGGGACTGGGCCAGGGTGGGAGAGCAGCAGCCGTGAGTGCCCGTGACCTCTGGGACAGATCGGCACAATAGGAACAGCCGTGGTTGGAGGGCCTGTGTCACCTCTGTGCTCTCCCCTAGAACTGGGTGGCCGTGGCTGCAGCATCCCTGGCTTGACCCCACATGGCTCTCCCATGTGGGAGAGGATGTGCACTGTGGGCTGGGAGGCAACCAGTGGCCAGAGTGCGTCTACTGCCCAACTGACCAGGTGTCGGTAGCGTAGGCAGGAGGCACATTTGATAGAATCGCATGGATTCTCGGTGGAGGTGAGAGGGACTTGCTCTCGGCTGTGCCTGTGTGTGAGCACCACGGGAGCAGAGCCCTTGGCCCTGGGACTCAGAGAGGTTCTCCAGGAAGGGCTGCCGCAGCACGCTGGAGAGGCCTGGTCTGTGTGCTGAGCTCATGTGCTGTGGGCGGGAAGGGCCCTAGCGCGCAGGTCACCTTGCTCTCCCACAAGCACCACTGTCAGAGGTGATCTCTGTGGCCGTGTAGCCACAGCTCTCAGCCGGGCACGCGGGCCACGGCTCACCTGAAATGTAGGGGCAGCTCCAGAGCCCTGTAAGGACAGAGGTGAATTCGCAGACTCAGCATTTCCCAGCTCCTGCCCGGCTCCTGTCTCCCAGGACACAGATGAGGCCCCACGATGGCTCTAGAGGTTGACCTGAGGGACTCGAAGTCCTGCCGGACTCCCAGGTGCCGTGAGCAGTGCTGCTGAGCTGGCCTCTGCCTGTACCCCCAGCCACCCCTAACAGAGGACTCAGACCCGGGGGTTTAGGTGGCACAGGAAGCCAGAGCAGGTTTAGGGAGACCTCAACTAAAATCCGGGATGGGGAACCCCTGATGCTTCGGGAAGAGGCTTTCTCAGAAACCCTTCAGGCTCATTGGAGGGCGTTTAGCTGCAGTTGGAGGGGAGTCCTGGCCACTCTGTGTGGCAATAGCAAAATACCTGAAGCCGCGTTGCTTAGAAAATGAAAGAAGTTCACTTTGCCTGTGGCTTGACCAGCCCGAGAGCGTGGCACGGCACCAGCTTCTGGTGAGGGTCTCATGGCAGACAGCATCCCCCAGCAGGAGCCCGAGTGAGATGGGGCTGGAGGAGGACTGGGCCCTGTCCCTGATGACAACCCCAGGGCAGGCAACGTGGGGAAGACACCACTGGGACACGTGCATCCCCTCCTGGACCACCCGGGGTCCATCCCCTGCCTCGGCCCCTGAGTCCAGCTTCTTCCACATGTGCACTGTTGCAGTTGATTTCTCAACAATATTGCAGTGGAGTCGTTTCTGAGAGGAGGAGCCTGGTGGGGACTAGAGGCATGGAGTCACCACACAGACCCCCGGAGTCCGGTGAAAGCGGGCTTGAGGCTAATCCTCCACCTAGCGCCACCAGCACATTGGGTTCTAGTCCCGGTCGGGGCGCCAGATTCTGTCCCGGTTGCCCCTCTTCCAGGCCAGCTCTCTGCTATGGCCCGGGCGTGCAGTGGAGGATGGCCCAAGTGCTTGGGCCCTGCACCCCATGGGAGACCAGGATAAGCACCTGGCTCCTGCCTTCGGATCAGCGCGGTGTGCCGGCTGTAGCCCGCCAGCCGCGACGGCCATTTGAGGGTGAACCAACAGCAAGGGAAGACCTTTCTCTCTGTTTCTCTCTCTCACTGTCCACTCTGCCTGTAAAAAAAAAAAAAAAAAAAGTAATGAAAGATGCATTTTACGAAAAAGTCATATGTGACTTTCAAAATTTTTGCACTGAAATAAGCTTACTGTTTTTTTAAGATTTATTTATTTATTTGAAAGTCAGAATTACACACAGAGAGGAGAGGGAGAGAGAGAGAGAGAGAGAGAGAGAGAGGTCTTCCATCTGCTGGTTCACTCCTCAACTGGCCCCAATAGCCACAGCTGTGCCGATCCAAAGGCAGGAACCAGGAGCTTCTTATTGGTCTCCCATGCAGGTGCAGGGGCCCAAGGACTTGGGCCATCTTCTACTGCCTTCCCAGGCCATAGCAGAGAGCTCGATGGGAAGTGGAGCAGCCGGGACTCAAGCTGGCTCCCATATGGAATGCCAGCACTGCAGGCGGAGGCTTTAACTCACTACACCACAGCCGCAGCACCGGCCCCAGCTTCCTGTGTTTAAAAAGGAACTATTGGGGCTGGCACAGCGGCCCAGTGCTCTAACGCCCTGGCTGAGGCACTGGCATCCCATATGGGCACCGGTTCTAGTCCCAGGTGCTCCTGTTTCGATCTAGCTCTTTGCACAGAAGAAGCTCCTGGCTCCTGGCTTTGGATCGGCACAGCTCCGGCCATTGTGGCCATCTTGGGTGTGAACCAGCGGATGGAAGACCTCTCTCTCTCTCTCTCTCTGCCTCTCCTGTCTCTGTTTAACTCTTACTTTCAATAAATAAATAAATAAATCTTTTTAAAAAAGGGAATTATTTATTTATTCAAAAGGTAGAGTGACAGTGAAAGAGATAGAGAGACAAATCCTTCATCTACCGGTTGATTCCCCAAAAGTCCTTGAGGTCCAGTTCTATGTCAAGCGAAGGTCAGGAACCAGAATTCCAACTGGGGCTCCGATGCGGGAGCAGCGGCCCACATATTGGGGCCGTCTTCCACTGCTTTCCCAGGCCTGTTAGCAGCCTCTCCAGCGCCCGAGCCCGAATCTTCTTCAAGCGGTGGCTGCTGGGTGCTGCCTGCCTTCGATTCTCACTTCTTCACCCTGACCCCTCGGGTGCCCTCCTCCACCCCCAGACCTCATGTTTCCTTTTCCCTGGACCCCAAAGGGCCATCTGGGGCTCCCGAGCCTGGAACCAGGCCTCCAACAGCCCCTCCTGTCCTCCGGGGCCTGGCGGCGGCTGGGGAGAAGCAGAGGAAACCCTGACTCTGCAGGTGGAGCACAGGCAGGGATGGGCACTGCTAGGCTGCAAGTGTGCAGAGACAGAAGGGGCCAGCGGACTGGGGTCTGCGTGTTCCTGGAGGCCCCTGGTGCCCCTGCCACCTTGCCAGGCCTTCCGTGTAGCCCCTGCCTGTCCCAGCCTCACCTGCACCCCCCACAGAGAACCTCCTCCTCATTCCTCACCAAGGGAGGGATTTTTAGGAGAGCTTCTCAGGCACCCAGGTGCAGGAGAGGATCTGCCTTTAGCTGCCCAGATCCAGTGCCAGGCTGCAGCTCCTCCCCAGGAAGTGCCCTGTGCCTGCGCCCTGCAGGTGTCTCTTGGCCCCGGACTCACCAGGTGTCCCGACTTCTCTTTGCAGAATAAAATCTTCTCAGATCCTCTTTGTTAAGGGAGCCCTAGGGGCCAGAAAACCCAGGGCCGCCCCACACCTACGTGCTCAGCAGGTGCAGCCCCGCGCACTGGCGGCCTCTCATTGGAGGAGGCAACAATAAAAGCTCGCATTGCACAGAGTCTACTCAGTGCTGGACCAGACACCGGGCGTGGGTGTGGGAGGCGGGCAGTGCAGCGGGACCGGCTGCCGTGATTGCCAGTGGCAGCTGGATCCAGGGCTGTCCGTGTTGTTCCTGCAGGGGTGCAGTGTGGGGCGGGGCGGGTGGGGGTGCGATCTCTGTCACCGTGGCCACGATCCGCAGGACACACGCATCACAACCAGGCGTAGCCGGCCAGCCACCTTCAGAGCAGCAGTGAGTCCCAGCGTCACCGTGAGCACACTGCGGCTCAGAGCCGGGGCTCGTGCCCAACACTGCACAGCAGCTGCCACTCTGCTGCCCCGCCCTCTGCAGGGAGACCGGCTCGGCTGTGTTGCTGGCTCAGACTTCCAGTCTAGCTCCCCGCTGTACACTCTCTTGGTGTTGTGGGGGCAGCAGGTGGTGGCTCAAGTTCTGGGCTCTGTCATCCACATGGGAGACCCAGATGCGTTTTGGGCTCCTGCCTTTGGCCTGGCAGAGCCCTGGTTGAATCCAGGTGCCCGGCGTTCATCCCTGCTGGGAGACCTGACCACCTCTCATAGGCTCCTCCTCTCAGAGGTCCCACACCCCTTCATTGCCACACTGGGATCAGCTTCCAAGGCACACAAACCCCGCCCAAACTGTTACCCAAGGGGACACCTGGCTTTGTACCCCCTGAGCTCCCTCCCCAGAGTCCGGGAGTAATGGGAGACCCCTGCCTCTGCAGGTGCGAAAGGGAGCCCAAGGAACGGGGAGGGCTTGGGGGCAGAGACCCCTTGTCCCCCCACCTGTGGGACTCGGGCTGTGTCCTACTACACCCCATTCTACAGATTTGAAAACCCCAGGGCTTGTAGATCAGAGTTGCCCCCAGGCTGCAGTGAGCAAGGGGGCGTCACAGGGGCAAGATGAGTGTCCCTTAGCTGCTGCTCGGCCACCCCAGAACCCCTGGGGGCTTCTGACCACCAAAGAGACATCCCAACCTCGTGCATGTGCCCCCTCCGCTCGCAAAGCCTTCCTCCAACCTAGAGAACCTTTTAATAAGCTGAGGTTTAGACGCCCTCCGGATGCAGGGCTCAGAGGCAAATGCCCGGAGTCTGTGGCTCTCCATCCCTCCCCATGCGGAATTCCATCCAAGACCACAGAAGCCCCACTCACTTCCGTCCCAGCCTCGCTGAGTCCTGAAGCTAGGGTGGCCAGTCCCCTTGCCACCCCTCCCCCCAAGCAGGCGTCTCCCTCCTCAAACACAGGCACCCTCGGCCCTGCTTGGTGGCTGTCCCAGCACCTGGAGGCTGCTGAGCCATGGCTGGCTTCACCCCAAAAGCATCAGGGAGTTACTGCCCACATGACAGCGCCCACCCAGTGCAGACCCTGAGGCCAGTGCTGTAGCACAGGGGGTTAAGCCACAGCCTGTGACACCTGCATCCCCTGTGAGTGCCATTTAGACTCCGGCCGCTCCACTTCCGATCCAGCTCCCTGCTGATGAACCTGGGAAGGCAGTGGAAGATGGGCCAAGGGCCACCCACGTGGGAGACCTGGATGGAGTTCCAGGCTCCTGGCTGCAGCCTGACCCAGCCCTGACTGTTGTGTCTATTTGGGGAGTGAACCAGTAGATGGAAGACTCTCTCTCTCGCTCCCTGTCTCTCTCTCTTCCTTTCAAATAAATCAATCTTAAAAAATAATAATAATAGGCCAGTGCTGCAGCTCACTAGGCTAATCCTCTGCCTTGCGACGCCGGCACCCCGGGTTCTAGTCCCGGTTGGGGCGCCAGATTCTGTCCCGGTTGCCCCTCTTCCAGGCCAGCTCTCTGCTGTGGCCCGGGAGTGCAGTGGAGGATGGCCCAGGTGCTTGGGCCCTGCACCCCATGGGAGACCAGGAGGGGGCACCTGGCTTCTAGCTTCAGATCGACGAAGCACGCTATCCGCAACATGCCGGCTGTAGCAGCCACTTGGGGGGTGAACCAATGAAAGAAGACCTTTCTCTCTGTCTCTCTCTCTGTCTCTGTCTCTCTCTCTCTCTCTCACTGACTCTGCCTGTCAAAAAAAATTTAAAAAAAATAATAAAAAAGCTCTGAGCCCCCCAGCCTCCTTGCCTTCTAGTTCTGAGAGGACTGTCACATGGTCACCTCAAGATCAAATCCCAAATACCCCGCGGGCTGCACAGGCCTGGGGTCTGGCTTCCTGGTGCGAACGCAGCCCTGCCCGGGACCCCGCCTGCTTGCTTCTCAGGAAGAGCCACAGCCAGCAGAGACTCCACGGAGGCAGCGGTGGGAGAACCGCTCTGTGCTTCCTCGAGCAGGAGCGTGCTATGAAGCTTAGCCCACGTGCACCAAAAGGAAACGCACTGAGTATATCTTTCTTTTTTTTAAATTTTATTTATTTGAGAGGTAGAGTTTCAGAGAGAGGGAGAAACACAAAGGTCTTCCATCTGCTGGTTCACTCCTCAAATGGCCGCAATGGCCGGAGCTGGGCTGATCTGAAGCCAGGAGCCAGGAGCTTCTTCCCGGTCTCCCACATGGGTACAAGGGCCCAAGCACTTGGGCCATCCTCCACTGCTTTCCCAAGCCATAGCGGAGAGCAGGATCGGAAGTGGAGCAGCCAGGGCCTGAACCAGTGCACATGTAAGATGTTGGTGACACAGGCAGAAGCTTAGTCCACAATGCCATAGCATCGGCCTCTTGAGTATATAATTTCTAAAAATATAAAGTGGGATGAGAAAATAATTCTAAAGGAAGGAGAAAGGGAGAAATAAGAGAATTGGAGGAGTCAGTTAAATACAAAACATGTTACGAGGTGTTAGAAAGAAATCAAGGCCGGCGCCGCGGCTCACTAGGCTAATCCTCCGCCTAGCGGCGCCGGCACACCGGGTTCTAGTCCCGGTCGGGGCGCCGGATTCTGTCCCGGTTGCCCCTCTTCCAGGCCAGCTCTCTGCTGTGGCCAGGGAGTGCAGTGGAGGATGGCCCAAGTCCTTGGGCCCTGCACCCCATGGGAGACCAGGAGAAGCACCTGGCTCCTGGCTTCGGATCAGCGTGGTGTGCCGACCGCAGCGCGCCAGCCGCAGTGGCCATTGGAGGGTCAACCAACGGCAAAGGAAGACCTTTCTCTCTGTCTCTCTCTCTCACTGTCCACTCTGCCTGTAAAAATAATAATAATAATAATAAATAAATAAATCTTAAAAGAAAAAAAGGCAGAGGCCGTGTCCCTTCAGTTCCAGGTGTCCTGCATCCCACAAGCCTCATCTGCATCTGCACAGGAGCTCAACGACGAGACCCTGAACCCAGACCTGCAGCCCCACTGCCGGCGTCTTGGGAAAAGAATGCGAACTCTCCGGGCCAGAAAGAACAAGGAAGCACACGGGATTGCCTAAGCTGGCTGCACCAATATGTACAAACATACGTCAAAAGTTCTAGGGAAAAATTGAGTTATATGTGTACACGTGGTGAGAATACCTGGAGGGGCAGGTTCTGTGGCCTAGTGGGTTTAAGCTGCTCGGGACACCCACCTCCACCTCCCACCCAGCTTCCTGCTAACACACAGCCTGGGAGGCCACCTGTGTGGGAGTCTTGGGTGGGGCTCCTGGCTCTTGGCTTCAGTCTGGCCTAGCCCCAGCTGTTGCAGTCATTTGGAAAGTGAACCAGGGACCCCGCTGTGGCATAACAGGTAAAGTGGCTGCCTGCAGTGCTGGCATCCCATATGGGCACCAGTTCGAGACCCGGCTGCTCCACTTCCGATCCAGCTCTCTGCTATGGCCTGGGAAAGCTGTGGAAGATGGCCCAAGTTCTTGGGCCCCTGCACCTGCTCCTGGCTTCGTAGCTCTGGCCATTGCAGCCATTTAGGGAAGTGAACCACCGGATGGAAGATCTCTCTCTCTCTCTGCTTCTCTGTAACTCTGCCTTTCAAATAAATAAATAAATCTCTCTAAAAAATAAAGGGGGGGGGGAACCAGTGGGTGGAAGTCCGCTCTGTCTCGGTCAGGTTCACAGAAAGTGGAATTACGGCTCTGTGGCCTGCCCTGGTCCTGCCCTATCCCAGAGCACACCTGGCTGCACAGTGTGTGATGCGCTCGCGGGTGTCGGTTTTGTCAGCACTAGAGATGCCGGGCAGAGTGGAGAGGTGTCTGTTGAACTTGAATCAGAAGATGAGGTAAAACCGGCCCTGAAAAGACAGGGCGAGCACGGGGCACGGGTTCACTGAGGTGTCCCAGGCTCAGAGCCGAGGTGGACTGGGTGAGGCACCGCGGTCCAAACAGCGCCGACACCACTCATGATGCTTCCTGCGGCTTCGGGGACTCGCGTTCCATGCACAAAGGAAGAAATCGGTTTTCTCGCAGTCGGAAATGCTGCCAAACGGGATCACGATGCCTGTGGCTCCCCAGGGCGAGGTCAAGGGGAGGCCTGGCGCGGTTTGCCTCTCAGGAGCTGGCAGAGAAGGCGCTGGGGAAGCCCAGGGAGAGAGCAGGGCGCAGACGCACTGGGGTGCCCCAGCGCAGTCAGGCGGGAGCGAGGTCCCCGTCAGATCCTCCCGGAAGCTCAGGTCTGTTCAGCGGCCGGCCTGGCACGGCCCGGAGGGAAACTGGTGCCGTGCGGCTGCAGCTGTCGCTACGGCTTCACCACTCAGGAATGTACGACCACAGACACAGACAGTGGGGTCGCGGTGCAGAGCACCCCCGGCCACGGCGTCCACGCGAGAGGGCTGCCACACACACAGCGACCGAGAACGACACCCACGACTCTGCACTTAACCCACCGAGAGTGCACACTGAGCCGGCCCGGATGGGAGAGGGACGGTGGAGCTGGCCGCCCACGAGGGCGCTGTGGCGGCAGTGTGCAGCACTGTGGTGCCAGCGGGCAGCACGCACACACAGAACCCTTCCTGAACCCACAGCCGAGGGCAGCCAGGGGAGGCAGGCCAGGCACCCGTGGCGGCGGGAGAGCTGGTCGCTGAGTGGCTGTCACGGCGCTGGTGACGGCGGTCAGAACAGCAGGGCGGGCATGACCAGTGTTGTAAAAGCATTCGCCTTATTTCAAATTTCCACAGGGCAGCCAGCGAGCCGGGGACAGTTACTGCCCTAGAGGAAGCTGGTGGGACCCTTCTGCACCAGGAGTTTGAAATCCGGATTGAAGAATGACCTCTTTAAAGTGTTGTCTCATGCAGACTTTTCTGAGTAAACTGAAATTATTTCCCGCCTTTCCCAAGTAACATGTAGAGGTCCCCCGCCACACCACGGCACACGCACGCCTTGGGGAGACTTTTCTGGGAAACTCAAAGGTGCTGGATCTCCCAGTTCAGAGAGACATCTCTCCTGTTTGTTCATTCCAGTTTCTGTTTTCATTTAAAATCTTTTACGTTTTTTATTTTAATTTTTAAAGATTTATTTATTTGAAAGGCAGAGTTATAGAAAGAGAGAAGGAGAGGCAGAGAGGGGGACATCTTCCATCCGCTGGTTCGCTCCCCAATTGGCCACAACAGCCAGAGCTGCGCCGATCTGAAGCCAGGAGCCAGGAGCTTCTTCCGGGTCTCCCACGTGGGTGCAGGGGCCCAAGGACTTGGGCCACCTTCTACTGCTTTCCCAGGGCATAGCAGAGAGTTGGATCGGAAGTGGAGCACCTGGGACTCGAACCAGCACCCATAAGGGATGCCAGCATGGCAGGCAGCGGCTTAACCCACTACGCCACAGAGCCGGCCCCTGAAATCTTTTAGGTTAAGTCCAGCTTTCGAAAAGTCCGTTTTGAGAGTTGTGGCACGATGCTAATACTGTGGGGATTGGTGAGGCCTGACTTAGAACGTTCTTTGTACTGTGACTTCCTTTGGGGTGTACTTTGCTAAGTGAAACTTGCTCAGTTTTCTATTTGTCTTAAAACACTTTTTCACAATAAAAAGTGGAATTAAAAGACAAGTTTTTGAAATCCATGCATATACCCGGTCTTCAAAAAGCTTGTGGAAAAAACATGTGCTATGAAAAACTACGTGATTTCAATTTTTTTTTTTTGCATCAAAATAAATGTCTTTTTACTTCGCCTTTTTCCCACAGGGTTTCTGAGGCGCTTGTATAGACATTCGTGAAAGTAAAATTGGAAAAGAAAAAGCAGACAGTGGCTCCACGGGCCGGGGAGGGGGAGCTAAGCTCCAGAGTGCAGCGTGTGGGGAGGGGTAGTGACGCGGGAGCCTCCCCCTGTGCCGGCGGCGGGGAGGCCCAGGCCAACCGTGGCCAACGAGCTCATGCCTGAGGAGGTGCAAGGAGTGAGGCCACGTTTCCGCAGGCTGAAGACCAGGCCCTGGGCACCCGCCCAACGTGGACGTGCCCTGGGGCCCTGGGCAGAGAGGGCCTGCAGCTCGAGCAGCGGCCCGACTCAGAGGCAGGCTGGCCTGCTCGCCCCGCCGCGGGGACCTCACACTGCGGCCCCTGTGTCGATCCCGTGTCCCCCTCTGCAACACGCCCCGCCGTCCCACGCAGGGCCCACGCCAGCTGGACACAGAGGCACCACACACCGTACTCATTCTCCAAAGGCGGGGCAGGGGCTCACCCTGCCTGAGCGGTAATTCCGCACTCACCAGTGACCACTATGACTGCGTCATCTCATCAGCACTCACCTGCTCCGCTGCTGGGCAGTGGGCTGGGCCAGCTGTGGCCACTGCAGTCACAGACCCTGTCCCCACGGAGAGGAAGGTGCAATCCCACGTCTTCCCACCAGTGCCCGCCATCCTCCCAAAACCACAGGGCCGGGCCGCTCCTCTCCCCAAAGCGCTCTCAGGTGGGAGCAGCCCAAGGGTCCTCTGACCCCGCCTGCCTCCCGGGCTGCCCTGTGAGCCAGCCGAGTCCGCAGCAGGCCGGGCAGGGACATCTGCACAGCAGATGGAGAACCCACTGGGTGGGGCGTGGGGGTGGGGACGATTGGCTGGGGGACAGGTGAGCACGTGCCAGGCACACAGCCCTGATGAGCACTTCCCCCCCACACACCAGCTGTGCCAGGACCTGGCGCTGCAGCCCCGGGAGGCACAGGGGGACCCCTGTCCCCTAGGGCCAGCCTCTTCGCAGGGCTGCAGAAGCCCACTGTGACCACCCCCAGGCTTCTGGAGGGCAGCCCACATGGATGGAAGGAGAGCAGCCGGGCCTCCAGGGCCCCAGACACTCCCTGGGGTCTCTCCGGAAACCAGGGACTTGGTGAGCTTCCCCCCGACCCCACAGCAGGTCACACTCTCCCATCGTGGAGTCCCCCCAGGCCTGCTCCCCGCGGTCTGCACGGTCCCCCAGGGCAAGTGTGCACACACGCTCCCCTCCCAAGGCGGACACGGATCCCATGGCCACACAGCATGGGGGCCAGTCCTCCAGAGCTGCGCTACCCCCACTCCTGCACGCACACTCAGTACCCCCCCACACACCAGGGCTCTCCTGAAGCCCTGCTCACCTCCTGGACAGGACCCAGCTTCCACTCCAGGTGAGAACTTCTTGGGTCTGCGCACCCCTGGAGATCAGCCTCGGCGGGGGGCGGGGGTGGGGGTGGGCAAGAGCCGTAACCAACAGGGGGCAGGGCAGACTTCGGGCACAATTTCCCGTGAAAACCACGCTGAGGGCTCCTCCCGGCCAGGGCCCGCCCACAAGCCAAGTCCCTTGGGGCCCGCACCCAGTGGCGCTGTATTTGCCATGGCTGTGAGGCGGTGACGCGCGCAGACACACGCAGCCTGGAGTCTGAGAGGCAGACACACACCGGGATTTTGGAGGCATTTATACAAAAATACCGAGCGCGGCGTTCTTGCCGTCTGCACGTCGGCCACGGGCCCCACAAGTCGGACGCTCATGAGTGCACGTGGCTTTCTTCAGGAACAACAACCTTGGCCCAAGTTCTTAGAAGAAAACTATATTCTTTTTAAGAAAATGAAAATCTCCTCGCATGAAAACTTAATTTAAGTCAGATCCTATCCTTTTGTTGTGGCGCCCAGGACCCAGTGCACACGGCCGGGGGCTTTCCCGGCCTCGAGCTCCCTCCGGGCCCAGACCCGGGGCCGCCGGGGACTCTGCGGGGCAGGTGCGTCTTGGCCAGGTGTTGGGGGGGCACAGCCCCCCAGTCGGGGCCAGGGGAGTGAGCAGCGGGGTGGGAACTGTGGCTGACAAGGCTGAATCCCACAGCGCCCACAGGCCGGGCCCCCCAGTACCAAACAAGGCACCCACGGCCAGCCGACATGCACACACGCACACACACACGTGCCGCCCACTGCCCCCTGCTTTCAGAGACACCCCAGAAATGCAGGGCCATCCATCCAGGGCCCCAGGCTCCCTCTGAACAGGGAGGCCACGGGGGCTGGGCTGAGGCCGCTGCCCGTCACCCACGTGTGCAGGGGGCATGCGGGGGTCTCAGGAGAGCCGGCCATGGGGGCGGGGGGAGACAGCAGGTCCCAGAGGAAAGCAACTGGAGGAGGCACAAACGGTGAATAAATAGAAGTAGCTTCACCGCGGGGGGCCGGCCCCCGCGGACAGGACAGCAGCTGGGGGTGTGGGGGCAGTGTGGGGTGGAGGTGGCCAGGCCCGCCCTGACAGGGACCTGGGCCCCCGGCCAGCCCTTCCTCCACAGCCCTGCTCAGAGCTCTGTGACGTGCACTGCGGGCGAGGGCAGCGGGCCCGGCCGGAGGCGCCGCAGGTGGCAGCGGCGGCACAGCAGGTGGCCCTCCAGGGGGTAGCAGCGGCGTCCGTCCTCCCCGCTCAGCTGCAGCCCGCAGTCCTAGGAAGAGCACAACCCGGGGCCCCGAGTGAGGAGGGAGCGGACGAGGGCTCATGGGCGCAGGGCTGGGCAGTCACAGTCCCCGGACACAGCGAGGACTGCGCTGTCACCACCCCCGGCCACGCCTCCGAGGGAGGCTCAGGGCCCTGGGGCACACGCCCGGCTGGACAGAGTGCACACCGGCAGGCATCTGCGGGCAGCGCCGGGCAGGGAAAGTGGACAAGAGGCCGCCACGCCGAGGTCCTTAACTGAAGCAGGGCGTTCCCCCAACTCAGCAGGGAAGGACCACCGGCTGAGCCCTGGAGCAGCAGCAGACGAAGGGGAGGAGCACCCCAGAGGAGGGTCCTCCAGGGGGTGCCCATCAAGTGTCCACCAGGCTCTCCTGACTGCAAACTGTGACCACGGGACAGAGAGGGCAAAGCGGCCTGCAGACCCCAGCTCCCACGCAGGGGTCCCCGGGGGGCGCCAGCACCACCAGCAGCCGGCTGCTCCCAGGCCCTCAGCATCAACCTCTTGCTAAGGAGTGTGCCTGGCCACCCCGAGGGGACAGGACAGTGCACAGGACAGCTGCATGGGCAGAGGCGCAGAGGCCGTGACTGCACGGGGTCGGGGGGGACTGGAGCCCCGCTGTTCCCCACCCTCCTCCTCTGCCCCCACCCGGCATCCTCGTCGGTTCTCTCCCTCCTGGGCTCGGTGACCCAACCCCCTCTCGCCCGTCCTCCTCTCCGTGGCCGCCTCGCCTCCAGCCGTCCCCTAAATATCCGTGTTGTCAGGGCACCCCGGGCCCTCTGCCCCTGCGTGCCCTCTCTGGAAGACCCCCGCCCCCAGCTGCACCCTGCCATGAAGGAGCCGCAGGAGCTGGACGTCACCTCCCGCCTTCCGCGATGAGAACACAGCCAACCGCGTGACTCTCAGCCGCTCAATGGAAGCGAGGCAGGCTGGTAATCTCAGAGCGGGGTCAGCCTCACAGCACAACACGGTGGGCCACGGCTGGGACGCCGGCATCCCGGATCCGAGCCCCAGCTCAAATCCCACGGCTCCACTTCTGCTCCGGCTCCCTGCTATGGCCCGGGAAAGCAGTGGAGGATGACCCACTGGGAGACCCGGATGAAGTTCCAGGCTCCTGGCTTCTGTCTGGGCCAGCCCCAGCCGTTGCAGCCATTTGGGGAGTGAAACAACAGATGGAAGACTGATCTATTGTTTTCCCTTTCAAACACATTAAATAACTAAATCTTTAAAACAACATCTTTAAGAGAAGGTAGCCAATGAGAGGAGCCATGCAGCTGCCCTGACCTGCCGCCTGCGGGGATTTCCCGGACTGCCGAGAGCTGGGGGTCAGTGCCAGTGGGGAGGGGCCCACCTGCCCACGACCCCCAAGCTCCCGCATCCATCAGCAGAGTCAGCCCCAGACCTCCCAACTGGGATGTCTGCAGCTTCAAGCACCTCCTCCGCTCCCCCTCACCCCCCCACAGGCACCCCTAGCCCCCACCTCCCATGTCCACTCACCAGATCCTGTCCAACCCCTCCCCTGACCCAGGACCACGGTCTCCCGGGCCCCCACCCCACCCTGGCCGTGCCCTCTCCTCCGACTCAGTGCCTGCAGGGAGCGAGAACCTTTTTCTGAGATCCACATGCAATCCTGCGGTGTTTTCTGACGGTGCTCCCCTGCCCCCGGGGCAAAGTCCCACTCGGCTCCCACATGCCCCTCCAGCAACAGGACACCACACCTCCCCAGGACCTGCTGCTTCCACCGCCAAGTCAGGCCCTTCTCACCGCCTCCCCAGCTACCTCCTATTCAGCCGTCAGTCTCAGCTTGAGTCAGTCACCTCCTCCAGAAAGCCATCCTTGCTTTTCCAAGGCCCCCTGTGCTCCATCAGCCCTCCGTAACAGCACGCAGCACCGTGTGGACATGGCTTTCCCTGACTACGGGGCCTGTCTGTTCTCTGCGTGTCCCGGTGCCTCACACACGGGGCAGTCAGTGAGTAAGAAACAGGGGCTGAGAGGACACACCCTGGGCAGAAGGGACAGGGCCCGCTGGGAAAGGAAAGGAAAGGCAGGACGGAGGTGATGCCATGGAGCAGGAGGAGGATTGGGGCGGAGGGCGGCAGCCCCGGGCCACGGAGGGAGGAGGCGGGCAGGGCCGTCAGGCTTACCTCACAGTGGTAACACTCCACATGGTAGTCCCTGTCCATGGACACCACACGGATGGTCGTCTCACAGCCCTGTGGGGACACACGGGTTCACACACAACAGGCACGCAGGACTCGGGGTGAGCGGCGTGTGCGAGCACACGGCTGCACAGCGGGGTCCCAGCACGGCAGCTGGGCCTTCACGCCCAGGTGAGCCCTGACACGGGCCTGGACCGGGCATTGGTAGGCGCACACCACGCATGCACCTGCCCCTGGGGCACCTTCCCTGGTCACAGCCGACAGCACCATGTGAGAGCTGGTGGGCATCTGCGTGTTACATCCACGCCTGCTTCCCTGGACACACCAGCCACGGACACAACCAGCATGTGTGGGGAGACCCAGGGCCCCGGGCAGCCCCATGCTCATCTGCAGCCCCCCACCCTCGGCCTGCACAGCTGAGCAGACCCAGCAATCAGCCCAGTGGGGGAGCATGGGGCTGAGGGCGGTAGGCGGAGTGCTGGGTGACAGAGGCCACCATGTCCTGCTGACTCATGCCAGGGGCACCTGCCCCCACGGGCACGGGCCCAACGGACGCCCCATGCCTCTGAGGGTTACAGAGCCACAGCGGCCGCTCTTCCCTCCCATCGTGGCCCAAAACCTGGGGCCGGCGACTGCTTCCTACCTGTGCAGGGAGGATAGGACGGGCACAGGAGGCACATTTTGGTGCGAAAACCCTGGAAGAAAAAGGAAACCAGCAGTGACTGGTTGAGCAACCAGAGACAGAGGGCACAGGGACAGGTCCTCCCACAGTGGTCCCGGGACAAGGGCCGAGCATCAGGCCCACTCTCCCGGTGTGGGTGGGCAGGTGCCATTTCCACCAGGCCTTTTTGGTGCTGGCCTTCCCCCTGGCTCTCAGTCAACCTGGGCCCCACCTCCTCCAGGATGGCCACCAGTAACCCTCATGCCAGGCCTTCCGTGTAGCCCCTGCCTGTCCCAGCCTCACCTGCATCCCCCATAGAGAACCTTCTCATTCCTCATCAAGGGAGGGATTTTTACAAGAGCTTCCCAGGCACCCAGGTGCAGGAGAGGATCTGCCTTTAGCTGCCCAGATCCAGTGCCAGGCTGCAGCTCCTCCCCAGGAAGTGCCCTGTGCCTGCGCCCTGCAGGTGTCTCTTGGCCCCGGCCTCACCAGGTGTCCCGATTTCTCTTTGCAGAATAAAATCTTCTCAGATCCTCTTTGTTAAGGGAGCCCTCCTGGCCAGAAGACCCCGGGCCGTCCCACGCCTACGTGCTCAGCAGGTGCAGCTCCGCGCGCTGCCAGCCTCTCATTGGAGGAGGCAACAATAAAAGCTCGCATTGCACAGAGTCTGCTCAGTGCTGGACCAGACACCAGGCGTGGGTGTGGGAGGCGGGCGGTGCAGCGGGGCCGGCTGCCATGACTGCCAGTGGTGGCTGGATTCAGGGCTGTCCGTGTTGTTCCTGCAGGGGTGCAGTGTGGGGCGGGGCGGGGGGGTGTGGTCTCCGTCGCCGTGGCCGAGATCCGCAGGACACACGCGTCACCGACCAGGCGTAGCTGGCCAGCCTCCTTCAGAGCAGCAGTGAGAGTCCCAGCGTCACCGTGAGCACACTGCGGCTCAGAGCCGGGGCGCGTGCCCAACACTGCACAGCAGCAGCCACTCTGCTGCCCCGCCCTCTGCAGGGAGACCAGCTCGGCTGCTCAGTGTGCGGCCGTGCACGGTGGCAGTGGTGCCCACCTGTAGATGGATATGAGACCTCCCACCTCCAGGCCCAAGGGACATAAGGGGTGGGAAGAGGTCCCTGACTGGACAGGAAGACCTAAAGCCCAGAGGGCGTGAATGCCCCTGGCCATGATCCAGAAATCCTCTCTCGTGCCTCAGCTGGTCCCAGTGCCAACCCCCAACTGTGGACGCAGCTGTGACCCCGCAAACACACCCCACGTGGGGTCTCCCACACAGTGGGCCCAGGGTCTGGGTGTCTGCGGTGGCTCAGCCCTGTGGTCATGATGCTGCTGCCTGTCTCAGGCCTCCCACATTCCTGTCTGTGCCCTCTGGGCCTGGATCTGCCACCTGCCCCCTGCTCTGTCACAACTCACTGAGGGCACTCGCACAGGGCTGTCTCAGGAGGAGCATCTGTGACATCCTGGTGACCAAGGAGCTGCTGGGAGGCCCAGACAGGGTGGAGCAGCCACTCCTATCCCCGGGGGCTTGCTGGGGGGGGTGGCAGGCTGGGTTGATCCTTTTCCTGTTTCTCCCACACTTGTACCTGGGCTGCCTTCACAGAGAGAAGAGGTCAGGGTGGGCGCTCCAGGCAGCAGTGAAGTCCCGGACTGGGGCACCCACATCCCCAGTCAGAGGGCCTGGTTCTATTCCAAGCTCCTTGGCTGCCATTCCAGCTCCCCACTAATGTACACTCGGGGGTTCAGGTGGCACCTGCAGGTGGTGATCCAAGGACTGGGGTTCCTTCACCCACAAGGGAGGGAGACCCAGATGCATTCCTGCCTTTGGCCTCGCCCAGCCCTGATTCTGGGAGCCCAGCACTGCTGCCTTCCCAGGGACCCACCCCAACTCACCTAGCAACCTCCTACTCTGCCCGCCTCTTAAAGGTCCCACACCCCTCTTGATGCCACAAACTCTGTCTAAAGCACTTACCCCAGGGGAGACTTGCTCTTTGTGCTCACTGAGCTCCCTCCACAGAGGAGCAATGGGGGACCCCTGCCTCTGCAGGAGTGAAAGGGAGCCCACGGGATGGGAGGGCTTGGGGAGCAGAGACCCCCTCGTTACCCCACCTGTGGGATCCTGGGGCTGTGTCCCACCACACCCGGTCCAACAGATGCAATTCTATGCGCAGTGAGAACATAGGCGACACCAGGTGTCTCTGTCTGCTCTCTGCTGCTGTGACAGAATCCCACAGACTGGGGCGATGTCCAAGCCACACGAGCTGATTGGCTCACGTCTCTGGAGGGCCTTTGTGTTGCATGCAACATGGTGGCCAACATCCCATGGGGGTGCAGGGAGAGACGGGTAGAGTCAAAGATGTAGAGAGAAAGAGGGAGAGAAGTAGAGGAACTTGCTTTTATTTTGAACTTAAATTTTTATTGTTGAAAGATTTATTTATTTTAAGGCCTCAGCCACTGGCCACTGCAGGCCCATGCTGAGGGGAACAGTGGATGGAGCAACCACCCCCCAAGATCCATGAATTAAACATATGTAACAACACCTTGATAGTAAGGAAACATTCGTAGCAACAACAATGGGAACTCACCCCTGTGCACCCTAAGCCACCCCAGGAGGCCAGCGTCAGTCCATGCAGGAGCTGGGTTGGGGCCCATGCACCCATGCTCCCAGCACACGGACTCTGGGGAAAAAAACCTCACCCCCAGTGAAGGAAAACGCAATGTGGAGAACACTAAGCCTAGGCATCTGGAGTTTGAACTCAGGCAGAGAAAGGAAAACGCATGGGTGTCCTCCACCCAATTAGGAACATCTGACTGCTGAAGCTGAGTGGTCCCCATTCAGCACTCGCTGTGTTATTTTACAGCACTTTGTGAGTCTTCCAGAGTTTACAATGCAATTTAAAGCTGAGAAGCTGAGTTGGGGGGGGGGAGGGGGGAATACAAGAATCAGTTAAAACCCAAGTGTTGCTGGACAGCATCTCTGGACCACGACACAGCTGTGCACTCACTAACACTCCGCAGAGGAGGCCAGCAGGTGTGTGGGTGACCAGGGCCCTGCACCCTGTGGTCTCCATGCCAGGGCAGGGGAAGTGGGCAGGGAGGCAGAGCAGTGTGCCCTTGAAGGGAAAAGAACCGACTGTGGCCATAAGGTGGCAGCTTAGGGGCAGTGTGGGGCCCAGGACCAAGGAGGTGCTGGGGGAGGGCTGAGCCACTTTCCCAGGGGGAGCAACCTTGTGATCAGCACCCCGGGGAGCCGCGGGCCTGTGGCTACTCCTGCCTGCGGCCTGACGCGTGCTGTCCCTGTCCTGATGGTCAGCAGCAGCCCGGTGTTACCAGCATGCGGCTCAGGTGCTGGTGCCCAGGAGTTCTCAGTGCTCTGTGCCTGAAGCCCTGGCCCGTGTCCAGGACAGGGCCCTGGTTCCCGCTCTGGACAGGCTGGGCCACGCTGGCTGAGGTGCTCAGCAGGACGCTCCCCTGCCTCCATCCCAGAGGACCCCTGTGTCCACCTCCTACAACTCCAGGGAAGAAGGGCTGGAACAGAGCAGGAGGGGCAGCAGAGGGTGGCAGTGCTGGGGTGGGGCCTGTGGTAGGACAGGAGGCTGCACCCTGGGAGTCTCAGTTCAGGTCATGGCAGGGGCAGCCCCGAGTGTGGGGACAGGTCTATGTGGGGCTCCCTATGTGACCTTGTGTTCAAAGAAAGAGGCCTTCACAGTTGGGCTGTAATACAATAGCAGAGGCAGAAAGTAGGGGCAGGAGGTGCCAGTTGCCTGGGACTTGGGACCGTTATGGCAGGTGGCAGAGGGCCCTGGCACCCCTGGTTCCGGGGCAGTTCTGCCAGAGCCCTGCCCTCTTCACCTGGGCCCTGGGAAGAACACAGGCCCCACTTCTGGTGACCTTTAATGAAGCCAGGCCTGAGGACCCTGAGCCCTGCCACAGCAGAGCCACTAGGGATTGGCTGGCAGGCTTCTGTGATGTCACAGTCACTGAGATGCGCACTCTGGGCTGGGTGGTGACCAGAGGCCAGTAGTGCGTCTACTGCCCAACTGACCAGTTGGTAGTGTAGGCAGCAGGCGCATTTCAGAGAATCACATGGATTCGCGATGGAGGTGAGTGGGACTTGCTCTAACGAGCTGTGGCGTGGGGAAGGTCCCGCCAGGGGGGCGGCCCTGGTCTCCCACACCGGATTCCATGGGCGATGTGGTGGAGCTCTGAGTGGTGCCCCTGTGTGCAGAGCGTGTACACAGTCGTCTCATTCCTCCCGCTCTGCTGGTCACCAGTGTTGAATGGGCCTTGGTGTGAGTCTGTGTCTGGACACAGGTTCAAGACTAGGTGTCGGGTCAGCTGGTATCAGGTGGGCAGGGAGGCCGGCTCTGAGAGCCCCAGAGATGCGGGAGCTGGGAGCAGGCCAGGGAGCCCCGTAGACTTGGGCTCCCTGGAGGACACATAGATGCCAGGCTGGGGGAGGAGTGTCCTTTCCAAGGGCAGGGGAGGCAAGGTGGGGGCTGTCCTTCCCCAACCGTCCGTAGTCAATGAGCTCTGCACAAGTCATAATCCAGGGACCCGGCCACCAGGTGCCCGCCTGCCTGGCTGTGTGGCTGTCCCCCCTCTGACCAGGGGGACAGCCCTCAGGGCAGCATTCCTGTGGGCTCCCCGGTGCTGGCTCTCATGTGCGTGTGTGTCTTACAGATTGGATGTGAACGCCCTGAGGTCCCGGAGGGCCCAGGAGCGAGCAGCGCTCATCAGACAATATGAGCAGGTACGGGCCAGGGTGCTGGGGGAGGAGGTGGGGCCCTGCCTCAAGGACTGTGCCTGTGAGAGCCAGACCCCACCTCCCTGAGGACACGGGGGAGGGGGCAGGCGGACAGGTCCCCAAGTGACTTCTCATCCGGGTCCCCTCTCGGCTGCAGGGATGCCGAGGAGCGGCACTGTTGGTGCCCGAAGAAGAGGACGATGAGGGCGGCTGCCTCGTCCCAGACAGGCTTGGGTTCCTGCAGTGAGTCCTCCACACCCCAGCTCACCCCAGGGAGGGACTGGGGTCAGAAACCCCAACATGAGGTGGCACACCTGTCCCCGGCCCCGACCTTGAGCCCAGCTGTGGTCACAGGCAGTCACTGGTCAGCATTTGGGGGCAGGAGTCGGACGTGGAGGCTGTTCCCACAGATGTCGGGGAGAGAGGCCCCGTTGCTGGAGGGTGGGCTCCGGTGACCTGGAGGGATGGAGCCATCTCGGGCCGTCTCTGGCATGACTCAGCAGCCCACCTGAGCACGGGGATAAGGGCTTCTGCCTCCATGTTGTGCCAGAACCTGGAGAATAAGCAGGAGCAGAGTGGTGGAGAGATGGTCAGGGTCTGGGCTGACAGAGGAGGGGTGAGGTGGGGCGCATGACCTCAGGAGGCCAGGGCACGGGGGGAGGGTGGGCAGTGGGGGACCCTGAGGGGTGTGGGGGTCCCAGGTGCCTCGAGCCCCAGGTGCACACTCACAGCACTGAGCATCTCTCAGGCAGGTCACTCGGACTCGGTCAGTTCCAGGGTGACGTCCTGGGCAGAGCTGATGTGGGGATATAGCTGCCTCAGCCCTGGGCAGTCTGGCCCTGCTCAGGACAGCCAGCCCCCAACCGCTGTGGGGGGCTGCCACACACCCACGAAGGTGGACCTCTGACAGGCCTGGAGCCCGCCACTGGCAGCAAGAGCCCCTGCCTGGCCCTAGGCTCCCTGTGCTCATGGTCACCAGCCCCTCCCTCCCCATCTCAGTCCCCTGGGCTGAGAGGATGAAGCTGGTCCTTCCCTGCCCCACTAGGGAGGTCGCGGTGCCTGTTGTGGTCCTGTCCTCACCTCTCCGCCTCCCTTGCTTTCCAGTGAGCAGAAGTTGCCCCAAGACAGCACCCCGGGGGCAAAGGTAAGGACAAGTCCTTGGCCATGGGCCAGTCATCTGGAAGCAGAGCTGGGCGGAGGGGCACGTGGGGCTCGGCAGTGGTGAGTGGGAGCGCCATAAGGTCCTGCGATGCGGTACTTATACGGCACCTGCTGACATCTTACCACACTCACCTGTCCCAGAAGTGAGCCGCAGCTCAGAGGTGTCTGCTGTCGGCCGCCCTGACTCATTGGCATGGTTGGGAGTGACCTGGCTGGAGCTCAGGGGCTCTCCTTGACGAAGGGGCAGCTCGGGTCAGAGGCCAGGCCACCGATGCTCCCCCAGACAGAAGATCTGGGGCTCACGGTCTGTGCCTTTTCTGGCTCCTTCCATTTGAGCGCCCACAGAGCTCCTGAGCTGCATCCGAGGGCCCCTCTCAGAGCCCCAAGCTGGGCTCACGCCATCCTGTCTCGTTTTCCAGCGTAAACAGGAGGTAAGAAGGATCCAGAAGTGGATAAAGATGATCAAGAACCATAGTAAATACCGCGGCAGCGACAAGGTACCGTGGCGATGAGGGCCCCTCGGGAACACTGAGAGCTGAATTGGGGTTTGAGCAGTGCCCATTCCTGTGCCAGGCACCGCCTGCCTCTCAGATGCCCAGGGGCAACTGTCCAGTCCCTAGAGACACAGGTCATGGGCACACCTCCCCATACACACAGGACACTGTCCTGGTAGAAAATCTGAAGTCACTGCTGAAGACAATCCCGGATGCAGGGCAGGCGTGGTTCCAGGAGCCCTGTAGGGGGCAGTCCGTACACGGCAGAGCCGGTGCCCCTGAGCCCTTGGCCCTCCAGTCACTGTGGGTCATAAGGCCCCCCTCTGGGCAGATCCTCCCTC
This sequence comes from Oryctolagus cuniculus, assembly GCF_964237555.1. Classification (NCBI taxonomy): domain Eukaryota; kingdom Metazoa; phylum Chordata; class Mammalia; order Lagomorpha; family Leporidae; genus Oryctolagus; species Oryctolagus cuniculus. The sequence goes on along the minus strand of NC_091449.1, from coordinate 23,068,508 downwards.
TGCCAATACACAGGGAGCCCCTGGCGTCTCCCTCTGCTGTCTCACCCTGCGCTGCCTCCACGAGTGGCCACGTTCAGCACTCACCAGAGCCTCCTCTCTCCTGTAGTTTCAGCGCAGAATCTACAAAGGCATCCCTGCCCAGGTGCGTGGGAAGGTGTGGGCCGTGATGCTGGAGGTGGACAAGAGGAAGGCCCAGAACCCAGGCAAATACGCGGTACGGCTCTGCACTCAGCCCAAGGGGGCCCGGCCTGCTCGGGCCTGCTCAGGAGCCTGAGTCTCCGTGGAGGACCGTCCCTCACTGAGCCCTCGGGAGCCTCCTCCCCATCCTGCCTTCCTCTCCCTAGATCCTAGTCAGTGCCTCCTCCACGTCTCCTCAGACCCAGCTGGGACTGGACAGGTGTGTTTTGTGCCTGAGGCTTTAACCTGCTCTCTGCTGAGCTCACCTGGGCAGCTTGGCATACGGCCAGAAGAGAGGACTTGCTGGTCCCTGATGGGCGGGGGTCTCCCAGGATGAGATCACAATGGTGTGAGGTAGGGAGCCCCACAGGCTCTGTGCTAACATGGCCTGCCCGCAGCTGGCCGGCCCTCACCTAGGCCTGCCCACAGCTGGCCCTGCCTTCACATGGACTTGCAGCCCCTGGCATTGCCCTTGCCTGGAGAGGCCGCTCCAATGGTCAGACAGCTCTCAATGCTTCTGGGAAAGGAGGGAGTGAGGACTGGTGTGAGCAGAGGGCAGTCAACTGCAGCTGGCTCTCATGGCCCCTGGCTGCCATCAGGGAGCAGGGCCCAGCTGTGTTTCCCACCCTGCCTCCCCCAAGTCTGCAGTCTGGGGCTGGCCCTGGGAGCTGGGCCTGGAGACAGTCATTGCCCAGGCTCAGCTCCAAGCCAAGGGTGGCTTGCAATGTCAAGATGGAGATGGGCCCCTCCAGCAGGGGGCAGCATGGGGCAGTGGTTAGGCTGTGGCTGACTCCTGGAGGGCAGAGCCTGAGATTTCAGCTAGGAGGCTCAGAAGCCTGGCTGGGGGCAGACCGTGTCTGTGCTGAGAGCTGAGGCAGGCAGGGGGAGTGCACAGGGACCTTTCAGAGCCCCTGTCTGCTGCTGACCGTCAGGGTTACGTGGGCACTGAGGCAAGTAGGGAGCCCATGACCCTCCCTCAAGGTGGGACCCAGAAAGGAATGAGCGCTTGCAGGGAACTCCATGTCAGCCAGAAGAGCTGACGTGGACTTGAGGTCCTTGTGTGGCAATGGGGCTTGTGCAGTTCTTGAGGCTGCCCCTCCCCCTTGTCCCTGCCCTGCAGGAGATGAAAGAGCTGGCCAGGCTGGGCGCCACTCACTTCCATCACATCGACTCCGCCATCGCATGGACTTTCAGAAACCACCTCATGTTCCGGGAACGTTACGGAATGAAGTGAGGCCTCTGGGCTGGGGAGGACCCGCGGGTGGGAGGAGCAAGGGTCCTGGGGCACATGGGGTCCCTAGGGAAGATTGGGTGCAAGCCTAAAACAGTTCATTGAGCACAGAAAACAAACTTGCCTTTTCTATAGTACACAAACTTTCCCAAAGACACTGTGGAGAGACTGAAATGAAAAGAAACACCAGGGGAGACAATAGTAGCAATCTAACTAATAAAGGTGTTGTTTCCAGAATATTCAAGGAGCCCTTCAACTCAGTCACAAGGAAGCAGTGGGCAGCCCCCTAGTACCCCGGGAACACAGGATCGGGGGGACCCTTCATGAAAGCACACACACTTCACCTCCTCAGCGCATGAACACACACTTATTCCCTACACCACAAAGGGGCACCAGCGCACAGCTGTGGGAGGGGGGAACTAAAACCACTGAGGACGCCGGGTGCTGCTCCCTACAAGGCTGAACGTGCATGGGAGGCTGACTCTGCACAGCTTGGACCCACGGGACTGCACTCCCACAGTGGGACGCTCACCTGTGCCCTGAACACCCACCTGGGAAATGAAAGTGCACGTGACTGCGCCCTGGGAGGTGTGCGTGTCCCTGCAGGCGGCGCTCACCCACATGGTGGACAACACGCAGGTGCCCTGACGACGTCACTGCACATGAGCAGAGTGTCACGGGCCCTGCGTGTGGCTGTCAGGCTCTGTTAGGCAGAGCTGCACTGAGAGCCTCGGCAGCACAAGACACACGGCCTCTGTCCTCTCTCTTCCAGCCAACAGGCCTTATTCCACATACTGATGGCCTATTCCGTCTACAATCCCGTGAGTATTCTGGGATCATAGCGCAGGTGCTATCCCGGCAGTCCCTGCAGGGCACCCCTGGTCACAGAGATCCCAGCCTGGGTTGAGGGGGCCTCGCTCATCCACAGATCTGAGGAAGAGCGGTAGAGGCCAGGCTCTGAGCCTCTTGGACCCAACCTCAAGTTCTGGGAGGAGAAAGGCAGCCTTCTCCTGGGCTGGTCTCCAGACCCCAGGAGCTTGGCCGTGTTGGGAAGCCCCTCCCAGGGCTAGCACTCCACGCAGTGGGGCGGGGGACAAGGCAGGGCAGATCAGGTGTACGACTTTGCTGTGGGTCCCACTGATGCCATTACACCCACCAGCCCTGTGGTTGGACCCATGGGCCTGAATCCCACTCTGTACAGCGCCCCTGCCACAACCACCCACTCAGACTTTCCCATGAGTGGAGCAGGCGCAGGGCTCCATGGGTGACCCAGCAAGGCCTGGACATCCCCACCCCCCTGACCTGCCACTGGCCAACCCTGCCTGGTGCCCTGGTTCCCAGGGGGCCTGGCACTCAGGAAGCCCAGGCCTGCACCCATACCAGAGGCACTCCTCCTGTTCCGGTCCTGGTAGCACTTCCTGGCTTACTTCTTCCTCATGTGAGAAAGGGCCACCGGCTGACCTGCAGAGCTCAGGGGTCCAGAAGCTTGCATGGGCATGGATCTGGATTCCCACAGCAACCTGGCCCATGCTGACATCTTGGGGGTAACAGGTGTCCATACTTGAGCTCTCCCCCTGTGCTGCCTAAGCTCAGGCCCTGCAGGATTCCCTCCAGGAACTTGGAGAACTTCTCTGGGCTCCAATTCTTGGGCAGCTGACACCAAGTGGCAGGATTCAGGCACAGGGGCTCCCTGTGCCTAAATCTTCCTGGACCCTTCAGTGGGTGACCCTGATCTGCCTGAGAGGTGGGCCATCCTAGGATATCATTCTTGCCAGGGGAGGTCTCCTAAAGGTATTCTGGGATCTTGCAGGAGGTGGGCTACAGCCAGGGTCTGAGCCATGTGGTGGCGCTGTTGCTCATGTATATGCCCGAGGAGGACGCTTTCTGGGCCCTGGTGCAGCTCATGGAAAGCAGGAAGCACGCGATGCTCGGTAGGTGGATGGCGTGTGGGGCCCAGTGCATGCAAGTCCGTGCACGGCCCTCACTGGCTCCTGAATGTGCGGGACAGTGTCACAGTGTGTGTGTGGGGGGGCTCCCTAGAAGCCAGGGCTGGCAGAGGCCTCCCAGACTGAGCCAGCCCCCTTCTTTTACCACCACCCAAAGGCCCTGCAGCTTGGCCATGGCCATCCTGGGTGTGGGAACCTTCAGAACAAGGGGTCCTGTCCTTGTACAGTGACTCAGGTCGATTCTGGCTCTTCTGCCTCACACGTCTGTACACAACTCTCAAGCACAGAGCCACACCCAGGGAACTTGTGGAAGGCAGCATCCCCTGTAGGGTCACCCCCTCCTCGCTCCTGAGTCTTGGAATGGTCAGGAGGCACCCAGTCTGACTGCACCCACCCCAGCGGGCTCCAGGGGGCAGCCAGGCCTGGGCTGCACACAGTCACCCACCTGCACCCACCTCCTAAGCAGATCCTCTGCCCTGGCCACGTTCATCCCCACCTGCCCCTGGTCCAGCCTCCCCTGACCCTCAGTGCTCAGAAGCACCCCCCCCAGGCCTGGGGCTCTCCAGCCTTCCTAGGAGGAGGCTCTCATGTGGGGGTGTGGCTGATTCTACTCAGGTTTCTACAAACCGAACACCCCCAAACTGGAGCGATTCCAGCAACACCTGGGGCTCATTGTGCATCGCGTGCTCCCCTCCCTGGAGAAACACCTGGTAAGTTAAGCACCTCCTTTCTCCTCTTGGGGGCTCTGGGCTCATGGGACTGCTTCCTGAGCCAGGGGAGGCCATGACCTCACAAAAACTTTCCTTGGTTACGGGGGTCCGCGGCAGCTTGGGTGTTGGTTTGTTTTCCAGCACTTGGTCCCCCAGAGTTGGCGTAGATTGAAGGGAGACGCTGTCCCCAGAGCAGAGTGGAAGGAGGGACCTGTGTCCCTTCAGGAACCTGCATGGCTGGGAGGGGGGATGCCCCTGCTGCTGGGCTTCCTGCACCCAGGGGCTCTGCCCCAGGGCTCAGATTAGAGGGAGTCAGGCCTGGGCCCTGGGCCCTGGGCCCTGAGCCCCCTCTGCCTCTGCCTCTTCTTAGGAGAAGGAGGGTGTGTGCCTGGAGGACTCCACCACCCACTGGTACATCCAGTGCTTCCTGGATGGGGTAAGTGCCCCGGGGACCCCTTGCCCAGGGAAGCTCCTGCCCCAGTGCCTGGTTCTCTGGTGCTGGTGGCCTGTGACTCTGAGCTCCCCCAGCCCCAGCAGACACAGGAGGGAGCCTGCTGTGCAGACCAGGCAGGCCCTGTCCAGCCCTGCTAAGGGTGGTCCAAGCTGATGCTGAGCCTCAGAGCCAGCAAGGAGGGGACAGGTTCCACCAGGACCCATCCTGAGAGCCTGGCAAAGGCCAGAGCCCTACAGTGAGAGGCAGGAGATCCATAGACCCCCCGAGGCAGAGGCTGGTGGCAGCACAGCCCAAGGGCTGACCCCTCCCCAGGTCCCTGGGGTGTCTGGCATCTCCAGTGTGGCTTCCAAAGTGTGCAGACCCCCAGGGTCCAGGACAGGACATGGTCATCCTCTGTGGGTCTGGTTCGCTGAGTGGGCAGGGATGTGGCCATGAGGCATGGCCTCCCCTCCCCTCCCAGGAGGAGCTCTGGCCTTCTTGTGTCATCAGCCTCCTGGAGTCTCCCTCTGTCCTAGGGGAGTGACACTGCACACCCACCCCTGTGGGCCCTGCTGAGGCCCTGACGGGCGGGTCCTCCAATGCCTCTGTCCCCAGGTGCCATTCCCCCTGGCTCTGAGAATATGGGATATATACATCCTGGAGGGCGAGCACGTGCTCCCGGCCATGGCATACACGGCCCTCAAGATCCATCAAAGTGAGTCCTCAGGGCCCACAGAGGCCCGGGTGCTGGGGACGGAGGATCTGGGGGTCCCCTGCCTGTCCCTCGGGAGCAGGGCTTGAGGGAGGGATGAGGGGGTTTGGGAGGCCTGGGTTCCCTTCAGGAGGGCACTGAGAATCCCCCTGTTGCATCCCCAATCCCAGGCCCCCACAGACCACAAGGAGAAGTGGCCAGGGTCATCGCACTGGAAATTGGCCCCTGAGCAGTCCCTCTAGTGCTTGGCGTGACACCCAAGGGTGTCCAAGGGTGTCTGCAGCCCATGTCTGGTGCTGGGACAGGGCTTGGAGCAGCCATGGTGGCTGCGCCATCCCTAGGGCCCCTCCCAGCCTGACACCCACCCCCATGTCTAGAGCGCCTGCTGAAGATGCCCCGGGACCACCTCCGGGAGTTCCTGCAGGTGACCCTGAAGCAGGCCTGGTCTCTGAGCGAGGACGCGGTCATCAGGCAGCTGCGGGCCTCCATGCGTGAGCTGGGGAAGCTCCAGTGCCTCCTGCCTCCCGAAGGTGAGTCCAGCACACGGCCCCGTCCCATGCTCCCTTGAGGGAGTCAGTAGTGGGAGTGCCAGGCCCTGACATCCCTGCCCAGGGCCTCACCTCTTCCTGGTCCTCCTTGTCCTCCCGACTCAGAAGTTCTGCTTTCTGAAGCTCTGTCAGCATGGCCTGGCGGGGCCTCGGGCAGCTTCCCAGAATCCTCCTGTGGGTGCCGGCTCTCCCCCCACCACTCTGGGGCCGGGCCGTGGAGCTGTCCTCAGGACATTTGTGGCTCTGGCTCCTTGGCTGACCCCCACTCTGGAGTGGATTGGAGGCCCCGCCTTGAGCTACCCTGCCCAGGTCTGGAGCAGGTGCCCTGGCTCAGTGCCCCCAGGAGCCTGGAGCACAGCTGGACCCCCACTCCAGCAAGATGAGAAGTGGCCCTGCCTGACCCCACACAGCCTCCTGGCCCGATGACCACAGCTGTCTGCACACAGGACCCTCCAAGACAGGGGTGGGCGGGGCTCCCACCTGCATGTGGGCAGGGCTAGAGGGAGGTGGGGCTGTGGGAGACCCTGTGCAGTGATGTAAAGGCTGCCGGCACTGGATCCCCTTCAGCCATCTGAGAACCCCTGGAAGGCCCAGGTGCCCTGAGCCCAGTTGTGGGGGCCAAGTGCACTCCTGCGAGCAGGGCTGGGCACAGAGGCAGGCGCTGGGGGCCCCTGCTGCAGAACACAAGAGTGTGGGCTCTGCAGCCCTAGCCTCGGGCCAACAGAAGGCAGCGGGACCCGGAGCATCGCTGGCTTCTGGGCTCTAGTGGGGAGGGGTCCCCGTGCTCGTCCCCTGCTGCTGCTGCCATCATGGACCTGAGCGCCTGGGTCCCCATGCAGAGCAGAGATGGGCTTGTCCCAGCTCTAGAGGCTCTAAGTGAGGGCCCAGGTGCAGGCTGTCCAGGCACTGGGGAGGCCCCACTGTGCCTCCAGATGCTGCCTCCTTGGGTGCTCATGGGACAGTAGCGGTGACAGCCCAGTCTCACCAGGAAAGAGACAGTGGCCCAGGGGCAGAGGACACAGGGCACCCCTGCCACCTCTTTAGAAACTGCATTCCCTGTCCCCAAGGGCCTGAACCAGACTCCATGTCTGCCCCACAGCCCCAGCTCTCACCCCATCATCTTAGGCTCAGTTCCTTTCCAGCCATGTAGGAGGGACTCAGATGCGGGAAATTCAGCCAATGCACTGTTAGGGCGCAGCAGGTCAGGTGGGGGAGGGGACGGGGTCCTGAGTTGGTGCTTTAGTCCCCAGAGATTAGAGTGAGGCAAGGAGTTCAGGGCCATCCACCCTGTGATGGCTGTGCAGGAGGAGCCGGTGGTGTCCCAGGGCTCCCCTTGCCCGGGCTGCACACACCCTCCCGTCTGGGGCCAGCAGCCTGGAAGAGTCCTCAGCGTCACAGGTGGTGATGGGGACCCCAGGATGAGGTCGGGGCAGGCACCCTGCAGGCCAGACGGGGGCTGTGGAGAAGCAAACCGCGTCTCTTCTTCTTCCAGCCAAGTCCATCGAACAGTGCAGCAGGCCCCTGGGGCAGGCACGCGTCCCCCAGATGCACGTTCCTGCCCCCACTGCTCCGAAGGCCAAAATCACCATTCAGGACACAGTGGCAGTGTGGGAGCAGACCAGGGGTCCCGCTACTCGTGCAGTGATGATCCGTCCTCCAGAAAGCTTTGGCCTCCGCATCGCCGAGAGGGAAGGCATGGAGGAGGAGGAGAGCTGGGAAGGCAGCCCAGAGCCCCTCGGCCTGGGCTCCCCTGTGGGGACCGCAGAGTCTCCAGGTTCTGCCAGCCCCACGGAGTCTCCAAAGTGCTCGAGGTGGGGAGGCCTGTGCCAGTGCGCCAGTCTCCCTAACCTGAGCGGGCCAGAGCACAGGGAGGACGACTCCTCCGACGCTGGCAGCCGGGAGGGCCTGTGGATGTGGGCTCCTCCACGGGCCTCGGAGCCCCCGGAACCAGGGCCCATGCAGGCTGTCCCCGCCTGGGGGCCACGGCTGAAGACTCCCCACTACTGGCATGGCAGCCCCACGCACTCTGGGGAGAGTCACGGGCTGGAGCCGGCCAGAGCCAGCCCTGGGCTGGGACACCAGGCCCACGTGCCCTCCCTGGCCAGAGGCCTCCTTACCTCTTATTCAACGGGGCACCTGGATGATGGGTGCCTCCTAGAAGAGAGGCCGAGTCCACCATCTGTCCTGCCCAGGCTGGGCAGCAGCCTTCCGTGTGTCTTCACGGCATCCTATGCACTTGGTTGAGCCCCCACCGCCCAGGCTCTTCCTGGGGCCAGGACACCCTGACACTGGAAGACAACAGCCGTGCCAGGAGCCACTGTACTCTCCTCCCCGCCCCCTCCCCCACCGCCACCCTCAGGTGGTGCTGAGCCTGTATTAAATTGTTCCATGGAAAGGAGTTTGCTCCAGTTTGTGACCCCGGTGCCCAGCGGCAGCAAGCTTCCCCGTGTTCCTGGGGAGATGGGTGGTTCCACAGCCCCCAGCCCCAGGCAGAGACCCACTCAGGACCCTGCAGACAATGCCTGAGATTCAGCTCTGCCTTGTGGGGACTGGGCCAGGGTGGGAGAGCAGCAGCCGTGAGTGCCCGTGACCTCTGGGACAGATCAGCACAATAGGAACAGCCGTGGTTGGAGGGCCTGTGTCACCTCTGTGCTCTCCCCTAGACCTGGGCGGCCGTGGCTGCAGCATCCCTGGCTTGACCCCACATGGCTCTCCCACGTGGGAGAGGATGTGCACTGTGGGCTGGGAGGCGATCAGTGGCCAGAGTACGTCTACTGCCCAACTGACCAGGTGTTGGTAGCGTAGGCAGGAGGCACATTTGATAGAATCGCATGGATTCTCGGTGCAGGTGAGAGGGACTTGCTCTCGGCTGTGCCTGTGTGTGAGCACCACGGGAGCAGAGCCCTTGGCCCTGGGACTCAGAGAGGTTCTCCAGGAAGGGCTGCCGCAGCGCGCAGGAGGGGCCTGGTCTGTGTGCTGAGCTCATGTGCTGTGGGCGGGAAGGGCCCTAGCACGCAGGTCACCTTGCTCTCCCACAAGCACCACTGTCAGAGGTGATCTCTGTGGCCGTGTAGCCACAGCTCTCAGCCAGGCACGCGGGCCATGGCTCACCTGAAACGCAGGGGCGGCTCCAGAGCCCTGTAAGGACTGGCGGTGAATTCGCAGACTCAGCATTTCCCAGCTCCTGCCCGGCTCCTGTCTCCCAGGACACAGATGAGGCCCCGCGATGTCTCTAAAGGTTGACCTGAGGGACTCGAAGTCCTGCCGGACTCCCAGGTGCCATGAGCAGTGCTGCTGAGCTGGCCTCTGCCTGTACCCCCAGCCACCCCTAACAGAGGACTCAGACCTGGGGGTTTAGGGGGCACAGGAAGCCAGAGCTGGTTTAGGGAGACCTCAACTAAAATCCGGAATGGGGAACCCCTGATGCTTCGGGAAGAGGCTTTCTCAGAAACCCTTCAGGGACATTGGAGGGCATTTTGCTGAAGTTGGAGGGGAGTCCTGGCCACTCTGTGTGGCAATAGCAAAATACCTGAAGCCGCGTTGCTTAGAAAATGAAAGAAGTTCACTTTGCCTGTGGCTTGACCAGCCCGAGAGCGTGGCACGGCATCAGCTTCTAGTGAGGGTCTCATGGCAGACAGCATCCCCCAGCAGGAGCCCGAGTGAGATGGGGCTGGAGGAGGACTGGGCCCTGTCCCTGATGACAACCCCAGGGCAGGCAACGTGGGGAAGACACCACTGGGCACGTGCATCCCCTCCTGGACCACCCGGGGTCCATCCCCTGCCTCGGCCCCTGAGTCCAGCTTCTTCCACATGTGCACTGTTGCAGTTGATTTTTCAACAATATTGCAGTGGAGTTGTTTCTGAGAGGAGGAGCCTGGTGGCGGCTAGAGGCATGGAGTCACCACACAGACGCCGGGAGTCGGTGAAAGTGGGCTTGAGGCAAGCAGCCCGCAGACTCGTTTATTTCAGTTAGTACAACAGCTTATATAGCCAAGACAGCCAATCCGGTCATGGGGTGGTTTATACCCTAACCAATCACAGCCTGTTGTCAGGCAGTATTGGAAGCCATCCAATCACAGCCTGTTGCCAGGCAGGCTCCACTGCCAGGTGGGATTCAAAGCCATTCCTGAATAACTGACGCTCGCTTGCCAGCGGTCATCTTGACATGGCCTTCTCATTCCACCACATTTCCCCCTTTCATTTATTTTTGAGCAATGGGAGGCATGATTTTTGGCCATACCATTGTTGACCCTGTGTCCATGTGGTCTCTGTACGCGGCTGTGCCTGTCTTAGGTTGTCCCCCAGGGGATCTTACCCGTCGTTGACTAAACAGCACTCAACACAGGAGACCACTGGTGTGCTTGCTCAGATGGGGTAGGAATGAGGAAGAATGATAACCAGGAATTGTGTGACCACACACAGGCTGTGGGCCATTTGAGTGGCTGACTAGAGCTAGTGGGGTATGAAGCATTAATGGATGTGGCTATGGGCAGTTTCCCAGGGTAGGATGATAGGGCAGGTGCATCTGCTAACAAGGCTGACTCTCAGTCTTGTTCAGCTGGTTCTGGTTGGCTGTCAGTTGCAGGCTGGATGTTTCTGGCTGGTACCCAAATGGGCTGTGCCGCATTCTCTGGAAAGACACAAGCATATCCTCGACCTTTGGTTAGAGAGGGTGTGGCCCCTTCCATTCTCCTGTCAGGGGTATTTCCACCTAACCATAGGGGCCGGGGTCTGGGATGGGAAGGATCCCCAGTGTTTATAAACTGGGCTGACCCCTTGGAATCAAAAGGAAGAAACTTGATAGTGAAAAGGACCTCAGTCAAAGCAAGCTGTGGGTCTGGGGACATACGGTTGTTTTTCTGTCCTTGTAAGAGATCTTTAATCGTCCTATGAGTTCTTTCAATGATTGCCTGCCCCTGTGGCTTGTATGGGATACCTGTGGCAGACTGTATGTTCCAGGACCTCAGGAAGGAATTAAATTCCTGTGGTGTATATGCTGGCCCATTATCAGGCTTTATTGTCCAGGGGACACCGAGGACCAGCAGGGCTGACTTAACCGCCTTTATCACATTTCTAGCCTTTTCTCCGGATTGGGCTGCTGCAAATACAGCCTTTGAATACGTATCTCCCACCACATGGACAAACATAAGTTGACCAAAGGAGTTAATGTGGGTGACGTCCACTTGCCAGAGCTTCTAAGGAGCAAGTCCTCGCGGGTTGACTCCTGCTTGTAGCAGTGGGCCTGACGGGGCGAGGGGGCACAATTCTTGCAAGAGTGCACTAGGTGTTTGCATTGGCTCATTGTTAGCTCCGGGAAAAGTGATTTTGTGTTGCTTTCTGCCATATGAAGTTTTTGGTGTAGAATAGGGGCTTGTTCTAGGTGTCTGATGGCAGCCATGTTGCAGGAGATAAGATGATCGACCTTTTCGTTGCCTTGGGAAACTCACATAACAAGCAGAAGTATGACCTGCAAACTGACATAAGCACAGCAATGGAGTTTTTTTTTCTGAACTTGAGCCTTGAAGGATCAAAATTGAAAGTATGCATCAGGAACTGAACCTCACCTGTGTTTAGATGGGGCCTGCTGAGTGGGAGAAGTCCTCATGAACTCATTATGTCAGAGTTCTCAGGGCTCCCTGGGTTGTTTGAAGTGCCCCGTGCCTCCATCAGCACCGGCAAGCGGAAGCGGGAGAGAGACATCTCCCCAGACTGAGCTATCCTGAGCCCTTCCGGCCCCCGAGGGCTGCAGCTCTACAGGCCCGCGTGTGGGGTCAGCCAGGGGCGGTGCTGCTCTGCCTAGACCCTCCAGAGAGCTCCCCCAGCCTCTGATGCAGGAGCACAGTGTGTTGGCTCCAAGGACTTGGGCCATCTTCTACTGCCTTCCCAGGCCATAGCAGAGAGCTGGATGGGAAGTGGAGCAGCCGGGACTCAAGCTGGCTCCCATATGGGATGCCAGCACTGCAGGTGGAGGCTTTATCTCACTATACCACAGCCACAGCACCGGCCCCAGCTTCCTGTGTTTAAAAAGGAATTATTGGGGCCGGCGCAGTGGCCCATGGTTAACGCCCTGGCCTGAGGCACTGGTGTCCCATATGGGCACCGGTTCTACCCAGCTGCTCCTCTTATGATCTAGCTCTCTGCTATGGCCTGGGAAAGCAGTAGAAGATGGCCCAAGTCCTTGGGCCCCTGCACCCGTGTGGAAGGCACAGAAGAAGCTCCTGGTTCCTTGCTTCAGATTGGCTCAGCTCTGCCTGTTGCAGCCATCTAGGGAGTGAATCAGTGGTTGGAAGAGACCTCTCTCTCTCTCTCTCTCTCTCTGTCTCTTTCTCTCTCTGCCTCTCTGTAACTACGCCTTTCAAATAAATAAATAAATATGTAAAAAGCAAAACAAAAAAAAATGTGACAGTCACAGAAAGAATTTTCTTGATCATGGGCTCTGAAGATTGTCCTGCTCAAAATACTATAGACAAAATAACCAACAGTAAAGAAATACTATAGACTTCTAAAAATTAATCAGATTCAAGAATTTTGAATCAGCAGTGCATGGTAGAAGTCCTGATGATAAGTGTCAAAGTCAATTAATTATAGGAAGTAAGTCTGGGTAATTACTCTATTTTTTTTTCTTTGACAGGCAGAGTGGACAGAGAGAGAGAGAGAGAGAGAAACGTCTTCCTTTGCTGTTCGTTCACCCCCCAGTGGCTGCTGCGGCTGGTGCACTGCGCTGATCTGAAGGCAGGAGCCAGGTGCTTCTCCTGGTCTCCCATGGGGTGCAGGGCCCAAGCACCTGGGCCATCCTCCACTGCACTCCCGGGCCACAGCAGAGAGCTGGCCTGGAAGAGGGGCAACCGGGACAGAATCTGGTGCCCTGACCAGGACTAGAAACCGGTGTGCCGGCGCCGCAGGCAGAGGATTAGCCTAGTGAGCCTCGGTGCCGGCCTGGATCATTACTCTAGATAAAGACACTGTAGGGGCTGGCACTGTGGCATATTGAGTAAAGCCGCTGCCTGCAGTGCCGGCCTCCCATATGGGCACTGGTTCCAATCCAGCTCGCTCTCTCTCTCTCTCTCTCTTTTAAAGATTTATTTATTTATTTGAAAGAGTTATCTAGAAAGATAAGGAGAGAGAGAGAGAAAGAGCGAGAAGTCTTCCATCTGCTGGTTTACTCCCCAACTGGCCGCAACAGATGGAGCTATTCCAATCTGAAGCCAGGAGATAGGAGCTTCCTCCGGGTTTCCCACATGGAAACATGCAGAGAGCTGGATTGGAAGTGGAGCAGCCGGGACTGGAACCAGCACCTCTGCTGTGGCCTGGGAAAGCAGAAGATGGCCCAAGCCCTTGGGCCCCTGCACCCGCATGGGAGACTAGTAAGAAGCTCTTGGCTCCTGGCTTCAGATCGGCACAGCTCTGGCTGTTGCGGCCAACTGGGGAGTGAACCAGCCAATGGAAGACCTCTCTCTCTTCCTGCCTCTGCTTCTTCTCTGTGTAACTCCGACTTTCAAATAAATAAATAAATCCTTTTTTAAATTATTATTATTTTTTTTGACAGGCAGAGTGGACAGTGAGAGAGAGAGACAGAGAGAAAGGTCTTCCTTTGCCGTTGGTTCACCCTCCAATGGTCGCCACGGCTGGCGCGCTGCGGCCAGCGCACCGCACTGATTGGATGGCAGGAGCCAGGAACCAGGTGCTTTTCCTGGTCTCCCATGGGGTGCAGAGGGCCCAAGCACCTGGGCCATCCTCCACTGCACTCCCTGGCCACAGCAGAGAGCTGGCCTGGAAGAGGGGCAACCGGGAAAGAATCCGGCACCCCGACCGGGACTAGAACCCGGTGTGCCGGCGCCGCAAGGCGGAGGATTAGCCTAGTGAGCCGCGGCGCCAGCCATAAATAAATCTTTTTTAAAAAAGACATTGCAAATGTTAAACATTAAAATTTAACCTATTTTGTTAAAAACAACCTTTTAAAGATAAAAATAACGTGGTTTTTGTTCAATTATTCCAGACTATATTCTCACATATAGGGGTAGTGCTAGAAAGAATAGGAAAAAACATGAGAGGACAGAGTAAATACCTGAGATAATAGAGAAATATCTGTTCAAGTGCTTTTCAGTGCAAGAGTAGCTGGTAGAGGCCGGCCCCGGTGTGCCGGTGCCGCAGGCAGAGGATTAGCCTAGTGAGCTGCAGAGCTGGCCAATTTGAGTGAATTATTATGATCTCTTGTTTACAGAAGTCAATGGCAGTGTTTTATAAACAGTTAAGTGTATGCTGAATTTACTAGGCAGTGCAGAGTTCCAGCTTCAACTGTAATCACTGCCGGTGTCAACCGTCTCATTATCATGGGCTTTACTGAAGGAGTAACTCACTGGAGAGAACAGAACTCTTTCCACCCGGGCCCCCTGAAGATTCAAAAGACCATTCCCACCACGGCAGAGCCTTTCAGTTCCTATGAGCAGGGCCAGCATCATGGCCTAACAGGTAAAGCCGCCTCCTGCAACGCTGGCATCTCTCCCATACGGCCCTGAGTCTCAGCTGCTCCACTTCCGAGCCAGATCCCTGCTAATGTGCCTGGGGAAGCAGTGGAAGATGGCCAAATGCTTGGGTCCCTGCACTCACGTGGGAGACCTGGAAGAAGTTCTTGGTTTCTGGCTTCTGCCTGGCCCAGCCAGACCATTTGGGGAGTGAACAAGCGAATAGAAGATCTCTCTCTCTCTTTCTCTGTCTCTCCTTCTGCCTTTCAAATCAATCAATCAATCTTTAAAACAATTTTCCAATATCTTCTGTTCATCCCATGATCCCTGGAAGAGCCAGCATGTTCGTGGCAGCTCCAGTAACTTCTTTTGGTTGCTTGCAGAGCTGTTTAACTGGCAATATTTGTGATTGGGCACTATTAAACCTTCCTGCATTCCTGAGTAAGCCTTACTGCCTTATTGGCCATGGCTCAACTTCTTTTTTTTTTTTTTTAATTTGTCTTGGGTTTTACTTGGCAGCATTTTATTTGGAATTTCACCACCTGCAATATTAAGGGAAGTTACAATGTTTGTGTTATCTTTGTCACATTTTAGAGCTGAAATTTAACTATCTTACAAAAATGAATTGAGAAAAATTTTTAAAGCATTTATCTCATGAGTTTATTTACAAACATATCCAGTATGCTACATGAGTTCAAGAGTTTGATCCACAATCAATAGATCATACCTCTTGAACTGTTCTTCATTTCTAGTGAGTAGATGACTGAAAGAATCCTCATTTTTTAAATTTTTATTAAATTTTTTAAACATTTCATGTTTTGTTTGAAAGGCAGAGAGACAGAGACAGACATATAGAGATCTTCCATCTGCTTGTTGACTACTCTAAAGTCTGCAATAGCTAGGGCTGGACCAGGAGCGGGGAGCTCAATTCAGGTTTCCCATGTAGCGGCCAGGGCCCAGCCACTCGAGCCATCATCTGCTGTCTCCTAGGTGGGCATCAGCAGGAAGCTGGGATTGGAGGAGGAGCTGGAACCTGGACTCAGGTATTCTAATATAGGACATGGCTGCAGCGGCTTAACCACTGCACCAAGGGCCTGCCCCCAGTGTGTTTCTTAAGCTTTAGGTGTCTTCGCATCAGGAAAGGAGTGGCAAGTCCAGACCCAAAATGCAAAGTCATCGTAATCAGTCATTGCTTTCTTTTTCCACTTACCGTGGCCAACTCTTCCCTGGGCTCTTCTGGGGGTTCCTACAGACCACAGAGCCTGAACCCCAGCTACTCTGCTCCAAAGTGGCCCAGACACCCAATGGGGATGATATGGCAGCACCATACTCTGTCTTCCTTTTTCTCACAACCTTGTTCTCTTTCTACCTTTTTATGTGGTAAAGTTTAAAATTTTTATTTACATTTGTTTATTTGAAAGGCAGAGAGACAGAGATCTCCTGGCCATTGATCCATTCCCCAAATGTCTGCAACAGCCAGGGCTGGGCCAGGCTGAAGCCAGGAGCCCCAAACTCAATTTGGGTCTCCTGTGTGGGTGACAGGGATCCAAATATTTGGGCTATCACTTACTCCCTCCCATGGTGTAGGCGAGCAGGAAGCTGGAATTCAAAGTGGAGCCAGGACTCAAATCCAGGCACTCTGATATGGGCTACCAGCATACCAAGCTGTGTCTTAACTGCTGCACCAAATGTCCAGAACAATGGTGCAAGGTCTTTTAAAAAACAAACAAAAAATCTGCCCATTAGCATCAGAGTTGGGGCAGGGGGGAGAAGGTTACAGGTACTGAAAGGAGCCAAGAGCCACCATAAAAAAATGGGGCTCCTGAGACAAACCGTTCCAGAGACAGCCTTGGGAAATGGGGAGTAAACCGGTTCACAGAGAAAGCAGTCAGCTACTAACCATAGATACACAGAACACCTGCCTTGTAGATAAGCCCCTTCCCTACGCTTGCTCAAGGTTAACAAAGAAAGCTGCAAGGCACGTAGCAACCTATTCCTCTCTCCTAGAAACCCCCTCCCCTAATGTATCCCTTTGACCTAGTACTTTTCCACCAACATTACCACTTTTAGACTGCCATACAAGGCCCGCTACTGAAAATTATCCAATGAACTTACACCAGCCTATAATATGTTAATTTTGTGGTTTTGCCCTTTAAAAGCTGTGTGAGATAGCTGCTCGGGGCTCCTCTCGCTTGCTTGCTGCTTGCAGCAGTAGAGGGCCCATTTGTACAAATGAAATAAAATTACCTCCTGTTCTATTGCATCGTCTGGTCCGGAGTCTGTGTTTCTGGGGTCGTCACAAGAGGACACCGCTTTTGGGGTCCTACAGTTGGGGGCTCGTCCGGGATTTGGGGGACCCCAGACTCCCACACTCCATCGGCCAGACGGAGGTAAGTTTGCTTACTTGTGTATTATTGTAACTGTGGTTTGTACTGTTTGTCCTTGTCTGCCAGGACGACGTGGAATCCGTCCTGGGGTGCCTGTACAGGCTCAGTGCTGACTGGACCAAAGGGGAGACAGACGTGTCGCGAGGCCCCTGGTCCAACCCTGGAGGACGCTCCAGTGGTGGTCTGGGAAGGAGGGAAAGAGAGCGTTTCCCTTCTTCAAAGGGAGAGCCTGGCCAAACGGCCGCTCCCTTCTGAAATTCTGGTTTTGGTTTTGTCTCGGTCTGTTGCTGCGCGGCTTGTGATTTGTGTTCTGTGTGTCACTGTTTTTGTTGTCCTTTATCTCTTACTGTCTCCCCCATCTGTTTTTATTGTTGTGTTTGATTGATAGATGTATACTTGTATAAAAAATGTGTATTGTATTCTTATGATGTGTTAATTATGTCTACCTCTCAATGCAACCCTAGGGCCAAATGTAAGGACAAATTTTTGGGATGGAGAGGCTTGTACCTAGATTTGGCTCTGGTAACCAAGAAACTTTGCTGCCGAATGACCTTCTCCTGCTCCTTGGGAGCCTGGCCAGTTCCCGGGGAGGAGGATAAAGGAATGTTTTCTGATAAACAGGTGGGCATGCTTCATGTCTCGGCTCTCTGGCCAAGACCCGAGATGGGACGCACTGCTTGCCTAAAATCTTGGCAATGAGCCACCCTTGTCCTTGGAGGCTTTAGGGGGGAGCCGGAGCAAGCCTCTGTTGCTGCTGTTTCATCCTGGGGGAACACGCAGTCAAGCTGAATGTTAAATGTGCCCGTAATGATTACATGATCAATTGGCTACTGTGATTGAGGTGTTCTGTGACAGTCCCTTTAATGAAAAATTAACAAAATATATTAATAACAGGACATTCAGGACCTGACGCTCTGCTTGGTATGTCATTACAAAAATCATCAAGGAGGGCTATGCCTGATAAATGAGGGTGCTATAAATGTGGGCAACAGGGACATGTACAAAAATTGTCCAGAAGTCAAAAATCAAAATAAGGCTCTTGCTGGGATTTGCTTCCAGTGCTAAAGGGGAAGGCATTGGGCCAATAAATGTCACTCCAAAACTGATAAAGAAGGTAATTCATTAAAAAACAGAGTTCAGGAAACTGGAAGCGGGGCCAGCCTCAGGCCCTCCCTACAGGGATCAGTGGACCATCTTGCCATAGTACCATTAAAGCAATGGAGCCATGTTTATTGCAACATTCTGTTAATCTATGCTCCTTTACCATCTTTCCTCTAAATAATTTTAGTGTGCACTACAAGGCTTGCAGCGTATTTCTTGCAGATTAAAAGTAACTAAGTCTGTGCACAGCAGACAGCTAAAAAGTAATTTACTGTCACAAATTGGCGTAGTTGGCAGGATCTGCAAGTATGCAAAGCAATGCCTTTCTTTAAAAAAAAAACTGAAGTTGCATGCGTAACCTGTGATGTTCCTGGCTGAAAAGACCTTCAGTTCGCCTCTTTGGTAAAGGAATGGGCTCTCTGCTCAGAATCGAGTGAAAATTGGGATGGCAAGTTACGGAGTGCACAGCCTCCACAAGTTATTGAGGTTTTGCTATCAGTGCCGGTGGAAAAGGGGGATGAACTATAGGCTTTGGGGAGGTGAAAATGGATTTTGTTATCTGCATACTGATACATGTGTAAGCAATTAAAAAAATAAGTACAGAATAAATATAAATTAAAAAAAAATACTGCCCTTTAGAGTCAAACTGCTAGGTAGTGGTAAAAAAATTATATCAAGCTCCTGTACTGCTGCCAGGGCCAACTAAGGTTATTCAGTGTAAACAATACAAAATTTCAGGTGGACATAAAAAAAAATTTAAAACAATAAAAAAATTATCTTAGTGCTGGAGTGATAATTCCCATAATCACTAAAAGGAATTATCTAATTTGACATGTTAAAAAATCAGATGAAACCTGAAAAATGACTGTGGATTACAGGAAATTAAACAAAATTACTCTCCCATTGACTGCTACAGTCCCAGATACCATCATTTTGATGTAAAAGGTCACAAACATAAAAGCGTGTTCTTAATAAAAAAAGTTAAAAAAAATACTTTTAAATAAAAAAAATATAATTTATAAAAATTGTTTATCTTAATGGCTGGTTTATACTGGAATAAAAAAGGGGGGGGGGAGAAGAGAAAAGTTTGAGCAAGTTACAGAAGGTGTGAAAAAGTCACAAAATGTTATAAAAAAAATCTTTGGTTATTTTCTTTAACATAAAATCAAAATCTGATCCTCTGTTAAAGCAATGAGTTAAAGTAATCTATTATGTTCTCTTGATGTCTCTGTTAAATTCTAACTGCTTAAAAACAGCTGTAAAAAGAGCAGTGGTGAAATAAAGGGATCCTATCACCAATCAATGGAATGGACCTGATCCAGTACTGGTATGGGACAAGGGCTCCTAAGGGATGGGTTTTTCCATGTAACCAACATGCCTTTCTGCAATTGCTCCCTGGGCCGTGTGGCCCTGATGCTAACATCTGTATTTACAGCAGCGGATAGAGCACGTCAGTGGCGTGCTTTACTTAAAGACTACAATAACAACGTCATCCTAATAGGAGAGGACACTGCCCTTGCCATGGCTGCATCAGTAGTAAGTGTTCCTGGACTGGCTTTTGGAAATAATCGTGGACTATAAAGGCTTACATGTTTGGTGACCAAAGCAATCAATCTTACTGCTACTGTGCTATCCAATATAGCCAAAGAATTAAATCAAGTTCACTCAGGAGTGCTTTTAAGCCATGCAGCTAACAATTACTCGCTGTTAAAAAAATCATATAAGTTGTAAACCTGTACCTGGGGGATATTGCTTTAACATTACTAACAATGTGCCATATATAGAGTCTGTTATTGATAAACTTAAGAGTAAAATGCAACATATGTTTATTACTAACCCACTATTCATTTGAAGGGTTTCAATGAATTCATTGGTTATTAATGTTGGCTGGACTGCTACCGCTTTTCCCACTTTGTATGGGATGTCTTCCGTGTGTTCTGCATTTTATGCTGACTTCCCTATAGTATAAATGGACTGAGATTCATCATTTAAAACTTTGTACCAAGCCTCCTTTGTAATCAAAATAATTAATATTTGGCTGTATGTTTCATCTCTCACCTAATGTTGGGCTGGAATGGTACTCAAAGATGGGTAAGACGCTCAGCATCCTGTACCAACCTAAGACAGGGCTCTAGGCCAAGCTGCCAGAGTTACCGATGACGGGTAAGGACAGAGATGACTGAGGGCAACCCAAGACAGAGGCCATTCTCAATTTAATAAAAAAAAAGAAAAAAATGTGGAGACCCATGGCTGGCCATGGGCCCACATGCTAAGGCCTGGCTTGCTGATCATTGGCATTAGTCCTCACACAACAGTATCAAGCCCTGGCCACCAGTGACCGTATTAAAACCCCTCATTAACGGCACACAATTTTAGGATTAAAATTAGTTCAAAGAGAAAATGGGGGAATGAAAGGAGCCAAGAGCCACCATAAAAAAAATGGGGCTCCTGAGACAAACTGTTCCAGAGATGGCCTTGGGAAATGGGGAGTAAACCAGTTCACAGAGAAAGCAGTCAGCTACTAACCAGAGATACACAGAACACCTGCCTTGTAGATAAGCCCCTTCCCTACGCTTACTCAAGGTTAACAAAGAAAGCTGCAAGGCCCGCTACTGAAAATTATCCAATGAACTTACACCAGCCTATAATATGTTAATTTTGTGGTTTTGCCCTTTAAAAGCTGTGTGAGATAGCTGCTCGGGGCTCCTCTCACTTGCTTGCTGCTTGCAGCAGTAGGGGGCCCATTTGCGCAAATGAAATAAAATTACCTCCTGTTCTATTGCATCGTCTGGTCTGGAGTCTGTGTTTCTGGGGTCGTCACAAGAGGACACCGCTTTTGGAGTCCTACAGTCAAACCTTTCATCTCCAACAATGAGGGGAAAACAATCAACAGTTTCAACATTTGGTGGGAAATTACAATTAATTAAGAAATTAATGCTTAGTAGTATTATGAATATTTTCCCCGTATATCAAAGGTCTCACAAAATAAACCACCCATAAATGAAATTCAAATAATGATATGAATCTACAAATTAACAGAAAAGAATATAACCCCAAAAAATGAGCTAACATGATTTGACCAAAGTTTATTCAGGCTTCTGTCCTCCCTCCAGGCCCTTGAACTTGAATGCATCCTTGAGCTTCAGCAATACAGAATGCAGAACAGCCTTGGCAACGTCCCCTTCTGAGGAGCAGTGGACTGCAAAGAAAAACACTTCCTGTGCAGATGATCGCACCTGCTCACCCCACCCCGAAAGCAGTTCTTTCTGGCCTTATTTATTCCTCTCGGGAAGAGAAATGCCTTCCACCCCACCCCCAGCCTTTTCAGATGCTTCTAGATCTTATGACTTGAATGTCCTGTCTACTGAAATTGCCTTTTTTTTTTTTTTTTTAAGATTTATTTAGGGGCCGGCACCGTGGCACAGTGGGTTAATCCTCTGCCTATGGCACCGGCATCCCATATGGGCACCAGTTCTAGTCTCGGCCGCTCCTCTTCCAATCCAGCTCTCTGCTGTGGCCTGGGAAAGCAGTAGAAGATGGCCCAAGTGCTTGGGCCCCTGCACCCACGTGGAGACCTGGAAGAAGCTCCTGGCTCCTGGCTTTCAACCAGCCCAGTGCTGGCCATAACAGCCATTTGGGGAGTGAACCAACAGAAGGAAGACCTTTCTCTCTGTCTCTCCCTCTCACTGTCTGTAACTCTACCTCTCAAATAAATAAATAAAATCTTTTAAAAATTATTTATTTATTTATTTGAAAGGCAGAGTTACAGAGAGGCAGAGGCAGAAAGAGAGAAGTCTTCCATCCACTGGTTCACTCCCTAACTAGCCACAACGGCCAGAGCTGGGCTGGTTGAAAGCCAGGATCCAGGAGCTCCTTCCAGGTCTCCACGTGGGTGCAGGGGCCCAAGGACTTGGGTCATTTTCTACCGTTTTCTCAGGCGACAGCAGAGAGCTAGATCGAAAGAGGAGCAGCCAGGACTTGAACTGGCACCCGTATGGTGCCTGCTATGCCACAGCGCCAGCCCCTGCAATTGTCTTTTTAAATAAAATCTCACATTAATTTTTTTAATTTATTTTCATTTTATTTTGAAAGACAGAGAGACCGGGATAGACAGAAAGCGAAATCTTCCATGTGTTGGCTGGCTTACCCCCCAGATGCAAGGGCTGGGCCAAGCCAGGAGCCTGAAACTGACCTGGGTCATTCAAGGGGGTGGAACAGACCCAGCTGCTCACCAGGCCCTGCTGTCTCACAGAGTTCATTAGCGGGAAGTTGGAATTGGCTGGAATCAGAAGTGGAGCTGGGTGTCTTGATTGCTATGCAAAATGCCCACCTGTAAACCACTGTTTAAGTTGTTTTCAGAGGTTTCACCACCAAGCTGGCCTGAGCTGGTTTCGGCTAGATAGTGACTGACCAGCTGTGCCATGGATGTGCAAAAATAATCCGATCTATGGATGGCAACTGGGACTGAGCTGTGTCCCCTCACCTTGAAACCAAAAATTGAGGCATGAGCCAGAATGGAACAGACAGCTTTAACAGTGACGGCTCTGAAGGTGACAACATCTGTTTAGTTAGTTTAAGATTTACGTAATTATTTGAAAGGCGGAGTTATAGAAATAGGGAGAGAGAGAGAGACAGAGAAACAGAGAGAGAGAGGTCTTCATCTACTGGTTCAATCCTCAAATGGCCGTGAAGGCTGGGGCTGGGCCAGTCCAAAGCCAGGAGCCAGGAGCTTCTTCCTGGTCTCCCACCTGGGTGCAGGGGCCCAAGGACTTGAGCCATCTTCCACAGCATCATCCCCAAAGAATGTCCACTTTAAAAAAAATGATTTATTTTATTTGAAAGGGAGAGAGAGATCTTCTATCCACTGGTTCACTCCCTAAAGGCCCACAACAGCTGGGTCTGGGCCAGTCTGAAGCTAGGGTCTTGGGACTCCAGCCAGGTCTCCCACATGATCTGCTGCATCCAGGTGCATCAGTAGGGAGCTAAATCAGAAGTGGAGTAGCCAGCACTTGAACCAGGCATTATGACACGGCATGTGGGCATCCCAGGGAGTGGGATGAGGTCTGGTCTCATGTGTCTGGCTTGGAAGGAATTAAAAACAATAACTACAGGAGCACCAATGACTTCCTGTGCCTGCTTTCCCAACTCCGGGATTCACCTCCTGCTACCCACTATATTCTATGGGGTACACAAACGATCACCATGGGGGGTTAGATAATTCACCATATAATTCATCCTTTCAAAACCCTTTTCATGCGTCTCAAACCCCGCAATACCCAACATAGCTTTTCTTGGTTATGCTTCCCTGTCTTTCAGTCTACAGGGCGGGGATTTCATTTCCAGTTTAGGTATTAACACTCGGGCAAAGGACTAACCTGTGAAGCCCCAGCCGCTTCCCTCACCCACCCATCCGTGCTCTCTCTGACGGCTCTGGGAAGTCACCCAAGCTTCCCTGGCCTCTCACGGCCCCCCAGGTCACTGATAGTCCTCATGCTTGGGACAGATTTGTTCCCATTCCTGACACACTTTGGGGTCAAGGGAGATGGGCACGGGACGCATTTGGGAAGCAGTGATTTCGAAGATGCTTCTCCCTCAACCGGCACAACGCTCTTCAAAACTGGAGGCAATGTGTGGTCTCCGACAAAAGGGGCCTTGGATAGATGATAGGTAGATAGATGGATAGATAGGTAGATGGATAGATAGGTAGATAGATGGATAGATTGGTAGATGATGGATAGATGGACAGATACCACCCATCTGCTGATTCACTTCTCAGATGCCGACAATGGCTGCGGCTAGTCTGGGGCTGAAGCTGGGAGCCAGGAATTCAATTCAGGCCTCTCACACGGGTGGCAGGAACACCGCCACTTGAGTCGTCACTGCTGCCTTCCAGTTCTGCGTTGATGGGAAGCTGGAGCCACAGGAGTCAGAGGAGGGCGTGGCGCCCAGGCACTCCACCAAGGGCTCCAGGCATCTTGGCCAGCTTCTGCCTCCTGTCCCCGACACACACACATTGCTTTAGTAGGTTTATTTGTACCGATCCATTGCTGCATCAATCCCCAGTCCCTGGAGATGAGGAGTATTTTCCCATCTTTCTCAAAGGCGTCGGAGCGGCTCACTACAGGCAGGATGGTGGGTCGTTTCTCAACTGCAGCAGGAAGCACCGGACAGGCTGACTCAGCAGAGGTTACTCCTTCACCTCCCCTGCGGTGGAATTCATTTCCGGGATGCCTTTGGCTCCACCCTTATCCTGGGGCTCGCAAACTCTTCCTTTTCCTGCCCCATCCCTTCACGAGCGGAGACACCTTCAGACTTCCGGTCTCAGAAATGCAGCGGGGCCAGAGTGCCCGCAGCCATCCCAGTCCCACTCCAGGGGCTGACCCTGAAGTTCCTTGCTGGAGAGCTGTGGAGGCAGCGGCAGGCTGGGTTCAAGGTCGTCCCCCCGCGCTGTCTAAACCTCTCTCCTACGAGAAACGCTACTTCTCGTCCTCTCACCTTGCCTCTCCTGGGAGTCCTCTGCTTCCTCGTCCTCACATTATTTTCCACTGTGGTTCGAAACCTTAACTCTGCCACTCCTCTTCCTCCCCTAACTCAAGGACAAACTCAAGAGCGCATGGTGGTGACCTGGCCATTTGGGGAGTGAACCAGTGAATGGAAAATCACCCCTCCCCCTCTGCCTCTCTGTAACTGATTTTCAAATAAAAATAAATAAATCTGAAAAAAAAATAACGAGGGCAAGGTCTGGGGGTGAAGGAGCGAGGCAGTTTAATCTGTTAATAGACGAGGACCACAGCAGATCAGCAGCCTGAAGCAGGACCGACCACCTGCTTGCTGAGGACGTCTGGGTTAGCGGTGCAGAGAAGGGGGCTGGTTTCCCGGAAGATGCGGCAGGACAGCGCATCTGCGGGTGGCTCTGATACAGTCCCAGACTGCTCAGCCAGGCGCCGAGCTTGCCACGGCATTGCAGCTGGGCCCTCGGGAGAGGCTGCAGGTGCAGAGATGAGCCTCTCTCTGACTGGCTTACTCGGCCTCGGCTGCTTGCATGGGGGAGAGGGGAAGCCAAGGACTTAGCCTTGAAACAGAACATAGCAGAGTGCTTTCTAAGAGTGGCTAGAATCAGGGAGAGTGAAGCTGTGCATGGTGAGAATCTGCCATCCTTAGACGGCCCTGTACCCAGTGACAAGAACACTCTGATCCTTCATGGATGCGTCCGCAGTCAACTAATTTTTGACAAATGAGCAAAGGCAGGTTGATGGAAAAAGCAGCATCTTTTCAAGAAATGATGGAGTTACTGGACAAAAAATACCAAAATACTCTGGACACAGACCTTACACTCTTCACAAAAATTAGCTGAGGGCCTGGCGCTGTGGCTTAGTAGGTTAAGCCTCCACCCGCCTGCAGCACCAGCATACCGTATAGGCACGGGTTTGTGTCCTGGCTGCTCCTCTTCCCATCCAGCTCCCTGTTAATGACTTGGGAAAGCAGCACAGGATGGCCCGAGTGCTTGGGCCCCTGCACCCACGTGGGAGAGCCAGAAGAAGCGCCTGGCTCCTGGCTTCAGGTCAGCCCATCTTCAGCTATTTCAGCCATTTGGGGAGTGAACCAGTGGATGGAAGATCGCTCATGCGCACTCTTTCTCTTTCTCCCTCTCTCTGTCTGTAACTCTGCCTCTCAAATAAATAAGTAAATCTTTTAAAAAATACTATCTCAGTGCATTATAAACCTAAATGTAAAATGCAAATCTATAAAACTCCCAGAAGATAGCACAGAAAAAAATCTAGATGGCCTTGGGTTTGGCTAGGACTTTTTACCAGTTAACACAAAGGCATGATCCAAGAAAGAAACAATTACTAAATTGGACTCCATTAAAATGAAAAACTTCCACTTTGCCAAAGACACCGTCAACAGGATAAGAAGTCAAGCCTCAGAGCGTAAAGAAATATTTGCAAAATACATTTGATAAAGGGCTGTCGTCCACAACAGGTGGAATCTGCAAACGCTGGCCGGGCAGGGGCAGGGTGCAGAACGGTGGCCGGGCAGGTGCAGGGGCCGCGGTGGGAAGCGGGCGGAGAGAGGAAGTGCTGATCAAAGGCTCCAGAATTTCAGTTAGGCAGGTGAAGGACTTGAAGAACTCTGTTTTCCATAGATAACAACAGCACACTGTGTTCTTGGAGCATGTCAAGAAAGTAGATTGTAGGTGTTCTGACCACAAAGACCGTAACTATGTGAGATAAGACATATATGAACTAGATCGCTTTAGCCATTCCACAACCCGCACGTATTGCAAAACCATGTTGTACATGATCCCTTCACGTGATGTTGTCAATTAGAAATTAAAAATAAATTGCATTGATTTTTGAAGAAGATGAAATAAAATAAAACAAAAGAGCCCAATGGTGCAAGGGTGTGTGACCGTGTGAAAGTTGTAGTCGTCACCTGAGATAGTCGCTGCATTTTCTGTCCCGACAAAGGTGGGAGTCTTGTGATTCATTACCGCCAGCTTCCTGCTCAGGACCACCCAGAGAACGCCAAGTGTGCCCCTCTCACCGTGACGCCTTGCCCATGGTCATCTCTGCCCGTGCTCCACCCTCGTGGCCTCAGGCCGACTCCACAGCTTCTGCTGTGGCACTTGCCCACGGCGGCCTACGCTGCAGGTGTCATCAGACGCACACGTTGCCTAGAAGTTCTGGTATAGAGCTCGGCTGCAACAAGATTTTCATGGGTCTGGACACTCCTGCTGTAGGCAAGTCCCCGCTTAAAGGTCTCGGTAGGGACATGAGCTGGAGATCCTGTCTCACCACCCAGCACTGAACCCCATCCTTGTGTTCTTGGGCTTTCCCAGTTTGTGATCCGGCCAGGCCAGCACTGCCGTGTGGACCACTCCTTACCATTACCCAAGGTTTCGTATGTTTCCAACAATCCCGTGAAGTCATCCCTGGGTCAGGTGGGCACATGCGATGGGGCCGTTTGCTGTTACCAGAGTTTACGTGAACTTGGCCGGCATTTCTCTGCTTTCAGGTCGTCACTGTGGATCAGAGGGTGAGGAGTTACCTTCTCAGCCAAGTGTCTCTGTAGAAGGAGTGTCACAGGACAGGAATCCCAACGCAGCTGTGTCCACCCAGGAAACCTACCCCTGTGACGTGTGTGTGAAAGACATTTCACACTTGGCTGCACATCAGGCCTCATATCCCGGGCACAAACCGTGTGTGTGTTGAAGCATCTGGGAGCGGATCTGAGTTCAGTGTAAAACTGCCACAGCAGCAGGTGCAGCAGCAGGTGAGCAAGCCCTTGGAAGGGAGGAGACGAGGCCTGGCCGGTGGGAACCTACAGAGGGAACACATCAGAGAAGCTTTGCACACCTAGGGAGGGTGGGGAGGGTGGGAAGGCCTTGGGGGCCACGGGAGACTTTCACGCCCGGTGTGGACAAGAGCACTGAAGCCGGGGGAGATTTGCACACTGCACAGGGCAAAACGAGCGCTGTGATTCTGGGCGCAGATTCACACCTGCTGGGCATCAGAGAATCAGATGAAAGATCTTACGCGCGCGCAGAGATGTGGAATAGTTTTAGCCATGCCACTCATCTCATTCAACACCAGAGTGTTCATAACAGAGTAAAACCCGATGGATGCTGTGAGTGTGAGTCTCCTGGGAAACCCTTTGCCGGCAACCCCAGCCTGATTAAACACCGGAGAGTTCACGCTGGAGAAAGGCCTTCCCAGGGCAATGACTGTGGGAAACTCTCCCCGAACAGCCCTTTGGGGGGCAGTGAATGTGGGAAGGCCTTCAGCCGTTGCTCCGACTTCTGCTGCTTTTCCTAGGTGCAGTGACTTTACCTGCTACAACACAATGCTGGCCCCTCTTGTAATGGTTTTTATTTCTGTAAAATCAGTAATAGTCCCTGCTCTTGTTTCTAATTGTTTTAGTAATTTGTTTTTCTCTCTTTTTCCTTGGTAAAAATAGCTAAAGTTTAGTTATAGTTGTTCATCTTTTTTTTTTTTTTTTTTGAAAGGCAGAGTGGACAGTGAGAGAGAAAGACAGAGAGAAAGGTTTTCCTTTTGCCGTTGGTTCACCCTCCAATGGCCGCCGGGGCCGGCACGCTGCAGCCGGCGCACCGCGCTGATCCGATGGCAGGAGCCAGGTACTTCTCCTGGTCTCCCATGGGGTGCAGGGCCCAAGCACTTGGGCCATCCTCCACTGCACTCCCTGGCCACAGCAGAGAGCTGGCCTGGAAGAGGGGCAACCGGGACAGAATCCGGCGCCCCGACCGGGACTAGAACCCGCTGTGCCGGTGCCGCAAGGCGGAGGATTAGCCTATTGAGCCGCGGCGCCGGCGTTGTTCATCTTTTTGAACCACTGACTTTGGTTTTGCTGACTCTATGTTGTTTTTCTGTTCTCTAGGTATCTCTAATGTCTTTATTCCTCCCTTCCTCCTACTAGCTTTGGCTTTTTTAAAATTTTATTTGAAAAAGAGATAGAGATTTTCAATCTACTTGTTCACTCCTCAAATGACTGCAACAGCCAGGCCTGGGTCAGGCTAACACCAACATTTGGGAGCTCAATCCATGTCTCTCTCGTGAATATCAGGGACTCAACTACTTGAACTATCCCTGGCTGCCTCCCAGGGTGTGCATTAGCAGGAAGCCAGATCAGAAGTGGAACTGAGACGCAGATCAGGTACTCCAGTATGGGATGCAGGCAGCCCAAATGGTATCTTAGCTGCCAAGCTAAATGCCTGCCCTAGTTTTGGGTTTCAGTTTGTTTTTCTTTTACTAGTTCTTTAAGTTGTAAAGTTAGATACAACTTTTTAAAAAATTATTTGAAAAAGAGAAAAAGAGCAAGAGTGCCCGTCTGCTGATTTATTCCCCAAATACCCGCAACAAGCAGAGCTGAGTCAGGTCAGAGCTGGGAGCTGGGAGCTTCTTCCAGGCCTCCCACATGGAGGGCAGGTCCCCAAGTACGTGAGCCATCACCAGCTGCCTCCTGCGCTATGCATTAGCAGACTGTTGAATCAGGAGAGGGGCTGGAACCCGACCCAGGTGCACAAAAACGGGATGTGGGTGCCCCAAGCATGATCCTAACTGCCATGTCAAACAGCCCCAGAGTGAGATTTCTGATCTGAGGTCTTTCTTCTTGCTTAATACAAGCTTGATATCTGTAAAATTGCCTTTTAGGACTGCTTTGACCACATCCCGTACATTTTGGTAGGTTGTATTTTCATTTTACCTCTATTTTATGGCTTCTTTTGTGATGTTTTTCTTTGATATACTGATTATGTTATTTAATTTTTACAAAGTTATGAGTTTTCCAGTTTTCCCTTTGCTCTTTTTTTCTTTTTCTTTCTTTCTTTTCCTTTTCTTTTTTCTTTCTTTCTCTCTTTATTTCTTTCTCTCTCTCTCTCTTTCTCTCTTTCTCTCTCTCTCTCTTTCTTTCTTTCTTTCTTTCTGACAGGCAGAGTTACAGAGAGACAGAGAGAAAGGTCTTCCTTCTGTTGCTTCACTCACCAAATGGCCGCTACGGCCAGTGCTGTGCCGATCCAAAGCCAGGAGCCGGGTGCTTCCTCCTGGTCTCCCATGCAGGTGCAGGGCCCAAGGACCTGGGCCTCCCTCCACTGCACTCCTGGGCCACAGCAGAGAGCTGGATTGGAAGAGCAACCGGGACTAGAACCCAGCACCTCAACCAGGACTAGAGCCTAGGGTGCTGGCGCTGCAGGCAGAGGATTAGCCTAGTGAGCCGCAGCGCCAGCCTGCTCTTTTTTTTTCTAGCTTTATCCTGTTGAGGTCAGCGAAGAGACTGTGTATTAAACTGATTTTTAATGTCTATTCATTCTTGGGATGAGCAGAAGCACGGTTGTGGTGAAGGTAAGACTTCACCAGGTGTTCAGGTGTTGTTTTAGCTATTCGCCTTTTTTTTTTTTTTTTTTTTTTGCTAAAGTTTGGGCTTTCTCATCACTCTTGCAAGCACATGTTATCTTTGGTCCTTTGGAAAGACAACAAGTAAAATTCCTTGAATATCCCAAACAAACTATTGCTATGATTTTCTCTTGACTGGTCTGCTTTTGTCTTTTTTTTTTAATCTATATTTTAGTTTTCTGAGCCCTGTACTAAAAAATCACAATTTTCATGTGGGGAAATTAGTTACACGAAGCAATTCAAAGATGGTGCCCAGAGGAAGCAAGGTGGGTGAAATCCAAAGTTGTTTACCACCAAAGCTAATTGGCTATGCAACATCAGGGGAGGTAACAAAACTAGTAACAAGTGTATAGACATATGGCTAGTCCTATAGAAATCGCCCCGTAAAATGACCGTTTAAGTGATTGGTTGGTCCTTAGCCCTGCCCCAGTGACTCTGCAGTTTTGTGCTATAAAAGGCTCTGTTACGTGTGAAATAAACGAGTTCTTGCTAGACTTGGCTCCCAGCTGCGTCTGATTGTCTCCAGGATCAGGAGGCTGGGGAACAGGTGAGTGGCTCACTTACATTTCCTCGGACCCAGTCCATCCTGTACGGGTGGACTAAGACCCTGCATTTCATACTCAGACCATCACAACCCATGCCCATGGGAATCTCTGGCTATTTTGTGTCTTTGAAAAGATCCTAATTTTTTTAAAGAATCATTGCTCTCTGTCCCAAGCTGTTCCACAATCACCTGTAATCACCTCTGTCCATTCCTGGAAGTAGTCATTTCTCCAGAAAGTCTTGGCTAATTTTGGGAAGAATGCTATTGAAGGAAGAATGTTACAGACTGAGTATGTCTCCTCCAGATGCATACGCTGAAGCCCCAATCCTCAACGTGATGCCATTTGAAGGTGAGACAGTTGGGGGATGATTAGGTTTAGATGAAGTCGTGAGGGTAGAATCCCCACAAGGAGACTGCTGTGCTTTCAAGAACAGAGGGCGACATCTCTCTTCATAAAGCAACAGAGATAAAAATGAATCAGGTAAAATGTTATCAAAGACGGTGGCAATTTTGCTCTCCTTTCCACTTTCCTCTATGTTGAAATGTTCATAGGAAAAAAGTCAAGAAAGGAATGTTTAAAGGAGTAGTTGGCTTTGCTACTGTATTACTGACTTCCAATTTCTATTTAACTTCGGACAGTGTAGATCACAGGCTGTTGACATTTTCACACACATTAAAAGTGAGTATCTTTCAAAAACTTGATTCAGTTTAAGAGGTAATTTCCACATGAATATCCTCTCCTGTTCCTTTCCTTCTACAAAATTTTATCAGAAAGATTCACCTACAGTTCTAAACTGGACAAAGGGAGGCATTGCTAGACTAACTACATCTGTAGGGTTTTACGATCAAAGTTTCGCTAACAGGTAGAAAAAATAATGAAACTAAGATTATGGAGCAAAGAATGCAAGTTCTATTAATCATCATTTTGAAAACAATACCCCATAGTGGTAAGCACACTGGCTCTCCTGTTTAACTATGCTGGTCCCCTGTTGATATGTAAGTATAAAACTTCATGCTTTCAACATTGTGAACATTAAATAATGTTTATTATCTTTCCCAAAAAGTTCACTGGTATGATTATTCTAATACTTTAAACACAAGAATGACAAATGAAGCCTTATTTTCTGAATTACATTATAAATTCTCTAATTCAGATAGGCCCTAACTTACAATGGTTTGAGTTTTGATTCTTTGGCTTTATGATTATGTGAACTGATAATGTATTCAGTAGAAACTGCACTGTAAACTTTACTCTTTTTGGTAAATTACATGAGATATTCAATATTTTATTATAAAATGGACTTTGTGTTAGATAACTTTTCCCAGGTGTAGCCTACTATAAATGTTCTGAATATGCTTCAGACAGACTAGGCTAAGTTATGATATTCAGCAGGTTATGTGTGTTGTATTAAGTGCATTTTCAATGTCTGACATTTTCAACACATGATGGCTTTATACTGATAGAATCCCACTGCAAGTCAAGGGGCATCTGTATCAGAAAAATGAAAATATCTCTGGAAATCTACCAACAATTTTTGCATTTTGAGTTTTTCTTGCCAGCATGAGTTCTCAGATGCTGAACAATGAGCCACACATGAAAGACTCCACATTCCCACGACTGAAAGTCTTTCCACATTCCTCTCCTGCATATAGTTTCTCTCTAGTGTGAATTCTCAGATGCTGAACAAGCTATGCACCAGTGCTGAAGGCCTTGCCACATTCCTTACCCTCATAGGGTTTCTCACCAGTACGAAGTCTTTTGTGTTGAACAAGGTATGGAGAGCAGCTAATGGCTTTCCCACATTCCTCACATTCATAGGGTTTCTCACCATTATGGATCCTTTGGTGTTGAACAGGGTATGAGCTACTACAAAAAGCTGTTCCACATTCTCTTCACATGGCCTCTCACCAGTATGGATACTTTGGTAAGTAAGTTGTCCAGACACAGAAAAGGCCTTTCCACATCCCTCACACTCACAGGGCTTCTCACCAGAGTGAATTCTGTCATGTTGAACACCATATGAAAAGGTACTAAAGGCCTTTGAACATTCCTTACACCCAAACTGTTTTCACTAGTGTGAGTATTCTGATGCTGAATAAGTCTCCCATAGGCTATAAGAGCTTTCCCACATTCCTTACCTTCATAGGGTTTCTCACCAATATGGATCCTTTGGTGTTGAACAAAGTATGAGCTACTACAAAGCTTTTCCACATTTTCTACACACAGGTGGCTTCTTACCAGTATGAGTACTCTTGATGTACAATACGTTGATGGCTGCTGAGAAAGGCCTTCCAACATCCCTTATGTTCATGTGGTTACTCGCTAGCATGCCTTCTCCCATGTTTAACACAGGCTGAGCCTTGACTAGAGGCCTTCCCACATTCTTTATATTCATACTTTTCTTAACAGTGTGAGTTCTCTGATGTTGAACAAGATATGAAGAAGCACTAAAGCCCTTCCCACATGCCTTCCATTTACATGGTTTCTCACCCAGATACAACTTCTGATGTATGACACATTGATGTTCACTACTAAAGTCCCTCCCACATTCTTCCTGTTTTTCCTGGGTATGTGTTCTGCCATGTTGAACAAATGCTGAGCCTTGACAAAAAGTCTTCCCACATCCCTGTATCCAAATGGTCTTTCTCTGTTAAGAATACTCTGTTGTAGAGCAAAAGATGTACAATTTTTATAAGTGGACATTTCGTCATAATTGGTTATCTCACATTTCAATTGCAAATCTGAAAGCAAATTAAAATTTTTTTGTTTTCCTATGTAGAACAAATAGATTCCTATGGAAGAAAAAAGACAAAATACCATAATACTAAAATATAGTTGTGATAGTCAAAAAAGGAGGAATGAAGAGATTAATGAGAGTTTATATAAACTAAGGCTGGTTATTAGTGAAACAGGTGTCACTTTATTTGAAGAGCTAATTAAAACATTGACATTCAAGCACCCCCCAGACCCCCTGAACCAGAATACACAGCGAATGAATGTTCCTGTGCATCTATTTTTTTAAAAAAGCATTTTACTGAAATATAATAAACATACCAAGAAATGCATGTAAGTTTACAGATGAGTTCTTTGTTCTCTGATCACACTCCTAGCCAACACCCAAGAACAAAACATTACTAGCACCCCTAAGAGTCCTATCTTTCTTTTAATGTGGGAAAGAAGAGTATATTGTCATTCACATGGTATGATTAAGTGAAACAATATTTATAACTTATTGCCAAATTATATGACATCCACATAATTTTTATACTATTATATTAACTATCACAAATAAGAAAAAAATCTGATATTTATCTTTTGGGTTTGGCTTATTTCACTTAGCACACTGATTTCCAGTTGTATTCATTCTGTTGTAGATATATTTCATTTTTTTAATACTAAGTAATATTTCATCATGGATATATACATTTGGTATATAGTTATATGTGTGTGTGTATGGGTGGATATGTCCGCCCATCAGCTGATGGACATCTAGGTTGATTCCAAATGTTATCTATTGTGAGTTGAACTGCTATTAACACAAGAGTGCAGGCAATTCTTTCATATGCTGATTTCATTTATTTTGGATATATTCCAAAGAGTGAAATAGCTGGGTCATATGGAAGATTTATTTTTATTTTCTGAGGAATCTCCATACCGTTTAACTGGCATTCTCATCAATGTATTAGGGTACCTTTTTCTCTACATCCTCACCATCACTTATTGTTTGTTAATTTCTCTATGTAAGACATTCTAACTGGGGTGAGGTGAAACTTCATTGTGGTTTTGATTTGCATTTCCTAGATGGCTAGTGATCCTGAGCATTTTTTCACTTGTCTGTTGCTATCTGCATTTTATCCTTTGAAAAATGCCTGCTCATATCCTTTGCCCATTTCTTAGCAGGTTGTTTTGTTGTTGTTGAGCTTCTTGAGCTCCTTATGTCATCTGTATGTTTTTAATCCTTTATTGAATGCATAGTTTGCAAATATTTTCTCCCATTCTGTCAGTTGCCTCTTCACTTTGTCATTTGTTTCCTTTGCTGTGCAGAAGCTTTTTAGCCTGATGCAATCCCATTTGTCAATTTTTGTTTTCACGGCCTGTGTTTCTGGAGTCTTATCCAAGAAGTCTTTGCCTAGGCCAATGTCTTAGAGCAGTTCACCTACGTCTTCCTCTAGTAATTTAATGGTTTCAGGTCTTAAGTTTAGATCCTGGATCCATTGAGTTGAATTTTTTATGTGGTTTAAGGTAGGGATCTTGTTTCAAACTTCTGCGTGTGGAAATCCAGTTTTCCCAACACCACTTATTGAAGAGACTATCCTTTATACAGGGAATGATTTTAGCTAGTTTGCCAAAGATGAGTTTGTTGTAGATACAGATACGTGGATTCATGTCTGGGGTTTCTATTCTGTTCCATTAGTCTACAGGTCTACCTGTGCATCAAATTTTTAACATCTGTAACAAATGCTTCTGACACAGATGAAATTTTCACTTGTGTAACCTGTATTTCATCCCTCCATCCCCTCCTCCAGATTTCTCTTTGCACTTAAATTAAAATCCATCTAACTTTTCATAAATAATGTGGTCCTTGCTTACCTATCAGGCCTCATGCCAAGCCACATCTCTCTTGGTTCCTATTCACATCACTTCCCCTTTCAGCACCTAGAATGTATCACAAGCTTTCTCATCTTTTGTGTAGGTGGTGTCATTTCCCAGAAAGCCTTTGGCATGGGTTCTTTGCAGACCAGATCTTTCTCACCCTATACATGTTTAAGGTAAAATGTCATTGCACCAAGAATGTTGTAAGCTGCTGGCTTTGTCTAAGAACATTCATTTATTTTCTGTTCCTATTACTTCATTTCTTTGCTTTCCCACTGGCTTTCAGTATATAAATAGCAATATATTCTTCATTTATTTCTCCCAAACTCCCTGTACTAGACATTATTTTGGCTCTCATGCCCTTTGCCCACTTGCTAAGCCAGTGAATATGTTGTATCACATGGCAAAGAAATACTTATCAGTTGATTTATGATAGGGACTGGATTACTCCAGATGGGCCCTCAAAGCAGAGCTTTTTCCTTGCTGGGGGTGCAAGAAGTCAGAGAGATTTAGCAGAAGGGAAGTCAGGATAGTCACAGCATGAGAAGGATGGCTCCTGCCAGACAGAGATAAATTCTGCCAGTAACCGGTGAGCTCGGAAGAGGACCCTGAGCCCCAAAGAACAGCAGCTATGGTTGATATCAGTTTTTTCTCCACATATTTACTTAATTAACTTATTTGAAAGGCAGAGTGACAGGCAGAAGGGGAGGAACACAGATCTTCTATCCACTGGTTCACTCCCTAAATGGCTGCTACAGCCAGGTCTGGGCCAGGCCAAAGACAGGAGCTAGTGACTCCAGCTGGGTTTCCCACATGGGTAGCAGGGTCCCAAGCAATTGGGCCACTCTCTGCTGCCTTCCTATGCACATTAATGGAATTGAATCAGAAGTGAGCAGCTGGGACTTTAAGCTCCAATATGGGATGCTTGTATAACAAGCAGCAGCTCAACATGTATGCCACAATGCCAGCTGTAGTTGATATCTTGACTTGGCTATGCTGCACTGGACTTCTACTCTATAGAACTACAATTGAGGGTGGTTTTAAGCTACTAAGTCTATGATAGTTTATTACAAGCATAGTTTGTTACAAGCAGTACACATTAATACATTCTTCAAGAGTGGGCCCAACCCATGTCAATCAGCACAAAATTATAACCCATTGATATACAGAAGGAATTGGCTGATAACAAGCAACAAACAAAATCATTGGACAAAAATAAGTTAAATCAGGATACTAAAGGGCAATCATTGTTAATCCACTAATATGAATGAGGGAATCCTTGAAACAATGTCTAGAGTGAGACAGAGAAGGTACAGGTAAAGTTCAGATATCTTGTGCCAAAAAGGAAGGAAAATATCAGATTCATGGGTTCCTAAACTCTTCAAATTATATTAATTAAATATGTACAGCTTTTTGTATGTCAGTCATAGCTCAACAAAGTGGGTAAAAAAATTGGGATGGATATTTGGCGAAGCGGTAAGACACCACTTTGCAATGTCTACACCCTGTATCAGAACACCTGAGTTCTAGTACCAGCTCCACTTCCAATTCTAGCTTCTTTTTTTTTTTTTTTTTTTTTTTGACAGGCAGAGTGGACAGTGAGAGAGAGAGACAGAGAGAAAGGTCTTCCTTTTGCCGTTGGTTCACCCTCCAATGGCCGCCGCTGCAGCCGGCGCACCGCGCTGATCCTGGCAGGAGCCAGGAGCCAGGTGCTTTTCCTGGTCTCCCATGGGGTGCAGGGCCCAAGCACCTGGGCCATCCTCCACTGCACTCCCTGGCCATAGCAGAGAGCTGGCCTGGAAGAGGGGCAACCGGGACAGAATCCGGCGCCCCAACCGGGACTAGAACCCGGTGTGCCGGCGCCGCAAGGTGGAGGATTAGCCTATTGAGCCACGGCGCCGGCCCAATTCTAGCTTCTTGCTAATGTACACTGTGGGAGGCAGCAGGTGATGGCCCAAGTCGTTGGGTCTCTGCCACCGAGCTGGGAATCTGATGGAGTTCCATAACTGGCCTAAAAGTCATCTTAAGAATGGGAGTAAGAGTTGGCGAATTATTTCATCTTTGTAAATATACACTGAACCAAATGTCTCAGCTTGGTCTAATTCTGTCAATCTAAGAAAATACTTTCACATTGTTATTTGGTACCCCTTTCTCAACACTTCTTCCTGCTTTTTTTTTAAAAAAGATCTATTTATTTATATGAAAGTCAGAGTTACACACAGAGAGAAGGAGAGGCAGAGAGAGAGGTCTTCCATTCGCTGGTTCACTCCCCAATTGGCTGAAACAGCTGGAGCTGCCAATCTGAAGCCAGGAGCCAGGTCTTTCACATGGGTGCAGGGGCCCAAGGGCTTGGGCCATCTTCTACTGCTTTCCCAGGCCATAGCAGAGAGCTGGAACGGACATGGATTAGTGGGGACTCGAACTGGTGCCCCTGCTTTTTTTGTTGTTTCAAGATTATTTATTTATTTGAAAGGCACAGTAATAGAGAGAGGAAAGAGAGAAAGCATTCATTCCCTGATTCACTCCCCAAATGGCTACAATGGCCAAAGCCTGGAACTTGGAACTCCATGCAGGGTCTCCCATGCAGGGGGCAGGGCCCAAAAACTTGGACTATGATCCACTGCTTTCCCAGGCACATCAGCAGGGAGCTAGATCAGAAGCAGAACAGCTGGAACGCAAACTGGCACTTTGACATGAGATCTCAACCTATTAACAAGGTGATCAGTCATCTCATCAGGTCCCTGGGGAATTCCAAATCTTCTGACGTGTGGTCCAATGAAGCCATCAGGTGAAGCCCATGGCTCTAACCCCCCAGCCACAGACTGCCCGGGGAGCTTAAACAATTTTCTAGGACATTTCACTCCTTCACTGCCCTATGGTAGCTCCCCGGCAAGACATCCCACATCATACCTGCTCCGTAATTTACTCAATGAATGCATGAACGCCAGTTAGAAAACAACAGTCTCATAAGGAGGAAACAGGTACTTGGCATCATTCCTCCAAACAGGAGGAATTCAAGAGGTAGGTGATTAGATGGTGCCGTCTTAGGCAGAACACTTCAGGCTAATTCATGAAAAATACTTATGTAACCTAAAAATCCCAGCATTTCAAGGAGAAACACCGACTTACGTGAGCCATGCCTTTAGGAACGTGAGAACCAATCCGTCTCTGTTGGAGTTCTATCAGACTCTGGGAAACCCAAGCTGGGAGAAGAAAAGGAGGCTTCGATGTCCACAGATGACGGAGGCCAATAAACCTTCTTGTCCCTCCCTGTCAGCCTCCTTACAGGCTACGACCACCTGCAGACAAAATTTGGGAAGAGTGGGGGGGTCGAAGCCCACGGAACCCAGCTGCTCACAGCTGCACGCAGGGCAGACCTCTTCCTGGAGGCAGAATCACAAACGCCTACAGTGTTCCGGCCAGGCCCCTCTGGAGGAGGCTGACGCCTGCAGGGTTCCGGCCAGGCCCCCCTGGAGCAGGCTGATCTACGTCTGACACTGGGCTCCATGGCTCTCCTTGACAGATTCTCCTCGTTCCACCCTCACACTCTGGATGTTGAAAAACAGTTCATATCACCCAAGCCAGAACTTTTTTCATGGTGCCAGGAGAGGGTGAGGTCAGCCAAGACAGGACAAGTGGAGAAAATAGAAGAACTCGCTCAGGCTCAATTTTCTCATCACTAATACAGGGTTAAGAACACCAGTCACTACATATGGTTCTCTTGAAGAGTAAGAAAACCCACAGAAAACACTTAATAGAAGAATTGTATAACATGAGTTAGCTGTTATTATTGAAGTTATTATATGAAGAACATTACATGCCCTTTATTTCATTTTTACAAAAGAAGAACGTTGCTTCTATTTTTTGTGGACACATCTCTCTGGCATGCTTTATTATAATTTTAAGCACAAAATTTAGAAAGCAGCCTTAAGAATATCGTTCTACAGGGCTGACACTGTGGTGTAGTGGGTAAAGTCGCCTCCTGCAGTGCCAGCATCTTGTATAAGGTGCCAGTTTGAGTCCCAGCTGCTCCACTTCCGATCCAGCTCTCTGCGATGGCCTGGGAAAGCAGTGGAAGATGGCCCTGTGCTTGGGACCCTGCACCCACAGAGACCCCAAAGAAGCTCCTGGCTTTGGATCGGCTCCGCTCCAGCCATTGCAGCCATTTGGGGAGTGAACCAGTGGATGGAAGACCTTTTTTTTTCTCTCTCTCTCTCTGCCTCTAACTCTGCCTTTCAAATAAATAATTTTTTAAAAAATCATTCTTAAAAAAAAGCAGAAAAGACTGACACTTGAATTGACACTTGAATTTCTCCCACACTAAAGAGGCCCCACTCTGATATGATGGCTGGAAATATCAAAGCTTGTCACTGGGAAAGTAATTTGTACGACAGGTCTTTGGAAGTCCTTTTACCTGCACTAACAGCTTTTACATAACACTGCTATAATCCTTAAGAGATAATACAATTTTTCAATGATTTATTTATTTGAAAGGCAGAATGTCAGAAGGAGAGAGAGAGGGAGAGGGAGAGGCAGAGAGAGAAAGAGATCTTCCACCTATTGGTTCACTCTTCAAATGGTGGCAACAGCCAGGTCTGAGCCAGACCAAAGCCAGGAACCAGGAATTCCATCCATCCGGGTCTCCCATACAGATGGCAGGGGCCCAAGCACTCGGACCATCTTCTGCTACTTTTGCAGGTGCAGCAGGTACTCCAACACAGGACGTCAGCATCGCAAGTGGTGGCCTAGCCTGCTGAGCCACGCCAGCCTCGAGGGTCTTTTTCAGACTACAGGAGGCTCAGGGCGCGCTCGTCTCTTCCTGGAGCACGCATGCGCAGGGTATGAAGTCCACAGCCTCCTTTTTAAACTAAGAATTAAGAGTCTTTTGCTTCCTAACATAAGTGGTTAGCGTGAATCTATTCTAGACACAAAACAGAACCCTAGTCACAAGCTAGCAAGAAAGAGGGAGAGAATGCATCCCTAAATAACTATTCTATCTTCAGGTTACTCATTTTTTTCACAAGTCTGTATTAACTCTGCCTTCAGAAATTTCATATGCACATCCAGTAATTGTACTTTATCAATATAATTAGGCTCATTCACTAACAAGAGTCTTCTCTGGAAGACATAACTCTGGCTAAGTGGTAGTTATAGACTAAGAGAATGAATGCAAAGTGGACGGAATCTTGCCTACGGAAAAGATGCTCACAAACTTGCCAAACCCCTGTTCTCCTTCACTAAATAACCAAAATATTGCCCACAAGAACCTTGCAAAATATCTTAGAAAATCTCATATTTAGATGGGATTCCTAAAGAACTTAAACACTTCTTGACTACCACTGCCCGTAACTGTGCACATCTCGGGCTCACACGGGTACCCCTTCTCAGGACTAACCCTATTCCCCGCCCACCAGTCCATCACGTGAGCGTCCCTGACCTAGCCAGCTGCATGGTCTTGAGCTCTGATCGTGCGCACGGCCATTCCCAGCACAGCCTCACATCCAGAACCAACGGGAGAGAAAGGGAGCCGGGCGCTGCTTCCCCAAGCTCCCAGCCTGGCAGGAGGCGCAGTCTCCGCGGGGGAGGTCCCTTGAAGACCCCTCTGGCTCAGAAAGGTCAGCAGCGGTCAGCACGGTGCCGGGACACCGCATCCCGCAGCTCGAGGCCACCCAGACCGGCTCCCTGCTGGCGCACCCCTGGGAGGCAGCGCGGGCTCCAGGCTCCGGCCTGGCCCACACCTGGCCGTTGAGGGCATCTGGGGAGCGCGCCCGCGGAAGGGGGACCTGTCTGTCTCCCTCGCTCTCTCAAATACAGGAGTGACTGGATAAACACACACACACACGACAGAGAACTCGTGCAACCGTAGTTCTGCGTCTCCTGCGGGAGAACATCACCGGAAGGCTTGGTAACCGCCCCGGCGCCTGAGACCCCGCCAGAGCCCACGGAGCCTCCCTGCCCTCGCGCTCGCCGCCTGTTGGGGTCCGGGTCCCGCGCCGGCCCACGTCCGCAGAGGTCCCCCAGTTCCTCCCATTATTGTTGTCTTCTTCACTCAAGCCCTGGTTACCCCGTGGGGTTGGTCGGAGTCCGCAAAGCCCTTCCCCAGAGAACAAGCACTGCCTTAGCCTAAGTTCGCTGCCCGGCTACAGTAACGAAAAACTGGCAGTGGGATCCGGGGTCCTAGTTGTCCCCGGTGGCCTCTGGGAAATGTAGTCCAAGCTAAATTGGCCTGGCCTCAGTGGCCTTTGGGAAATGTAGTCCAGAGGCGTAAAACGGCCGCGCAAGGACTGCCCACCCGGCGCCCCGGGGACTGGGAGTGCGCAGGCGCAGGAGCGCCGGTAGCGCTGGCCGTGGAACCCGGAGCTGGGAGATAACGAAAAATCCTGTAATAGGTACTAAAATGTGTCCTGACGTTAACGTGAAAATATGGTAGCTATTCAAAATAACTTATATTATTCAATAAAATATTAATAGGCGTAAAGTAACCTGGTATTCCTAATAATAGACTAAACATGTGAGGGAAAAGTAGCCGCCCTCTGATAAAGCGATTTAATTTTTATTA
This sequence comes from Oryctolagus cuniculus, assembly GCF_964237555.1. Taxonomy (NCBI): domain Eukaryota; kingdom Metazoa; phylum Chordata; class Mammalia; order Lagomorpha; family Leporidae; genus Oryctolagus; species Oryctolagus cuniculus. The sequence continues at coordinate 23,027,195 of NC_091449.1, read as the reverse complement.
GATATTAAAATTATAGGCTAGGGGCCGACGCTGTGGTGTAGCGGGTTAACGCCCTAGCCTGAAGTGCCGGCATCCCATATGGACGCCGGTTCTAGTCCCGGCTGCTCCACTTCCAATCCAGCTCACTGCTAGGGAAAGCAGAGGAAGATGGACCAAGTCCTTGGGCCCCTGCACCCACGTGGGAGACCTGGAAGAAGCTCCTGGCTCCTGGCTTCAGATCAGCGTGGCTCCGGCCATTGTGGCCAACTGGGGAGTGAACCAGCGGATGGAAGACCTTTCTCTCTCTCTCTCTCTCTCTCTCTCTCTCTCTCTCTCTGCCTCTCCTTTGCTCTCTGTATAATTCTGACTTTCAAGTAAATAAATAAATCTTTAAAAAATAAAAATACAATTATAGGCTATAGTGTTGTGTAGTCTTAAGATTTTTCTTGAGGGGCTGGCGCTGGCATCTCATATGGACACCTGTTTGAATCCTGGCTGCTCCACTTCTGATCCAGCTCTCTGCTATGGCCTGGGAAAGCAGTAGAAGATGGCCCAACTCCTTGGGCCCCTGCACCCATGTGGGAGACCCGGAAGAAGCTCCTGGCTCCTGGCTTTGGATCAGTTCAGCTCCAGCCATTGCGGCCATCTGGGGAGTGAACCAGCAGATGGAAGCCCTCTCTCTGTCTCTCCCTCTCTCTGTCTGTAACTCTACCTCTCAAATGAATAAATGAAAAATATTAAAAAAAAGATTTTCTTTGAAAAAGAAAATAAATACAATCAGGCTAATTAAACAACTATTACCTAAATTTAAAAGACATGTATCTTTCTGTCCTACCATGCATTACAGGATTTTTACTCTTCTTGATTACTTTTCCAGTAACATTTCTCTGAATTGCCTGGAGCTTTTACGGCGTAGTTCTTTTTGTTTATGTAGCAGTAAAGCCGAATTCAGGCAAATGTAAGATTCACTTTGCCTTCCAACCCAGCTTTTATTAAGCCCACATCACACTGTCTCCTGTTGTCAGCTCAATAACATTTGGGGACGGAATAGGATTCTGCTTGATGGTAGCAGCAGGCTTCGGCCTTGGAATTGATTCCCAGCTCTGCACGCGTGTCCATCCACTGTGTTCTGCAGGCTTTCCCAGGTACAGCAGCTGTGCACGTGTAGACTGATCATCTCCCTCTGAACTCCGTTAACCTGGAAACTACAGGGAGAGGGCTTGCTGCCTGCTCCCTTCATGTTGATTTTGTAATTGGCCAGATAATATTTTGGCTGCTTCTGCAAAGGCATTTTTCGGATAAGATTAACGTTGAAATCAATGGTCTTTGAGTAAAGCACATTAGCCTTTATGATTTGGGGTGGGCCATATCCAATCAGTTGAAGGATTTAATATAGACTTCTTCATGCAAGAAGGAATATTTAAAAAAAAAAAGATTTACTTATTTGAAAGAGTTACAGAGAGGCAGAGAGAAAGAGAGAGAGAAAGAGAGAGAGAGAGAGAGATCTTCCATCCGCTGGTTCACTCCTCAAATGGCCACAACAACTGGAGCTAAACTGATCCGAAGCCAGGAGCCAGGATCTTCTTCCACGTCTCCTGCATGGGTGCGGGGCCCAAGGACTTGGGCCATCTTCTGGAGTTTTCCCAGGCACATCAGTAGGGAGCTGGATCAGAAGTGGAGCAGCTAGGTCTAGAACTGGCACCCATATGGGTTGCTGGCCCTGCAGGCTGGGGCTTAGCCCACTGCACCACAGTGCCGGCCCCGCCTTGTATTCTGTTTGAATGATGACACTACATTTTTTTTATTATTGCATTTGAATGGATTTTAGTCTTTTTTCAGAGATGCAGCCACTGGAGGTAGGAGCCTATTGTGTATAAGATACTGTGCTCATCTGAAGCTGAAGGTAAACTCACAGGTGCTGAGGGGAACGGGAATGTCCTCTGTGCTGTTACTCTCACCCGCGGAACTTCACAGACCTGCATAATGCCAGCACCCAGGACATCTGGGGAACGTGTAAACATGCCTCATGATCTCCCAGCTGACTTCCTGGTGTACCTCAAGTCCCTCCTGCGTTGGCTGTATCTTCAGTTTGGCACCGGTGATGGTTCCTGCACGGATCTGTCCTCACTGAATTGGAGAATAAATGACACCGTGACATAAAGTGACGCAGGGAGAGGCAGCTTCGGTCCTTTTCCTGTCGAGGAAAACATCTCTGCACAAACTAATAGAGATGAAGGCATCAGCAAGATTGGGTCACCTGGGCCGTGCTCCTTTATAGCACTTTGCAGAGAGTGACGGGGAAATTCTAAGGGGAAATGAAGATGCTCAGCCTGATCAGGCCACGGTAAGCAGCCGGGTCCCCATGTTGTTGTACCCGGATGTCCGGCAGTGGTGGTGCCAATTATACTGCTCAGTGCTTGGCAGCTAGCATTCCCCTCTCTTCCCCACCCCCTCCTGCCCTTCCTGCCTCCCTCCCGCTTCTCTCTCTCTCTCCCTCTCTCTCCCTCCCTCCTCTCCTCTTTCACCTACACATTCTTCCCGTTTTCCACACTCTCCCACTCTGCTTCGTAAGGCAGGCATGAGCTGTCCTCAGAAAGAACCCTCAGTATCTTGGGAAGCCTCTGTCTTAGGTGAGGCTTCTAGATGGTCTCCAGATAAAGGGAGGCCCCTGTCCTCCCAAAAGGAGGTGGCGACCACATCTGTTAGCCCAGTATCATGGAGTGCAAATATTTTCTTTTCTTTTTTTAGAATTATTTATTTATTTGAAAGTCAGAGTTACATAGAGAAGGAGAGGCAGAGAGAGAGAGAGAGAGAGAGGTCTTCCATCCACTGGTTCACTTCCCAGTTGGCCACAATGGCCGGAGCTGTGACGGTCTGAAGGCAGGAGCCAGGATCTTCTTCCGGGTCTCCCACATGGGTGCAGGGCCTCAAGGACTTGGGCCATCTTCTACTGCTTTCCCAGGCCATAGCAGAGAGCTGGATCAGAAGTGGAGCAGCCGGGACTCGAACCAGCGGCCATATGGGATGCCGGCACTGCAGGTTGGCAGCTTTACCTGTTACGTCACAGCGCCAGCCCCTCAAGTATTTTCAAATGCATCCATTGAAATACATCCCAGATCTCAAGGTGCAACTCGTTCCGTATCAGGCGCTGACTTCAGTGTGACAGACCTGCCAGGGCCGTGAATTGAATGCAGAATAGGAGTGCAGAAGCTCTACTGCATTATAACTGCACCTCGTCAGTAGTTTTCAGTGAAGCCTGCTCTCTTGCTGCAGGGTGAGAATGCCTTAAACAAGGGAGCTTTCTGGCTTTGCTAACATTCTCAGAGTTCATTTATTTTAAAGTCTGACCATTTGTTTTCTTTAGGTATTCTATGGAGGTTACAGAAAACTAACCAATTATACAGTCCTTAAAGTTGCCATTTCTCATGTATTTTTCAAGTTCAAGAGCCTTTGTTACCCCCATACATATGTAGCTCATCTCATTCACCACGGGCAAGAGTTCCAGTAACTGTGATCCTGCAGCATATTGGGGGAAATCAACCCTGGACTGCAGCCAGCAAGTGGGCCCTTGTCCTCTGATGGATTGATGAGTGATCTAATTCTATTTGTTTTTTAAATACTTATTTATTTGAAAGGCAGAGTTAGAGAAAGAGAGAGAGAGAGAATCTTCCATCTACTGATTCACTCCCCAAATGGCCCGGTGGCCAAGGCTGGGTCTGGCTGAAGCCAGGAGCCTGAAACTCCATATGGGTCTCTAATGTGAGTGCTGGGGCCCAAGCACTTGGGCCATCTGTGGTATGGGAGACAGGGGTGGTGGGAGCACCAGTAAAGACCCCGTGCAAACTGGGGCTTGAACACAGGCTACCTCTGAGAGGCAGGAAATGCACCTGAATTTTTTCTCAATGAGGACGAGGAACACTATCCACCCGATTCTGTGATTAGTAACTATGGTCACTTCAGGGATTCTGTTGCTCTGACTGGACACCACAGACTGGGCCATTTATGAAGAACAGAGGTTGGTCTGGCTCCCAGGTCTGGAGGCTGGGCAGGCCCAGAGTGTGCACTGGCGACTGCTCACCAACTGACCTTTTCCCTGTGTCATGGTGGCAGGCATCATGCGGCGAGATGGAGCAAGTCAGAGAGAGAGTTTGCTGTTATTGTAAAGTCCCTCCCTGGAGAGCCCACGGCTCTCTCAGTCCCTGGCTCCCTCAGTCCACGAGCGAATTAAGACGTTCAAGAAGGCAGAATCTCATGGCCCACGCACCTCTCCATGACGCACCTGTCAGACACCATGAACACATGACTTAGGGGACTGTGTGTCCAATGCATGGAATCTGGAGGACACAGTCAAACTGTAGCAGCCAGAGAGGGTCCCCATCACTCTCGCCGAGTCCGCCACGATCCCTCCTCTGGGCCACGGCCTCAGCCTCCTGACGGCTCTCCTCGCTTGCGGGCTCGCCCCCAGCTACCCATCGCTCATCCCCGACTCTCAGGAGGGGGCAGCTTTCTCCTGGCTTCCTTCAAAGCCTACACAGCCTCTGCTCTGTCCTCTCTCTGAGCCCCCTCCTCTCCTTGACTCCGTTCCATCCCCGTTGGCTTCAAGGACCATTCCCTGAGGGCACCAAGCGGCCCTCCTCGGGCCTTTGCCGTGACTGGATTGCCCTTCCACTGACTAACTCTGTGGCTCACTCAACTGCCGCCTTCTAGACTTCACTTAAATCTCACCTTAGTGAGGCTTGCCCTGTCCATTCAGTGTGAAACCTGAAACCCATGCTTCTCCCCATCCCCAAACTCAATTCCCCATGAGTTGCTTTGTTCTCTACGGCACTGGTTACTGGCTGATCTATGAAATAATCTACTTCTTGATTACGTTACTTGCTTGTGCTCTCCCCTCCAAATAGGATGTAGGCACGATTAAGGCAGGAAGTTTTCCTTTCTGTAATCGATGCTGCACTTAAAATTGTCCCAAGCACATCCTCAGTACTCAGTAAGTTGGCTAATGGATAAATGAGTGCCTGAGCGGTGTTCTGCATGTTATCTGGAGTTTCACTAGAAACTGAATTTACTGGGGCCGGCACTGTGGCTCACTTGGTTAATCCTCTGCCTGCGGCGCTGGCATCCCATGTAGGTCCTGGGTTCTAGTCTTGGTTGCTCCTCTTCCAGTCCAGCTCTCTGCTGTGGCACAGGAAAGCAGTGGAGGATGGCCCAAGTGCTTGGCACCTTCCCCTGCATGGGAGACCGGGAGGAAGCACCTGGCTCCTGGCTTCGGATTGGTGTAGCGCCGGCCGTAGTGGCCATTTTGGGGGTGAACCAATGGAAAAAGGAAGACCTTTCTCTCTCTCTCTCTCTCTCTCTCTCTCTCACTGTCTAACTCTATCTGTCAAATAAAAAAACTAAACTAAATTTACTGTATTTTGGCAAAGCCAGTCAAATCTGTTTATTTAGACCAAGTGGCCAGGATGGTTCTGGTCCTGTTTCAGTCACCTACTTCCGTTTTCTGTCAGCTTCTCGCCATTGCCTTTGTCAGCCCCTCTGTTCCAGCTCATGGTTTCGCCTTTGAGTCATTGCAGAACCATTTAAGCTGTCACTGGGTACGGGCACTGTGCAGAGCCTGCCAGGTTACCCAAAGGGAACGAGCTGGAAAAGCTCTTAGGGGGAGGTGCGAAGCCAGCCTACTGGGAAATGGGTGTGGCATATCCACAATGGTTTCATCAGAGTCAAAGCCAACCCTGACTTCGCAGTCTGAAGAGCGGCTGCCTACTCGAGTGAAGGCGACTGTGGAATCTGTGGCAGGTGGGCCAGAAAACAGGACACCGGACAGAGTAGCTCTCCGTTGCTGTCCATCAAGACCCCAGGATTTCAGCCGAGGGGTGGTTCCTGGCTCAAAGGGAGGTTTTAAAATTGGCTGGGGCGGAAGTCGCCCGCGACTCGGGGCAGATGCATTAGGGGCTGATGCGGCCGAGGCTGGAACCCCTGCCTTCTTCTTGTCACAAAACGGTGCGGTAGCCGGGATGCACCCGTCTTTGAACAGCCCGCGACCTCCTGGTTCACTTTTAAAATCCGGCAGTACCAGGTTGAGCCCTTAGCAGCACAGCACGACCTTTTCGTGGGAAAAGCTGAATGGTTGGGGGCAAGTGACCTGACTTTCTGTCTCTTTTCTCCCACGATGAGTTTTCTTTCTTTAATTTTTGTTTTTAATTTAGTCTAAGCTTCCTGGTTTACCCTTATCTACAATAAGGGGCCTGGCCACAGCCCCTGACATTCCATCCGACACGTGCCTACCCTTTCAGGTGCTGGCACGAGGGGGGCTCATCGTCCTGCAGGCAGACGCAGAAGGATGAGGGAGGGGAAGAGTAGCTTCTCCGCAAACAACCACAGGACCGATATGGCCACCACCAATTACGCCTCGCTGTATCTAACAGACGTGGGATGTGTGCATTTATTCTGAGGACCAGCTGAGAGGAGGCCGCACGTGTTCCAGGTCAGAAGTTCCAGGCTCAGAGCAGACGCCTTCAGAGAGCTCATGCCTGAGGGTGAAGTAGAAGCCATCTTCCAAGGATTTTCTGGGGTGGACGGGAGAGGTTTGGGGAAAGGTAGTGGGGTACCAAGAAGCCACTTGCATTCCTTATTGTTGAAAACAATAACGTACTAGTGTAGGCCCAAAGAGGATAAGGAGTTAAAGAATACGAAGGGGCTGCTGTTGTGGTGTAGCGCATAAAGCTGCCTCCTGGGACGACGATGCCAGCATCCCACATGGACAACGGCGGAGTCCCCGTTGCTCCACTTCCCGTCCAGCTCCCTGCTGATGTACTTGGGAAAAGCAACAGAAGATGGCCCAGGAGCTTCGGCCCCTGCCACCCATGTGGGAGACCTAGAAGAAGCTCCTGGCTCCTGGCCTCAGTATGGCCCAGCCTTAGGGCCATTGCAGCCATCTGGGGAGTGAACCAGAGGATGGAAGCTCACTCATTCGCTCTGTCTCTCCCTTTCTTAGTGTAACTTCGACTTTCAAATGAATAAATCTTTTAAAATATATTTTAAAAATTGGCTGGGGCTGCTGAGCATAAAACCAGGTGGACTGGTGGCCTTGGTAGGGGGTGTCTGCTCCGGCTGGCCTGGCCCTGGCGAATGGGGGAAGCTCACACGGGGTCACCGTGGAGACCCGAAGGTGGGTGCCTGTGAGTGGGGATTGGCTTCCATGTGGCTTACCAAATCACACTTGGCCGAGTCCACAGACTCTGTGCAGCAGAGTCTGGCTGCACTGGTGACAGTGACCGCAGAGGCCGTGCTGAGCTCGCTGGTGAAGACGGGAATTTGTGGCAGCGACTCAAGGAATCTGTAAGGAAAAGAGAGGGACTCCATATCCATAGGGGTGGAGGACTCAGTCCTGCGGGTGGTAGACTTGGAGAAAACGGAAACAGCTGCTTTCTCCTCTGGTCTTCGGTTGTCCATCAGAACACATCCGAGTTTTAATTTCTCCTGACAGTAAGATACTTTGAAGATCAGAGTAAAGACTTATAGCGAAAAGACCAGAATTGAAATGGGCTCTATTTCCACTTGAAAGTGGAATTCTTAAAAAAAAATACTGAACTTCAAGAAAGAAATGGCCAGAACAACAAAAAGAAAAAAAAAATAAGGATTGAGTGTCTCATCCCATCATTTCAGGATCAGCATATGGCGTGGGGTTGGTACAAGGGCAGAGGAATTTTGTTAACAGAGCCCGCATCTGGCAGGAGTGGGTGGAGATTTTGTTTGACAGCACATCTGTAGCCTTCCTCCCTTCCTCTCCTCTGTCTTCAGTGGGGTTGGAGAACCAGGCCAATGGCCTTCAGGAACTTTTCCTTGGCTAAACTTTCTGAACCCATTGTGGCTGGATCCCAAAGTCCCTGCACCACTCTCCTAAAGAGGCAGGAGCCGGCTGGTGCCGCGGCTCACTAGGCTAATCCTCCGCCTGTGGCACCGGCACCCTGGGTTCTAGTACCAGTTGGGGCACTGGATTCTGTCCTGGTTGCTCCTCTTCCAGTCCAGTTCTCTGCTGTGGCCCAGGAGTGCAGTGGAGGATGGCTCAAGTGCTTGGGCCCTGCACCCCATGGGAGACCAGGAGAAGCACCTGGCTCCTGGCTTCGGATCAGCGCAGCGCGCCTGCCATAGCGGCCACTTTGGGGGTGAACCAACGGAAGGAAGACCTTTCTCTCTCTCTCTCTCACTATCTAACTCTGCCTGTCAAAAACAACAACAACAACAACAAGAGGCAGGAGCCCCCCAGCAGGGCCGGCTCCATGAGCTGGGGAAGGCACGACTTCTGACGCCTGAGCTCACAGGGGAAAACTTCGCCTTCTTACTCCCGGTGGCTCCCGGGTGGTTGGAAGGAATGCAGGTTTCCTGCAGAGGCCCAGGTCCCCAGAGCAAGGAAAAAGCATCGGGTCGCTTCCCCGGACGATGCTGATGGCACACTCCATTGCCTGCATGTGATGGGCGCTTCTACACTTGGGTCACTATTTGGCCGTCCTCCATCTTCGGCTGTCCCTTCCTCCTCCCCAGGGCTCGCTCAGTCTTCTTGGGGCCGGCATCTAGGTTCTCTGGATGGAACGGAGCTCATAGGGGGAACTTCTTTCTCGCCGGGGTGGTGATGGAGGAGGGTCAGGTTGCACCCTGGATGACAGATCTTAGCTGTCCGGAATGGCCGAGCCTCTTGGAGTTCCCAGTGCCCAGTGCTGGCTCCATCTGAGAGTCCTGCCCAACACTGAGGAGCTTGGAGCCTCCTGGATCGCATAAGCTAAGCAGCGAGACAGAAACCCCGGTGGAAGACAGGCCAGGGAGCGGTGCAGCAGCTGCCGGGTGGGCATGGCCAGTCAGGGGGACCTGGAGCGCGGTGGCCCCGGGAGGCGGGTATGAAGCTCGCCGAGGCCGTTGCCCGCGGACAGCAGCTGCGTGCGCCGTGGGGTCCCTTGGCGCGGAGTCCGGAACCTCAGAGCGGTGTCCTGGCTGCCAACTCGGAGGCGAGGCATAGCGCTCAGCCCCAGGCGGGTGAGGGAAGGGTGCGTGAGCCAAGGGCGCGAAGACATCGCAACGGAGGCCCAAGGGCGAGGTCCAACGGCCCAACCCCTGCTGGCCTCGCGCGCTTCGCGCCTGCTCTCGCTTGGTGGCGGGCGTTTGGCACCGAGCGGGCCCCCGCCGTAGGTGGCGACCGACCAGGTCTGCAGGGGCTCGCCCAGCACCGGCCCCCGGGGGCAGGAGCGTCTATCACCTCTGCCTGTGAGTCGGCCAGCCCTTGTCACGAAGACCCTACCCGAAGGCAGAGAGGCGGGAGCAACCTTGATTCTCCCGGGAGAGGAGCTGGACTACGGGAAGGGGGTGGGGCAGGGGAGAGGGGCTGCTGACCACATCCCGGGCTGGCAGGCGGGTTCTCTTCACTGCTCGCTGCAAGTTTGCTTTTTAAAAAGGCGTGTGAGCCTTAGAACCCTTCCCCCGGCCTGACAGCTGGTAGTGGCCCTAAAAGGACTTCTTGTCCCAGGCGCTCAGACTCCAGAGCCCCCGAATATAACCGTTTGAGCCACGGTGTCTCCCTGTGTCATGGACGCGTCGTGAATTGATGCTTTCTATGGTCTTCGGGATACTGTGCACCAGGCACCCCTGTAGTGGGCACAGGCACTGCCTGCTGGGAGGCCGTGTTTGGCTCGGCTGCTAAGCAGACCATGGGCCACAACTGGGTTGTCAGCCCAACCCACAGGCTGTTTCTCTTCAAGCTGACCCATACAGCCAACCACCTGTCACCTGTGTAACGACAGGAGATGGCACATCCGCGGGGTGCAGGATCCACCTGGCTTAAAACCCTGGTGTCACCAAGGGCACCGATGTCTCTGGTGACAATTTTTGTTGGCTGGATTTTAGTGTCCTGGCCCAAATTGATGTTTTGCCAATATTAGCTTCTTCCGCGCACCACATGGGGTGTATCTCACACATCTCCATACAGCTGGGTCTTTTACCTTTTCTCTCAGCAACGCTTTGCAGTAATAGCAAATTATGTAACCCATGAGCCATTTGGAACTTAGCCTGATTTTGTAAGGTCAATAAATGAAAAAGGAGATTAGTATGTTTAAAGGGTTGTAAAGAAAGTTTAAAAAAACCAACAGGAATCCAAAGAATATGTTGAGAGATCAGTGCAGTGTGACCTCCAAGGCCTGTGTTATTTATTATCCGGCCCTTAAGGGAGGAAGTTCGCTCTTGCTTTTATGATTTTCTGTGTGGAGTCTTGGTCAACTTTGTGCTAGTTTATCCTCTCATATTTTATGGGATTTGGAAATGTTCTTTAAGTGGTTTTAAATTTTATTGTTGAGTAGGTCATTGGTAATACACAGAAAGTACATATATATGTGTGTGTCTGTATGAGGGCACTTCAAAATTTCACAGAAAAATTAAAATAAGTTGAATTTGGCACAAAAATTTTTTGAAATCCATATATGTTTTGTTCAGAATACACATTTTTTGTGAACTTTTCATCCTTTTAAAAAGTTATTTGTTTGAAAAGGAGACAAGGTGAGACAGACATCTTTTTTTTTTCAAGATTTATCTTATTTTATTTATTTTGAATTTATTTTATTATATATTTATTTTATTTATTTTGAAAGACAGAGTTACAGGGAGAGGTAGAGACAGAGAGATTTTCCACCCACTGATTCACTCCCAAATGGCCACAATGGCCGGAGCTGTGCCAATCCGAAGCCAGGAGCCAGGAGCTTCTTCCAGGTCTCCCACATGGGTGCAGGGGCCCAAGGACTTGGACCATCTTCTACTGCTTTCCCAGGCCATAGCAGAGAGCTAGATCAGAAGAGAAACAGCTGGGACTAGAACCAGCACCCGTATGCAATGCCAGCACTTCAGGCCAGGGCTTTAACCCGCTGTGCCACTGCCCCAGCCCCTGACAGACATCCTCTCTCTGCTGGTTCACTCTCCAAATGCTCATGGCAGCCAGAGTTGGACCAGGCCAAGCCAGAAGCCCAGAATTCAATCAGGTTTCCCATGTGGGTGACAGGGACCCAAGTCCCTGCTGCCTCCCAAGATGTGCATCAACAGGAAGTTGGGCTCAAACGTGGAGCCAGGATGTGAAGCCAGGGACTCGGATGATGAACTTTTTGAAGCTCTCTCATGCATGGATATATTTTTAGTACTCGTGTATACAATACTTGTGTGCATGTGTGTGTACACACACATATATATATATCATAAATATATATGTAGATGTATTTACGCTGGTACCTTGCTAAATTCACCTTTTATTTCTGGTAGTTGTATTCTTTTCTTGGCATTAGGATTTTGGTGGTCACCTAGAATGAGTTAGGAAAAATTACCTTCTCCATGACCTCAAAGAGTATGCGTCACACTGATGAAATGTCTGTCTTTTATATTTGATAGAACACACCAGTAAGACCATTTGGATCTGCAGTTTTCTTCCTGGAAAGGTTTGTTTGTCCTTTGCTGTTCTTTTAATATTTTAGATCTGTATTTGTGCCCCATTTTTATTGTTAAATTTTTTGTTTTCCTTTTTATAGCTTTGTGGTATCGTTCCTATAACAATATCACTTCCACACTTAAAGAATACAATTTGGTGGTTTGTATCAGAGTCATGCATATATAAAACCATCACCAGGGCAAGATTTAGAGATTTCTATATTTAGAGATTTATATTTTTATTTATATATTTATATGAAATATTTAGGCTATATTTATATATTTATATTTTATATATTTTACTTTTATATTTAGAGATTTAATATTCCATTACCAGCTGCTCCTCTCCAATTCCCAAGCCCCAGGCAGTCCCAATCTACTTTCTGCCTCTATGACTTTGCTTATGTGGACAATTCACATGAATGGAATCATGTAACACTTAGCATAATGCTTTCAAAGTTCATCCATGTTTAGCATGCATGTTTTTATGACCAAATAATATTCCATTACTTGCATACACCACGTTTGTTTATCCATTCATCAGCCGATGGGCAAGTGGGTTCTTTCCACTTTTTGGCCCTTCTGAATAACGCCACACTCAGGTGTGAGTTTTGATGTGGATAGACTTTCAGTTCTCTTGGGGATGTGCCTTGAGCCAATTGCTGGGTTGTATGGTAGCTTTGTATTTAAGAGTTTGAGGAACTAAAAGACTGCTTTCCTAAGTTGCTGCACCATTTCGCATTCCCACCAACAATGCTGAAGGTTCTAATTTCTGCATGTTCTCACCAACACTTGCTGTTATTTGGCTTTTAAAAAATATTTATTTATCTGAAAGGCAGAGTTACAGAGAGAGAAGGAAAGACAGAGCTGCTGTTGGTTCACTCCCCAGATGGCCACAACAACCAGGGATGGGCCAGGTTGACACCAAGAGCCAAGAGATTCATCTGGGTCTCCCATGGGGTGTCAGGGGCCGAGGACTAGGGTCACCATCTGCTGCCTTCCAAGGCGCATTAGCAGGGAGCTGGATTGGAGGTGGAGCAACTGGGACTCAAACTGGTACCCTTATGGAATGCCAGCATTGCAGGCAACAGTTTAACCCACTAAGCTACAATGTGGTCCCTATTTGGCTTTTGATTCTAGCCATCATAGTGAGGGTGAAATAGTATATCATTCTGGTTTTTATTTGAATTTCCCTGATGATTAATGCTGCCCAACATCTTTTTGTGTGCTAATTGGCCATTTGTATGTCTTTGGAGAAATACTGATTCAAATCTTTTGTCTATTTAAAAAGGGTTTGCTTATTTATTTGAAAGGCACAGTGACCAAGAGAGGGAGGCAGATCTTCCATCTACTGGTTCACTCTCCAAATGCCCACGACAGCCAGGGCTGGGCCAGGCCAAAGCCAGAAGAGAGGAACTCCATCAGGGTCTCCCATATGGGTATCAGGGGCCCAAACACTTGGTCCATCCTCTTCTGCTTTTCCCAGGCCATGAACAGGGAGCTGGATCAGAAGTGAAGAAGCCAGGACTTGAACTGGTGTCCATATGGGATGCCTGCATCACACCCACTGTGCCACAATGCCAGCCCCACCTTTCAATTTCTTTATGATAGCCTTTGAAGTTAGAAAGTTTTTCATTCTGATACAGTCTGTCTATTTTTTCTTTTATTTGTGCTTTGTTGTCATACCTGAGAATATTTTGCCCACTCCAAAGTCATGAAGGTTTACTCTTACATTTTCTCCTACGAGTTTTACAGTTTTAACTCTCACATTTAGATCATTGATCTACTTTGAATGAATTTTTATAAATGGTGCAAGATACGAGCCAAACTTCATTCTTTTTCCTGTGACTGTTAGTTGTCCCAGAACCATTTGTTGAAAAGATTTTTCCCCATTGAACAGTCTTAGCACTCTTACCAAAATCCAGGGCCATGTGTTTGGCATTGCTATTAAGATGCTGCTTGAGACTCTTAATAGCAAACTCGCATCCCATATGGAAGTGCCTGGGTTCAAATCCTTGCTCCACTCCTATTCCAGCTTCCTGCTTATGTGCACCCTGGGAGGCAGCAGGTGATGGCTCAAGTTCTTGGGGCCCTGGCACCCATGGGGGAGTCCTGGATTGATTTCTGGGCGCCCATTGTTGGCCTGGCCCAGCTCTGTCTGTTCTGAGCATTTGGGAAGTAAACCAGTGGGTAGGATCTCTCTATCTTTCCTGCGCTCTTTGTCTTCCCGTGGGAATTTGAATACAGCCTGGAGTCGCGTGGTTTCAGCCTGAAGAATTACTGCTAGTGTTTCTCGTAAGGCAGGTCTGCTTTCAACAACTCATCTCGGGGTTGTTTTTTTTTTTTTAGAAAACGTGGCAGGTCTTTAACTTAATTTATTTCAAAGGTGGGGAAAGAGAGAGGGAGGGAATGAGAAGGGGAAGGAGAGAGGGAGAGAGGGAGAGGGAGAGAGAGAAACACTTCTCTCACTGGTTCACTCTCCAGAAGTCCGCAATAGCCGAGGCTAGGCTGGGGCTGAAGCCGGGAGCCGGGAACTCAATCCAGGTCTTCCCTGTGGGTGGCAGCGATCCAAGTACTTGAGCCATCACTACTGATGTGCAGGATCTGCATTTGCAGGAACCTGGAGTCTGGAGCTGAAACTGGGAGTCAAATTCAAGTACTCAGACGTGGAACATGGGCACGGGCTAAATCCCACTGCCAAGCTAAATGCCCACTGCTGCCTTTATTGCTGAAATAAAGCTTTACTGCATTATAGATGTAGCATAAGGTATATACAGTTAGGACTACTGCTTGGTTGATGGGTTCTTTCGTGCTTTGAGCATTTTGAATACATTATCCTAAACGTTTCGTGACCTGCATTGCGTCTGTTGAGATGTCAGCTGTAGATCTTAGGGCAGTTTTCCTGGTAAATGCACCATTCTTCTCTTACTTTCCAAATGTGCTCATGTCTTTGATTTTTGGCTTTTTTTTTTTAAACTATGATGCCTCTGTGGATCCCTTTGAACTTAATCCTGAATGGATTTCATTGAGCTTTCTGTATGTATTGGTTTTCAACATATTTGGAGAGATTTTTGTTTCTTTTTTTTAAAGATTTATTTATTTATTTATTTATTTGAAAGGCAGATTTACAGAGAGGCAGAGAGGTCTTCCATCCGCTGGTTCACTCCCCAAATGGCTGCAATGGCCAGAGCTGCGCCAATCCAAAGCCAGGAGACAGGAGCTTCCTCTGGGTACCCCACAAAGGTGCAAGGACCTGAGCCATATTCCACTGCTTTCCCAGGCCATAGCAGAGAACTGGATTGGAAGTGGAGCAGCTGGGACTAGAACTGGTACCCATATGGGATACTGGCACCCCAGGCAGTGGCCTCACCTGCTATACCACAGCGCCAGCCTGGAAAGTTTTTAGCCTTTATAATTTTTTAAAATTCTTGTTCTTTTATCTCTCCTTTCTCAGTACTATCATTACGTGTGTATGCCTGGGGCTTGGGACCCAGTACAAGCAGATCCAGATTCCAACAGGGCAGAGAAGAACTCGGAGCCATTTGTCCATTTGTATCTCCTTTACTCACAGTGGTGGTGAGAAAATCACAAGGGACAGCCACTTGCCCCCAACTGCGGTGAGCCCACAGGAGATAGCCACCTTTGTGTCCAGACACACACACAGACACCGACACACAGCCGCACAGCCACATCTAGCCATGCCGCCCAGCTGCTTATGTGGGTTTATAGACAGTAGTGGCCCAGAGCCAAACCATTACATAACAGATGGCGGGCAGCCTGCCAGGCAGATGGACCTGCCGGTTACCATGACACCAGTTACCATAGAGATACGGAGACAAAAGGCAGGGAACGTGATAACTTCACCTTCTCAAGTTCATCTCCTCGACAGTGTGTATGGTCTCTCACATGTCTCCAAGGCTCTGTTTATCTCCCTCGTAAACTTCACTGTTTGTTCTTTGGCATTCATAATCTCAATTGATCTATCCTCAAATTTGCTTGTTCCTTCTCCCAGTTCAAGTCTACTATTGAGAACGTGTAGTCAATTTTTTATTTCATTAAGTGTGCTTTTCAACTCCAGAATTTCATTTTGTCCTTTTTGAAGTTCCTGTTTCTGCTGATAATTTCTATTTGATGCAACACTGCCAGTACCTGTTCCCTTACATTTTAACCATGGTGACTTTTAGCTCTGTGAACATACTAGTAATTGCTACTTTGAAGTATTGTTTCCCCTGATGAATCGGACTTACAGTCACTGTCACAGGCAGTATCTTTTGTTCCTCTTCTTTTCCCAGTGTGTGACTCATATCTCCCGTGTTTCTTTGCATACCTTGTATTTTCACAAATATTTATGTTGGAAAACTGAACATACCAGTTGACGCTGAAGAGCCAAAATGACTCCATTTTAAAACAAAACAAAACAAAAAAGCAGCCTCCATTTCCCATAGCAGACCTGGGTCCTTGTAAAAGCAGGCATTCAGGCATTCCGGAGATATCAAAGCTTACCAGGGACAGCCAGCTCTGTAGACCAAGGACAGCACAACAGAGATTACTAAACAAAGTAACTCCCTGCGCCCAGAGCTTCCGTGCTGTAAGCCCCCCTGTAACTCAACTCCCTGCACCCAGAGCTTCTGTGCTGTATGTAACTTTTTTCCTGCTGATGTAGCCATTTTTCCTTTAAAAACTCTCCCAAAGATGGGGCCTCACTCCTGCCTCTGCTGGGCTGGCTGGTTGGATGGGGTCCCTGTCGCGGCTTGTACTCCCGAATAAACCTTGCTTTTGCAGTTCGGTGTGATAGATTCTCTGGGGGTCTCTGCGGGGATCTAAGGATCTGGGCACAACAACATATTGTAGCCACTGCAGGTATTTGATCCCTCCCATTCCTGAGAGGCTTGTTATTGTTATTGTTATTATCTGCTCTGTGACGGACTGGATTGTTTAGCTAAATCTGTTTTCTTTCCATTACCGTGAAGGCTCTGCTGTTCCTGCTCCGGGAGACAGGGCTCTGGGTGCTCCACAGTCACCCTGTGTGGGACGGTGGTGGTTTGGTGGCGCTCTCTTCTCTTTCCCTAACACATTCAGCCGTTAAACTCCAAAGCCATCTATTTCTGTGGGATTAGGTGTAAAAATGGCTACAGTTTACATCAGTCAGTGAGTAGGGGGAACACAGAACAAAATACCAGAGTGGAGGGCTTAACTAACAGAAAGTTGTTTTCTCACAGCTTTGGAGACTGAAACTCAATATCAAGTTGCGGGCAGGGTTGATTTCCCGTGAGCTCTCTCCTTGGATTGGGAGTGGCTGCCTTCTCGCCATATCCGCATACGGAGGTCATACGAGGTCATATTGCTGTCCGTGTCCCCAGGCTTCCGTCTGGAACCCTAAGGTAGGTGGAATTGTTTTGATCCACTGGAAGCTCTCCCTTTAATTCTCTCCTCCCCCCCGCCCTTCACTCTGACTGCAGCTGGGGTCCCCATCTCATGACCTTTCTCTTTTTAACTTTTTAAAAAATCTTTTGAAGAATTTCTTTTACACCTATCATCACACAGCATGTTTTAAACGCAGATCTATAACTCTCTAATAAGGTAAAGACAAAGTCTGCCTTATTAGAAACAAGACACTGCACCACGTAAGCCTTCAAACGTTATTGTACTTTAAGTGCAGGCTGCACAGCAAGAGCCAGCCGCAGTGCCGCGGCAGGGAGGGGCCCCGTGGGCCGGTACAAGGCCATGATTCGCGAAGCCTACAGATGTCAGCCCACCCACCGAGTTGTGGGCTGGGCTGGTGATCCGCTGGGTGTCGGGATTGCTTCTGGTAGCCAGTGGAAGGGATGAATGAAGATAATCTCTTGTATGTGGAACCTTCCCCAACCCAGTAAGAATTTCAGGGCTCTCAGTCCCTTACAGTGGTACAAATCCTGCATCTGGCCTAGCCTGGCCTGGCTTGGTGTCTCAGTCCACGTGCATGGTCAGGCCGAGTGGGGCAGGGAGCTCTGCGGAGTGGACCCTTGTTGCTGTGGATTCGTTGAGAGGAGGAGTGCGATGGGGGCAAGAGGTGTGGAGTCACCACACAGACCCCGGGAGTCACGTGAAAGCGCGCCAGAGGCGAGGGGCATGCAGTTGGTACAGCAGCTTAAATAGCTGAGGCAGCCAATCCGGTCAAGGGGCGGTCTTTGCCCTAACCAATCACAGCCTGTTGCCAGGCAGGCTCCGTTGCCAGGTGGTTTCCAAAGCCATCCAATCACAGCCCGTTGCCAGGCAGGCTCCGTTGCCAGGTGGTTTCCACAGCCATCCAATCACAGCCCGTTGCCAGGCAGGCTCCGTTGCCAGGTGGTTTCCACAGCCATCCAATCACAGCCCGTTGCCAGGCAGGCTCCATTGCCAGGTGGTTTCCACAGCCATCCAATCACAGCCTGTTGCCAGGCAGGCTCCGTTGCCAGGTGGTTTCCACAGCCATCCAATCACAGCCCGTTGCCAGGCAGGCTCCATTGCCGGGTGGTTTCCCAGGGGGTGTCGGAAGCCATTCCTAGTAACTGACGCTCTCTTGTCAGCGGCCATCTTGGCATGGCCTTCTCATTCCACCACGGACCCTCAGAGACAAGGGCCTTGTATCCAACTGCTGCTTTCTCGTAGCTGCTGGATGTACTTGTGTGCGACCCCCCTCCCGCCCCCGGCTCAGCGCAGGCTGCCCGCAGAGGGAAAGCCCGGGACCCCTCTGGCCGTCCCCAGGGAAGCCGCTGGACCTGCCTGCGGCGCTGACGCAGCTGCGGGAGCCCCGTTTCCCACACTCTGGCAGACACGGTGCATGTCGGACGGCTCGCTTTTGCCTTTTTGATTGGTAAGCAAAAAACAAAAACAAAAACAAAAAACTCTCAATATAAATGCTTAATTAATTTGAATGAATTGGATTCTCCATTAACCTTCATTCATGACACACTCTCATGACTGTGTTTTTGACTCATTGATTATTTATAATTTATCGACTCGTTGATAATTCATAATAATTAATAATAATTATCCACGAACCCACCACCCAATACAAATATCTGACCCTGACCTTTGTTTAGAAGCCTTTTAATTTTGTTCTCTATAAACTTTGTTTATGTTTGTTCTCTATAAACTTTATTTGAGAAACATTTCCCCAGATTCCTTTTTTTTTTTTTTAAGATTTATTTGAGGCCGGCGCCGCGGCTCAATAGGCTAATCCTCCGCCTAGCGGCGCCGGCACACCGGGTTCTAGTCCCGGTCGGGGCACCGGATTCTGTCCCGGTTGCCCCTCTTCCAGGCCAGCTCTCTGCTGTGGCCCGGGAGTGCAGTGGAGGATGGCCCAAGGGCTTGGGCCCTGCACCCGCATGGGAGACCAGGATAAGTACCTGGCTCCTGGCTCCTGCCATCGGATCAGTGCGGTGCGCCGGACGCAGCGGCCATTGGAGGGTGAACCAACGGCAAAGGAAGACCTTTCTCACTGTCTCTCTCTCTCACTGTCCACTCTGCCTGTCAAAAAAAAAAAAAAAAAAGAGATAGAGATAGAGAGAGATTTATTTATTTGAAAGGCAGAGTTACAGATAGAGAGTGAGATCTTCCTTCTGCTGGTTCACTCCCCAAATGACATAAATGGCTGGAGCTGGACCAGGCCAAAGCCAGGAGCCAGGAGCTTCTTTCCAGGTCTCCCATGCAGGTGCAGGAGGCCATCCCTCACTGCTTTCTCAGGTGCATTAGCAGGTAGCTGGATCAGAAGTGGAGTAGCAGGGATTTGAACCAGTACCTATATTGGATGCAGCTGGCAGCTTTACCTGCTATGACACAGCGTGGGCCCCTCATTTTTCTTGTTGTTGTTGTTGTTTTTTTGTTTAAATTTACTTATTTGGAAGGCAGGATTACAAAGAGAGAAAAAGAGAAAGAAGTAGCCCTTCTTTATTTGTGTTACCCAGCTTTTGAGAGGATATCCAATTAATGATTGACAAGGCCAAAGTCAAGGAGATTCCCCCCCTGAGTTTTCTTCTAGCAGTTTTGTAGTTTCAGGCCACATATTTAGGTCTTTAATCCATTTTTGAGCCAATTTTGGGGTGTAGATAACATACAGGTCTAAATTAACCCTTTTGCACATAGATATCCAGTTTGGCAAAGCCATTTATTGAAGAGACGATCCTTTCCCTGTTGTACCATCTTGATTGGGCTTTTCAAAAATTTACTGCCGGTATATACTTGGTTTATTTCTGGGGTCCCTGTTCTGTTCTGTTGGTCTGTATGAGTCCATTTTCATGCCAGAACCAATACTTTTGACTGCCACAGCTTTGTAACATAACTCAAAATTAGGAAGTGTGGTGTCTCCAGGCTTGTTTTTTCTTTCTCATGGTTGTTTAGCTATTAGAGGTCTTTTGTGGTTCTGTATGAATTTTAGAATCTTTCTCTATTTCTGTGAAAAATACCATTGCAATTTGATAGTGATTTCATTGAATGTGTATATCACTGTGGGTAGTATGAACATTTTAGCAATATCAATTCTTCCAGACTACAAACATGGAATATATTTTCGTTTATTTTCATCTTCTTGAATTTCTCTTATTAATGTATCATAGTTTCAGTGTGTAGATGTTTTGCTTCCTTGGTTAAATTCATTCCTAAATGCTTTATTCTTAATGCTATTATATGATTTCTTCTTCAGATAGGTTGCTATTTGAAATGTATATAGAAATGCAGTTGATTTTTCAGTGTATTTTGTATCCTGTAACTTTACTGAATCCATACGTTAGTGCTTGTATGGAATCTTTAGAATTTCCTACATGTGGATTCATGTCAGTTGCGAGGAGAAGTAATTTTACCTCCTCCTTTTCTGACTGCTGTGCCTGCAGCTTCTTTCTCTCATCAGGTTGCTCTTGCCGGTATTTCCAGCACTGCGCAGGAACCACAAGAGCATGCTTCATCCTGGTGGACCCCAGTCCTAGAGCAAAATATTTCTATTTTCTCTCATTGCTTATATTAGCAGTGAGTCTTTCAGAAGTGGACTTTATCATGTTGAGGAAGTTAGCTTCTGTTTTGTTGAGAGTTTTTATTTTTACCATGAAGTGATGTTGATCTTTGTCAAATGCATTTTGGTATCTATTGAGATGATCATCAATTCTTTTAATATGGTGTATCAAATTGATTATTTTCAGTATGTTACACTAGCCTTGCGTCCGTGGGATAACTCCCATTTTGTAACAATATATAATATTTTTGATGATGAATTAGTTTGCCAATATTTTATTCCTCAGTATTTTTTTAAAGATTTATTTTATTTATTTGAAAGAGTTTCAGAGAGAGGTAGTAAGAGAGAGGTTTTCCATCTACTGGTTCACTCCCCAGATGGCCACAACAGCCAGAGCTGCGCCTATCCGAAGCCAGGAGCCAGGAGCTTCTTCCTGGTCTCCCGCGTGGGTGCAGGGGCCCAAGGACTTAAGCCATCTTCTACTGCTATCCAAGGCCACAACAGAGAGCTGGATTGAAAGAGGAGCAGCTGGGACTAGAACCAACGCCCATATGGGATGCCAGCACTTCAGGCCAGGGCTTTAACCCGCTGCACTACAGCGCCACCCCCCTCCCCCCATCAGTATTTTTTGCTTCTGTAGTCATTAGACATATTGGCCTGTAGTTTTATTTTCTTGTGATGTCTTTATTTGGCTCTCATCTCAGACTGATGCTAGCCTCATAGACAGAGTTTGGAGATAATCCCTCATATTTTTGGAAAAGTTTAACAAGGATTGGTGTTAATTTTTTCTAGTCAGGTAGAATTCATGCTGAAGCCATCTGGTCCTAGGCTTATCTTTGTTGAGAAGTTTTTGATTACTGCTGTGATCTCTTTATTTATTATTGGTCTGTTCTGGCTTCTATTTTTTTTTTCATATCAATTAGACAATTTTTACTAAATGAGAAAGTACATTTAAAATGTGTTTTAAAAAATAGAATTAGAGGCCGGCGCTGCAGCTCAATAGGCTAATCCTCTGCCTGCGGCGCCGGCACACTGGGTTCAAGTCCCAGTCGGGGCACTGGATTCTGTCCAGGTTGCCCCTCTTCCAGTCCAGCTCTCTGCTCTGGCCTGGGAGTGCAGTGGAGGATGGCCCAAGTGCTTGGGCCCTGCACCCCATGGGAGACCAGGCTCCTGGCTTCGGATCAGTGCAGTGCACCGGCCACAGCGGCCATTGTTGGGTTAATCAACGGTAAAGGAAGACCTTTCTCCCTGTCTCTCTCTCACTGTCCACTCTGCCTGTCAAAAAAAAAAAATAGAATTAGAAAAAAAGGACATATGCAGTTTAAGGAACCTTTGCACTGTGCCGAAAATCAAACATTTCTTGTAGTAATACAGTGTGCCAACTCATAAACTGTAAGTTAGCAGAATTCTCAATTTAACATTTTCGAAGACAATATTAAGGTCAAGAATTTCGCATCTATGGTAGCACATATAGAAGGGCATTATAAATGTGATGTCCATCCCTACGAAGCTTACAAATTTGACAATGCTCAATAAAACCACATCCAATAGTTTCGCATCCAAACAATCACAATTCTATTTCTTTTGATTCAGTCTTGGCAGGTTGTAATTTTATAGAAATTTAATCACTGGGGCCAGTTTTGTGGTATAGTGGGCAAGGCGACCTGTGATGCCAGCATCCCACATGGGCTCTGGTTCGTGTCCTGGCCATTCCACTTCTGATCCAGCTCCCTGCTAATGGCCTGGGGAAAGCAGTGGAAAATGGCCCAAGTGTTTGGGCCCCTGCTACCCATGTGGGAGACCTGGATGAAGCTCCTGGCTCCTGACTTCAGCCTGGCCCAGAGCTGCTGTTGCAGCCATCTTGGGGTGTGAACCAGATGATGGAAGATCTCTTATTCTCTCTCTCCCCCTTTTTCTCTGTAACTCTTTCAAAATAAATAAAATAAATCTTTTAAAAAAATATATTCATTATTTTTATGTTATCCAATCTTTTGCCATATAATTGTTTATAATAGTCCCCTATGAACCTTTCCACTTCTGAAGCAAGCTTTTCAATGTCTCTTCTTTCATTTTTTATCTTATTTAAGTCTTTTTTCTTTTTTATTTGTTTGTGTGGCTAAGGACCTATATTCTCAAAACTCAACTCCATGTGTGCTAATTATTTTCCTATTTTTTTCTGTTCTCTCTTTATTTATGTTGACATTTTATTTCCTGCCTTCCACTGGATTTAGTTTTTTCTTCTTCTAGTTCCCTGAGGTGTAAACTTAGGTTGCTTATTTGAGATCTTTATTTCAATATAGGCGTCCCATACGTTTTGGTAGTATTTATTTTTTATTTCATCCAGTGAGAGATTTTTTTCACTTCCATTTTGATCACCTCTTTTACCTAGTGGCTGCTCATGTGCAAATTAGTTTACATATGTTTGTGAATTTCTTGCTCTTATTGGTTTCCAGTTTCATTTCATTGTGGTCAGAAGAGAAACTTGGAATGACATTAATCTTCTTAAATTATTTTATGATCTAGCACATGGTCTGTCCTGGATAATGGTCTGTGTGTACTTGAGAAGAATGTGTAAAGAATTATACTGGTGAAAATTTGCATTATATTTAAGTCTATTAGGTATACAATGTTGTCCAAGTCCATTATTTATTGATTTTTCAATCTGGATTTTCTGTTATTTAAAGTGAGCTGTTGAAGTATTCTATTATTGTATTGCTATCAATTTCTTCAGTAAAGTAGATCAATAATTGTCTTATATACTTGGGTGCTCTGAGGTTGGATATAATATATATATATATTATGTATCATTGTTATATATCATGTTGTAAAAATGTAATATAATGATCTTTGTCTCTGGAGACAGTTTTTGATTTAAAATCTATTTTGTCTGATATTGGTATAGCCAACCCTGCTCTCTCTTGGTTTCTGTTTGCATGGAATATAATTTTCCATTCCCTTACTTTTGGTTTATGTGTATCTTCTCAGGTGAAGTGAGTCTCTTGTAGGTAGCATATGCTTTGGTCTTGTGTTTGCTCCATTCAACCATTCTGTTTCTTGCAATTAGAGAATTTAATATATTTACACTTGAGGTAATTATTAAGTACAGATTTACTACTGGCACCTTCATGTTTTCTAGTTGTTTTATAGATCCTTTCTCCCATCTTACAGTTTTCCTTTGTGATTGATTTTTCTAATAGTCTGTTTTGATTCTTTGCTTTTTATTTTGGTGTAGGTGTAGGTTTTTGCTTTGCAGTTATCTGGCTTAGCAGAAAAACACAGTGACAACAGGCTACTTTAAACTAACAACAGCTCAACTTTGTATAAAAAGAAAATTCTGCTTTAAGTCTCCCCATTTTGAATTTTTGATGTAGCAATTTATATTTTTTAAGGATTTGTCTATTTAATCTAAAAAGCAGAGTTACAGAGAGAGAGAGAGAGAGAGAGAGAGGGAGAGAAGCTGAAAGATCTCCATCCCCTGGTTCACTCCCCACGTGGCTACGACAGCCAGAGCTGGGCCAATCCAAAGCCGGAAGCCAGGAGTGTCGGGGAACGGGACAGCCTGGCCAGCTGTGCCGCTCCCGACAAGAAGTTTAGTGCTGGGCTTTTTCCACCCTGCCCGTTGCTAATTGCAAGATCCTGTTTTGACTTTAAGCATCCTGTTATTGCATGTTTCCCACACTTAGTTGGTAACATGTTTTCCGTGAATGATATATATATAAATAGGTGGACGGTGGGCGGGGGGAGTGAATGAACGCTGGTAAAAGACGGAGGAATGAATGAACGCTGGTAAAAGACGGAGGAGTGAATGAACGCTGGTAAAAGACGGAGGAATGAATGAACGCTGGTAAAAGACGGAGGAATGAATGAACGCTGGAAAAAGACGGAGGAATGAATGAACGCCGGTAACAGGCGGAGTTGTGAATGAACGCCGGAAACAGACGGAGTTATGAATGAACGCCGGTAACAGGCGGGAGCTGTGAATGAATGCGAGTAGTAAGCGGGAGTGGTGAATGAAGGAGTTGTGAATGAATGTCGGTAACAGGGCGGGCGTTCGCGACATGTAACGCGAGTCTGCTGAAAAATAAAGTGGAAGCTGAAAAGCCGATAAACGCGTCTGGTGTCTCCGAGGTCTCGCCGGCGTTAACCTATCCGGAAGGTGTACGCCTGCACAGGAGCTTCTTCTGAGTTTCCCATGTGGCTTCAGAGACCGAAGCACTTGAGCCATTCCCTGCTGCTTTCCCAGGCCATGAGCAGGGAGCTGGGTTGGAAGTGGAGCAGCCGAGACTCAAACCAGCACCCACAGGGGATGCCAAAGTCACAGGTGGAGGCCTACCACGCCATAGCACCCGCCACAACAGTTTACAATTTTATGTTGCATATCTTTTAATTCTTTTAGTAAGTGTTGATAGTTTGTCTTTTCATCTTCATACTAAAGATATGTAGCTTATACACCATGATTACAGTACCATTCAGAGTATTCTGAATTTACTGTTTAATCCCTATAGCCAGCGAGCTTTAAACATTCAGATTGTTTGCATGTTACTAATTAGAATACTTTCAGAGTGAACTCCTTTTTCGCATTTCTTGTAAGATGGGTCTGGAGGTGATGAACTCTCTCCACTTTTGTCTGTCTGGGAAAGCCTTATCCTGCCCCTCATTTCTGAAGGATGGCTGTACTTGGTACAGTATTCTCCAATGATAGTTTTTTCCTTCAGCAATTTAAATATTCCATCCTGCTTTTCCCTGGCCCGTAAGGTTTCTGCTGAGAAGCCTGTAGGCTGTTTCTAGGCTTATGAGTACTTCCTTAGATGTCACCTGCTGCTTCTCCCTGTTGCTTTCAGGATCCTGTCTTTATATGTGACTTTTGACAGTTTGATTAGCGTAAGTCTTGGGGTAGTCTCATCAGGATTGAGTCTCATTGGTGACAGTTGATCTTGTACGTGGGTGCCTATCTCCAGATTTGGAAAGTTTTATGCTTTAAATAAGTTTTCTACCCTTTGTGTTTCTCTCTTCCCTCTTGAACTTCAATAAACTCTAAATTTGCTCTTTAGATGTTGTTCCACAGATGGCATAAGCTTTCTCCATCACTTTTCATGCTTTGCTTTTTATTCCCAATGGAATCTGTGGCTTGGAACAGCCTGGTGATCTCACTGACTTTTATGCAGTCAGTGTGCTTTATTAAACTTTTCATTTCATGCATTGTTTCTCAGGTCCAAAATGTGTTCAACATTTCTGTCACAACCTCTATGTTAAATATTTCTGCTTACATTTCTGAATTATTCCCTAAGTTTGCTGAACTTCCTTAAACTAGCTGTTTTTGAATTCTTGGTTGGGCAGATCACACATCTGCATCTCTTTGGGGTCAATCACTGGCACCTCTTTTGCTCATTTGGTGATGCCATGTTTCTCTGACTGTTCTTTTTTTTTTTTTTTTAAGATTTATTTGATTTATTTGAAAGACAGAGTTACAGAGAGAAGTAGAGACAGAGAGAGAGGTCTTCCACCCACGGTTCACTACCCAGAGGGCCATAACAGCTGGAGCTGCACTGATCCGAAGCCAGGAGCCAGGAGCTTCTTCCTGGTCTCCCATGCGGGCGCAGGGGCCCAAGGACTTGGGCCATCTGCTACTGCTTTCCCTGGCCATAGCAGAGAGCTGGATCAGAAGTGGAGCAGCCGGGACTAGAACTGGCGCCCATATGGGATGCTGGCACTTCAGGCCAGGGCTTTAACCTGCTGCACCACAGCACCAGCGCCTCTCTGATTGTTCTTGATCCTAGTGGTCATGCATCAGTGTCTCTGTACTGACAACGCTGATATTCACACTGATCTTTGCATTCTGGCTTTTTCAGAGAAGATTGTCTGTTGTGATTCCCTAAACCCAGGCTTCAGACCAGTTAGTGGCTAGGTACCAGGATGTGATTGCCCACTTCAGGGCAGTGCCTCTGTTGCCAAGCACGCAAGTTAGCTTCAACTAGGTCTCTGTAAAGGTTCCTGTGGCTCACTGGTTGGGTGCCTTAGTGGCCATACTTGAGTTGGTGGTCATAGTGAGCTATAACTGAGGTAAGGGTTGTTTCAGGTCCACAGCCAAGACAGTTCTCAGGCCCGCCTCCAGTGTCACAGACAGCTGTGTCTCCCAGCGGATTTGGAGTGAACAGGCCTTTTTCAGACTGGGTTTTCGAAGGACTAGAGACCATTTATAGGGCTATTGCATTGATTCACAATGTAACGAGGGTCAGGCTGTGTGCCTAGGGGTTCTACTGGGTTTCTAGGTGGGTAGTACTGCTATCAGCCAATAGACAAATGGGGCCAGAGCCAAGTTTCAGGAGTGCTTGACGAAATACTGGGGGCAGAGGTTGGCAAGCCTACCAAGGAGACTCAGCAGGCCATGTCTCCTGGCAGGAACCTGGCTGGGTAGAATTGATGCAGGACCACAGCCAGCAGGAACTGAAACAGCTCCGGTGATAATACAGGATCTGTTGTGGAACCAGTATTGGCAAATCCAAACTGAGGGCAGCAGTGTCCATTTGGTCTTGGGTGTTAAGACCTCTGTTTCCTAGTTGGTTTTCTCTTTGTATGTTTTATTCATTATCGAAAGTGCAGTATTGAAATTTTGTATTATTGTTGGAGGATTTTTTTCTCCTTTGAGTCCTGCCAATGTTTCCTCTATATATTTTTGTTCTCTTATGTTGAGCTTACATATATTTATTTATTTTTTCTATTTGTAGTAATTTGTCCCTTGTATCAGTTTATAACTTCCTTCTTTGTATTTTGTGATAGTTGTTGACTTAAAGTCTATTTTGTCTGCTATAAGTGTAGCTATCTCTTGGTTGCCACTCGCATGAAATATTTTTCCATCCGTTCATTTTCAGATTATGTGTGTCTTTAAATCTAAAATGAGTTTCTTGGCCGGCGCTGTGGCATACTTGGCTAATCCTCCGCCTGCAGCACCTGCACCCCCTGCACCCCAGGTTCTAGTCCTGGTTAGGGTGCCAGATTCTGTCCCAGTTGCTCCTCTTCCAGCCAGCTCTCTGCTGTAGCCTGGGAAGGCAGTGGAGGATGGCCCACGTGCATGGGCCCTGCACCTGCATGGGAGACCAGGAGGAGGCACCTGGCTCCTGGCTTCGGATCGACGCAGCGCCAGCCACAGTGCACTGGCCGTGGTGGCCATTTGGGGGGTGAACCAATGAAAAAGGAAAACCTTTCTCTCTCTATCTCTCTCTTTCACTGTCTAACTCTGCCTGTCAAAATAAATAGATAGATAGATACATAGATAGATAGATAAAATGAGTTTCTCTCCGACAGCATATAGTTGGGTAATTTTTGATTCATTTAACTACTTTTGATTAGGGAGTTTAACATATGAACATTTGAAGTGATTATTGATAAGAAAGGATTCATTATTATTTTGTTCATTGTTTTGTTAGCTTGTTACCTTAGTTTCTGAAGGATTTATTAATTCTTATTTTTTGTCCTCTAACCTGCTCTCATATTCTTACTTGTAACCCCCCAAGTTTTAACTATGATATAGTCATTTGTCATTCATATTTTATTATAAATTCCCTTGAAGGAAGCATGTCTTTTGAGCCATGTCACTTGGCTCTAGTGTAATGTCTAGGATAGAATCTACTCAGCGAAATATTCTCGCAACCTGAGTGAGGTGCTTGTGTTTCTTCCCCACCGGCTTCCGTGGCTCATCCCGATGGTAGATTGCCATAGGGAAGATCATCCTCGGAGGAGTTCGGTCTGGTGGAGATACATAAGGGCTCCAGATCTGTGGGAAGTTGTAAGGGGAAGGGGAAAGCCAGGTTGCTTTTCCAGCTAGAACTTACTGAGGAATTTTATTGAAAAGAGTATTTTTTCTGATTGTTGTAAAGCATGAAAACACTTCTATATAATATGCACCATATAATATAGCTATGTAATATGCACTATACGATATGCACTATATGATATGCACTATATAACACGCACTATATAATATGCACTATATGGTGTGCACTATATAACATGCACTATATAACATGCAGAAATTGCCAACAATTACAAGACAGCCATGACTTTTTCTTCCTTTGTTCCTCTAGGCCCAGCTGGATGTGTGCCATCCTCTCTAGTTGAGGCGACAGTGTGAGGAAATGATTTCCCTAAGTCTCAACTAAAAAGAAAGGCATTAATAAAGCATTTAATTTTTTTTATTTGACAGGTAGAGTTACAGACAGTGAGAGAGAGAGACAGAGAGAAAGGTCTTCCTTCTGTTGGTTCACTCCCCAAATGGCCGCCACAGCCGGAGCTACACCGATCTGAAGCCAGGAGCCAGGTGCTTCCTCCTGGTCTCCCATGCGGGTGCAGGGCCCAAGCACTTGGCCCATCCTCCACTGAACTCCTGGGCCACAGCAGAGAGCTGGACTGGAAGAGGAGCAACCGAGACTAGAACCGGTGCCCTTGTGGGATGCCGGCACCGCAGGCAGAGGATTAATCAAGTAAGCCACAGCGCCGGCCCCACATTTAAATTTTTTTAAAGACAAAAATTTCCGAGTATGTTTTCCTGTGCATAGCCAGGTGGGAGAAGAGCCCGGAGGGGAGAACAAGACATCCCTTCCTGTGAACCTCACTTCTTGTGAGACCGCTGTCCCTTACACCCAAAAAAGAGAGTTCAGGTGTCAGCATGTGCAGTTACAAAGTGCAGCTGTGCCACATGTATTTGGTGAAATACAGAACCCAAAAAGGTAAGTTGTCTACCTCAATGTATCACTATTCATATAAGTCAGTTCCTTCCTCCACAGCTGAGAAAAACAGCAAAGAGGATCACTGAACAAGAGCAAGCAGATATAGACCCTACAGATCTTTCACTTAGAGTTGCTTAGGTATTGTTTATTTCACTATAAGAAAGTAAATAGATCAAACACCAAGCACTTGGCTTGCTTTCTCTCTCCATCTCTCTCTCCCCCTCCTTCTCTCCCTTCCTCACCAAAGCTGAGCAAAACATATAACCAAAGAGGACTGATGAACAAGAACAGGGATGTTTACATCCTAGCTAGATCCTAGGTGTCTTTGCAAATATTAAATATTATTTCTTTCACTGTAGGAAAGTGAATAGGTCAGGCACCTCTCTCTCATATATATATATATATATATATATACACACACATACATACACACACACACACACACACACACACATATATATATATACATGCATTTACTATATATATTTTTTATTTTTATTTTTTGACAGGCAAAGTGGACAGTGAGAGAGAGAGAGACAGAGAGGAAAGTCTTCCTTTGCCGTTGGTTCACCCTCCAATGGCCGCTGCGGCAGGCACACCGCGCTGATCCGAAGTCAGGAGCCAGGTACTTCTCCTGGTCTCCCATGGGGTGCGGGGCCCAAGTACTTGGGCCATCCTCCACTGCACTCCCGGGCCACAGCAGAGAGCTGGCCTGGAAGAGGAGCAACTGGGACAGAATCCGGCGCCCCGACCGGGACTAGAACCCGGTGTGCCGGCGCCGCAGGCGGAGGATTAGCCTAGTGAGCCGCGGCACCGGCCTTACTATATATATTTACACATGTATAGTTTCTTCATAATATGAATTTTCCATGAACTCTTTGGAGACTTTGTTTGTGCATGGATTTTACATTTTTGGTACCAAATTAAACTTATGTTTCAATTCTATTTTCCATGAACTTTCACTCATTCATTTATATATTAAATATATAAATTTATAGAAGTATAAATTTTATATATACATATATAATCTGCACCATTGCAACAAAGGGCAGCTATAGGCAGCAGGGAGTCTGGCCAGTCTAAGAAAAACTGGCCCATAGCTTGGGTCTGCCAAACTAGCCATTCATGCCAGGCATGGCATGGTTGATACTTACCAATCTTTTTCTTCTTTCAACAGTGGGCTTTCTCAAGGCCAGTGTGTTGACTTAGGACAAGCCCCACCTGGAACCTTACCCCGTGAGACGTACACAAGCATCCTGAACTGTTGTGCCTGTCGCTTGCTCTGGGATGACGGAGAAGTGTTGAAGTTCGTGTGGCGTAACTAGAAGGGACTCTGTCTTTCCAGTAAGGCAAGGCCCACTCAGGCGCTTAGTGGTCACCTAGGACTTCTCAATGGCTTTTGCTTATAGTTGCTGAAATACTATGCCTTTCACTAGAAGAAAGTGAATGGGCCAAACATTTCAGTCTCCAAAGAAACCTTAGGCAAAGGGAACCTCAAGGAGAGACTACCGTTTGCTATTCTCACGCCAGAGACACATTTGCTGAGGAGGACAGCAGCCAAATGGCTGACGTCTAGGCATTTCTGGAGGGATGCTCACTGCTCCACGTCAGTGGCGGTAGTGCTCAGACAGTCTGAGTGAAGGTGAGAAGTGTCTTCCTAAAAGTGTGTGCTGTTGTCCTGGGATGCCTCCCTAGAAGGGCTCAGCCTCCAAGCGTCCCTGCCCTCTGAATGATGGCGAGAACACAAGTATCCTGTAGCACAGCCATGGTGGTACTTCCTCCCATTGTACCACATATGCTGTGGGCTGTGTGTCCCAGGTGCTCTGAGCGTAGTGTGTCCAGTCAGTCAGGGTGCTATCCCCTCAAACAGCACAGGCGGACAGGGCACCACCCCTCAAACAGCACAGGCAGACAGGGCACCACCCCTCAAACAGCACAGATGGACAGGGCACCACCGCTCAAACAGCACAGGCAGACATGAGGTGTCTCCTGGAGCACAAGGACAGAAGCGTCTCTCTGACGAATGTCTCCTGAGTGGTGAAGGACCCTCCGATAGTAACAGATTTGCTCAAACCAGATGGACCCCCAAGTGCTCCAACCACTCCACATGTGGGTAGTGTTGGCCCCTTCCATTGCAACACGTGTGCTCTGGACCCAAGGGACCCAGGTGCTCTGACTGTAGGTGAGAACATGAGGATCTCCAAGCACAGGTGTGTTGGACTACAACGTACTCTCCCAGTGTACTATGGCAAGGCGTTCCCTACGTAGCCTGCCCCTAGGCATGAAGCATTTCTAGAGAGGTCTGATGCTGGCCTCTCTCACTGCCCCAGATGCGCTTGGCACAGGCGCTGGCTGCTATAAACGCAGAGTGTTCCTCGTCAGTGCCGCTGCTTAGCAATGCCCAGTAGTAGTGGTATGTTTTGGCCCAGCTGGCAGCAGGTCCTTTGGCTACAGACAGGAAAGATAGTGTCCTGGGGGCAGATTTGCTTTCGGCAGTGCTGGTCTCCAGTTGCAACAGGGGTGGGTGCTATAGACCCACAGGACCGCAGTGCCCAGGGCTGTCATGAGCTGCGTTGCTGGGTGTCCCACTTCGCCTTGCTCCAAAGCTGCCTGCTCCAGACGTGGAGCTGCAGCCCACGCCAGACACAATGACCCCAAAGCTGCAGCTTACCCAGAGGGCTGCAGATCCCACAAATGCAAATTGGCCTGGATTAGTGTTGCAAAAGGTGGGCAATAGGCCTCAGAGTTGTGTATGTCAGTGGGATGCGTGGCATGAAAGAGTGACCGCACCAGTGAAAAATCGGCCCCGGTGCCACCAAAGGCTGGCTGGGTGCTGACAGGGATACCACAGGTGGAATGTGAGAGCATCGATGGGCACCTATGCTGTCACCGGGTCCGTGGACTGCACTGGGGGTGAGGCCGGGCACTTCTGCTGATCCTGTAAGGTTTCCCAAAGGGAAAGAATTGATAAAGATGTCAGAGGGAGACTCAAAGACAACTTGCTAGGTTCCGGTGTGGTGTCCCTAGCGATGTCATCAGAGTCAAAGCCAAGTTTGGCCACCTGTCTGAAGAGCGGCTGCCTACTCGAGTGAAGGCGACTGTGGAATCCCTGGCAGGTGGGCCAGAAAACAGGACACCGGGCGGAGTAGCTCTCTGTTCTGTCCATCAGGACCCCAGGATTTCAGCTGAGGGGTGGTTCCTGGTTCAAAGGGGAGGTTTTAAAATTGGCTGGAGCAGCTGAGCATGGAAGCAGGTGGAGTGGTGGAGACGTGGCCTTGGTACGGGAGTGTCTGCTCCGGCTGGCCCTGGCGGATGGGGGGAAGCTCACACGGGGTCACCCTGGAGCCAAGAAGATAGAGTGGTGTCTGCGCCAGTTATAACGCAGTCTGCAGCTGGACTGCCTGGGATGGTGGAAGCGAGTGCGGAAGCCGTGACGGGCCGGCCGGGGAGACAGGGCTACAGGTGGAGGGGGCTTGAGGAGGGCTCTGTGGGTCCCCATAGGAAAAGAAGGAGGAGGCCGAGTGGCCCTGCTCTCTGAAGAGGCCTCGGTGTCCTCAGCCACTTTGTGGTTCCATTAAGGCTCAGTGTTCTCTCCCAAGCCTAGGTCTTCTTCAGTGACCATACAAAGGCGGGTGGTGCAGCCAGCTCTCTCCAGGGCGGCAACAGGGGCAGCTGAAGCATCAGCAGAGGCCTTGGAGGCCTCTCCGTACAGAGCCCACAGCTGGCAGACGTGAGCAGAGACGGCCTCTCTGCCAGGGTATCTGAAAGCTCTCCTCTCTGGCCCTCCTTCTTTGACCCCGAGGAAGCTGGGAGCTGAGTTGAGGAATGGCTTACCTGTGGGGCTCTTCCTGTCTCCGGTAGCAGGAAGGAGACTATGTCCTGCTGTCGAGAGACAGGCAGCCCCCAGCGGGCAGGGCCGTAAGAGCTGGTGACAGCTTGGCCTTTGGCAAATGAGCTTCCTAGAAGACGTCTGGGATATCTTGCCTCAGCTGCCTTCTGGGTCCGTGGAGTAGAGTTTCCAACTCAGAGAGCCAGGACCTGCGCCCAGATATGTGATGACTGCAGTTGTCCCCAGGGGCCTAGATGCTGGAGGGACACTCCACTGCCCTGGGGGCTCCTCTCTTGACACCCTGCCTTGCGGATACCGTTTGGTCGCCTTCCTCCTCTGACCCCTTTGCTTCGTGCTTCTAGTGGCTTCATCTCAGTCTCCTGATCTGGCAGGGGATTGGCTGTTGCACAGGTGACTGGCTGACCAAGTGACAAAGGAAAAGCGTCCGTTTGTGCCTTGGAGGAGGGATCACTACCAACCCAGGGTGGTTAGAGACTTTGAGGTATAGGCAGAGAGGATCAGTAAGCTTCCCGATGGGACTGTCACCTTTATAGTGTTGTGTAACACTGGTGGGGTGAGGCACACATCAGTGAAGCTGCCGGGGGTAAAGCCAGCCGGGCGACTCCAGCCACAAGAGGGTCAGTTGACAAGGTGTGCTACTCTGTGGGTGGGGTCCGGGGACTTAAGGGGGGAGCGGGCCGAGGCCTTCGCCCTCAAAGGGCTGGTTGTGTGCTGTTGGATCCTGGGAGCATAGTAGGAAATGGCTCCTCCACAGCGGACAACACACCGATCAGCTTGATGCATGCGGAACACAGGACGAACAGAGCACAGGCTAGTGGTCCACCAGTGAGAGGCACAAACACAGAAGTGCCGGAGGGCAGGGGGTAAGGCCCAGAATCTGAGCCTCGTCAGGGATTTCTCGTGCTTCCTGACTTTCCCACCCCCGGGCGCAGGCAGTTGGCACCAGACGGTCTTGGCGGTCACAACAGGACTGTTCCAGACCGTGAAGTCCAGGAGCTGCGTAACTGTCACCCCCAGGACGTCACAGCTGCAGGATCCTCAGGGCAGCCTGTGGTTGGGTGTCAGCCAGCTCTAGAAGGCAGAGCCAAGTCAAAGCCAGGCCAGGAGAGCAACCTGGATCCGGCCAGGGAGGGGACTCGGCTGCAGGAGGTCAGGGTAGGACAGGTGCGCTGGGGAGACCAGGGGCTGGCCCTGCCTCGTGTGTTACTGTGTCCCCACGTGACACGGCAGTGACCAGGCCTCCTCAACCACACCCACACAACAGCGGCACTAGCAGCAGCCATGGCAGTAAGAGTGGCATTGAAGATGCCTGTGTGTGTACAGGGCCTGCCACCAGCGAATGTGAGTGGAGAATTTCCCCGTGAGAGACTGCTGGAAGCCTTCCTGCTGTCCTCTCTGACTTTAATGAGGCTGCAGAGCCGAGTTTCTCTCGGCCTCTTCCTGTCACGCAACCACCACCGATGACACAGGCGAGCCCCCGCCTCCTGCATTCTGGTAGCCCAAGGCCAAGGCTCAGAACACTGGCTCCCTCGGAGACGCCCCTAGCTCCTCTGTACTTCCTAGAGTCAGCGCACGCCTTCCTGGAAAGGCCCAGTGTGCCCAGCATTGCTGGCTGGACCACGCAGGCTTCTGAGGTAGAGACCTGGATACTGCATCACACCCTTTCCAGGCTGTCTGACTCCAGAGCTCATGCATTTTGCCAGCAGATTTGGTGCCTGTTCACCACACAGCCTTCACGTTTCACTGTTTTTTTGATCATCCTTAATGCTACTTACAAATAATGAACACAGGAGGAGGTCATCTTTGGTTCACACTGGGCTCCAAGATCATCCAAACACAAGGGCAGGGACCACCAACTGTCAGTCCATCTGAATCAGGGATTTCTCCTCCATATGAGCTGTGTAGACTCATAGCTGTTAGCAATCATCTCTCAGGGGTAAGGACTCCAGATGCACATCAGGTGGGTGCTGAATTGAACCAGACTTAGAATCATTATGACTCAACACCAAAAACTCTTTTAGGATCCCAAGGATCAGTGTTTGGTGTCCTAGCTGAAACAACTACCAATACTGGCTTTTCCAGTCCATGAGCATGGTATAACTTTTCCTGTATTGTGGTCTTTATGAAGTTTTTTTTTTCCTCTCAGGTTCCTCTCAGGTTGTTACAAAACCTTTGTAACAAGGTTTCACCAATCATAGACCAAAGATAAAATTTAGCCCACAGCTTATTCTTGTAATGCTGATGAGATTAGAATGGTGTTAACATTTCTCTAATGTGAAAACAGAAGAATGTATGACAGAGACCACACTTAACCTGCAAAGCTGATAATATTTCCCAACTGACCCTTTGTGAGAAAAGTTTGGCAAGCCCTCTTTGGTAGTTTTTGGTGCCTAGGTTTTGTACAGCATTTGCTAATTTATCCCTAGATATTTTACAAGTGCTTTTACCCTATAGTAAGTGATATCTTTTAAATTTCAATTTTCAGTTGTTTACTGGTAGCATATAGAATATATAATTGGTTTTTATGTACTGACCTTGGATGCTGGAGACTTACCAGCTTCCTGCTGCACTTCTGGTAGTTTCTTTATAGATTTCTTGGGATTATTTTACATACATATTCATGTTCCCTTTGAATAAAGAGTGTTTTACATCTTCCTGTTTGATGTGCATGCGTTTTATTTCATCTTCACATTTGCTCTGACCTCCAGTAAAATGAGGAATTCAAGTGGAGGTTATGGACATGCTTTTCAGGTTCATATCTTAGAGGCAAAGTGCCCAGTCTGGTATTTACAAAAAGGTTTTTAATAGATGTGCTTCATCCTATAAAGGAGATTCAGTTCCCATTTTGTTAAGATATGTTTTTAAAAGGAGTGTTGAATTTTGTCAGTTACTCTGCATTCAGATCTGAGATAATCATATAGCCTTCATTGTGAATGTGGTAAATTACATTGATTTTTAAATGTTAAACCAACCTTGCATTACTGGAGCAAACTCTCCTTAAGAGGTGGTCATATTAAACCATATGTTTAGGGGCTGGTGCTGTGGCATAGTAGGCATAGTGGGCTAACCTGTAGCACCGGAATCCCATATGGGCACTGGCTCATATCCTGGCTCCTCCTCTTCCAATCCAGTTCTCTGCTATAGCCTGGGAAAGCAGTGGAAGATGGTACAAGTGCTTGGGCCCCTGCACCTGCATGGAGACCCAGAGGAAGCTCCTGGCTCTTGGCTTTGGATCAGCCCAGCTCCAGCCATTGTAGCCGTTTGAGAAGTGAACCAGCAGATGGAAGACCTCTCTCTCTGTCTCTCCATCTCTTTGTCTATAATTCTCTCTCTCTTGCTCTCTTTCTCTCTCTCTCTCTCAAATAAAAAAATTTGTTTATAATTTTTATACATTCTTTTTCAATTTATTTTTGTTTGAAAAGCAGAGAGAGAGATGGAGACAGAGACAGATCTCCCATGTGCTGGTTCATGCCCCAAATTCCTACAACAGCCAGGCTGAACCAGGCCAAAAATGAAAGCCAGGAACTCAAGCTGGCTACCCCGATGGGTGGTAGGGACCCAGTCACCTGAGCCACCACCTTTTACCTCTCAGGATGTGCATTGCTAAGAAGCTAGAATTGAGTGCAACCAAGACAGGCACTCTGATACGAAATACAGGCCGCAAGAGACATCAAGACCGCTATGCCAAATGTCCACCCATTTCTTCTTGATAAACTGAACCTTCTGTTTGTGTGAAATGTCCTTCCTTTCCCCTTACAATGGCATTAGACTTAAATGTCTATTTGTGGAGGGAAGTATAGCTACCCCAGCTCTCATTTGGTTACTGTTGTCATCAGCTAACTTTCTGTATCCTTTCACTTCCAACCTGTTTGTGTCTTTGAATCTAAATGATTCTCTTCTAGATAACATACAGCAGGCATTCCTTAAATGACTCCAGAATTGATGCCACAAAGTGGAGCCAGAGGAGGAGTTTGAAGCTCTGGGCCCAGCAACACAACTCGGCATGTGAGACTTGCCGTAGTCACATGTGGGCCAGCTGAGCTCCCCACTGGGTGGTGGCGCTGGGATAGACAGGCATGGCAGTACCAGCTAGGCTCAGCAGCTGTGCCATACCCCAGAATCACACCTCTGTGTTTCCCATGTAACAGTGCTGGCAGTAAGGGTCCCCTTCACCCACTATTTTACACTGGACTCACCACAGCCATGGACATGGGAGGAAGTGGTCCCATTTAAAAAAAAAAAAGACTATTTATTTATTTGAGAGGTAGAGTTACAGACAGAAAGAGGGAGAGACAGAGACAGAGGTCTTTCATCTACTGTTTCACTCCCCAACTGGCTGCAAAGGCTGGAGCTGAGCTGATCCAAAGCCAGGAGCCAGAAGCTTCTTCCAGGTCTTGCAAGGTGGGTCTTGCAAGGTGGGTGCAGGGGCCCACGCCCATTAAGTGAGATTTTTTTCCCCTAAAGAAACTTATTATTTAAGGAATACAAACTTTATGCATTTCATAAGTACAACTTTAGGAATATATTGATTCTTCCCACCATATCTGCCCTCCCACCCACTCTCCTACCCCTTCCACCTCCTCCCTCTCCCATTCCCAGTCCCATTCTCTACTAAGATCCATCTTCAATCAACTTTATACACAGGAGAGTACTCCCATTTTTAAGGCACGAATCAGGAGCCCAGAGGTGGTCTGTAAGGTGCGTTAGACACCGAGTTATGTGAGCTGGTCTCTCCAGCGCTGGGCGCAGGGGTAAGTCCGCTGCCCAGTGGCTGTGTGACGTTCTGCACGGGTGACTCCCCCACGTGCAAGACTGGGAGGATTACTTCCATGTGTCAAGGCTGGTAGGAAGCTAAAATCAGGCAGATGACACATGTGGCCAGCAGCTCCTGGTCCACAGAAGTGCCCAGACACCCCTGCCGCAGTGATGTCACCCCCCGCCCTGCTCCGAGTTCAGTGGAGGCGCTATGTCCTGAATGCACGCAACCATAGCCCCGGTCAAAGTCGTGGACAGTCTCTGTCGACACGGTCATCCCCCGAAAGCCCAATCACAGGTGAAACACTTAGCCGTGAATCACGAGACATTTCCTGCTCAGATCTTACAAATAACGGCGAGTGCCAGGCTGCTGGGACGACCTAGGGAGGCTGCAAGTGGCTTTCTTACGGCTCCAGGCCACAGCGTATCTATCAACACAAACAGCCCGAGCACACTGTGCACTGAGAAAGAGGGGATTCTGAAAGCCGGTGAGGTCCCAAGGGGTCAGAGACGTCCAGTCATTCTGCAAAACTCTCCTGGGGAAAGGAAACTTTGGGGTACGACGGATCGCTCTCAATCTCCTACAACCCAAGAACGTCCCCAGGAGTGCCCGGGCCACTCTCAGTATGCTTCCTCCAGCGCACTACGGAAAGCGGAGGTGACTTCACCATGGAGGGGCGAGGGCGCCAGTCTATAGCTGACGTAAAGGAGGCCCTGCCAAGGCTCTCAGTGAGTCTGTGGGCACCAAGGAGAGGGTAGGAGTGGTGCTGGCACCTTCTGACTCCCATCTTGAAGCTCATCATAATCCTCTGCCTCTCATCTTGGAGCGTCTCGTGCCTCAGGATCAGTGGTAAAGGGGTTATCCTAGGGTGGCTGCCATGTCTCCTGTCGGGTGAGCCACAGAATAGTCTGCAAGAATCTCTAAGAATCTCCCAAGGGCAAACAAGGTCAGGAAAGCCTGGGATAAAGAGTTTGGGGAACTATGACAAAAGAACAGGTGTTTGGACAATGAAAGCTGCTGGTATCAAAGTTCTGATGAGGAGGCAGGCATCTGGGACGGAGAAGCTGGACCCAGGAGACCAGCCCCAGGAGGTCTCATGGAGACAGGAGAGCATGGAGGTTCTCAGGCTAGTGGGCACGCACCTGCCGCAGGGGTCAAAGGCTCCCTCGGGTCTCCACTCCTGGTCCTTCCCTGCTCCAGGGCTGGTCCTGGTCCTCTCTACCTTTTCATTCTGTGAGGTTCTTTAACCTCCACTGTTCCCAGGGAAGGGTCATGGTGAGCAGGGCAACACGTCTCCCCTCCACTGGTCCTGAGGTTCAGGGGACTCCCCAGGGACCAGGTGCACAGCCAAGCCACAGCCGCAGCACACGGAGGACCTGCTCCTTGCTCTGCTGTGATTTCATCATCCAGGCATCTGCAGCCTCACGGGGTTGTCCTGGTATTTTGCCAGGACATTGTCATCTCAGTCAGGAATGACTGTGCTCACATGGTACACACAGCGGGGAAAAGTCGCAATCCTGACCACAAAAGGCAAAAGGGCCATCCCTCAAAATGTACTCATCAAAGCCCTTCAGCCCTTCCTCACCTAACAGACTCACAACTCCCCTAAGAAGGTTCCAGAACACCGGGACACATCTTGCCTGAGGCCACCCTCTCCTGTGATGGCCAGAAGCAAAAGTGTCACGGAGCAGCTTCCCAGAGGAGGGGACAGACGCTCCCTACCCACCCTGGGACCCTTTTCCACCTGCTGTTCATCGCACAGAGGGGCAGCAGGGGTCCGTGTCAGAGCCTTCGTTTGCCAGGAGGGTCATGCTGGGATACTTGGGAGGTGTACGTGTGGGCAACAGGATGAGCCCAGAAGTCCCCCATGAAGGGGGACTCAGCCTCCCTTCCCCAGCGTGAGGGCTCTGTCTGGAAATCAGTTGATGCGGAAGCCCAAGGCAGGCTACCAAAGGAACCAGACTTGGGAAAACAGCCCAAAAGTCGAAATCCCAAAGAATATCCAGGCGAGGCCATGGATCAGAATATAGGTGGCCAGGGATACGCTCCCAGATCCCGGTTGACCCAGTGGGTTCGGTGGTTGCCACTTGGCCGTGCACACATGGTCCGTCACGCATGCTTCTGAGCCCATTTGCTCCCCGGTGAGGAGGAGGGCGGGGCTTCCACACGCACGCCTGTTCTGCAGAGCCCACAGGTAAGGCACATGCAGCGTAGCAGCCTATGCAAAGCATGGACCTGCAGCCAGCTAAGGAAACTCAGTGTCGGGCAAGTGATTGTTAGGATGAAGGAAAAGAGCCCTTGATCAGGTCTTCGTCTCCCCTGGGAGGGTTCCCGGGTCAGGCTTTGTGAAAGATGGTCGAGCACATCAGGCACAACCAGCTGTGGCCTTGAAGACAGTCTGGTCTCAACTGTATGGATTTTTTTTTTTTCTAGAAAACGTGGTGCTTATGTGAAGGTTTCTCTACTATGGAGTATCACTGGACCCTGGATTAGGCTCCTTGGTGGCTCCTGCCCTGCCCTGCTTTCATCACAATCTCTGTCCTTACCTGGCTCTGTGACCTCCCTGGGGCCAGTCTCCTGCACCTGTTTCAGGAGCCCTGACTTCCGGCCCAGAAGGTCTAGGCGTGCGTTGATCGTGGCCTGTCATCTGGTTCTTTGACATAGCCTCAAATGAAAACGAAGCTGCTGAGACATCTGCTGTGTGACGTTCTGGAATCTTCCTCCACCAGGGGACCCTGTATGTCCTGCTGTCGGGTGGCCCTTGCACGGAGGTAGGTTCTAGGAACAGCAGGAGGGGTGTGGGCACCTCCTTGTCCATGCATTGTCCTTTGTGTCACTCAGCATCTAAGAGAGCCCGCCTACATCATCAGCAGTGGAGCCATGGCCAAGCTACTGAAGATACTGCCTGGGCCATGCTACGCATCTCATAAAGTGATCATTCTCCTCCTGACAGGTATAACCTTCACCTTTCACTATTGCTACTGGAATCCGAAGAGCCAGCATGTTAAAAGCTTGCTGGCTGGGACACGTACAGCTGTTGGAGAATCACACACGAATTATCTGCAGCCAGATGCACTAACTCCCTCTAGGAGGGATGTCCTCGTCCTCACCCCTTGGCTTGCCCCAGTTGTGTGGGAAGGTACTTTCGACATTGACCTACTGAATGCGCAATTCAAGCTCCAGAATGCTACCATTGGGTTAACTGTGTTTGCTGTCAAAAACTACATGTCTTTCCTAGAGCTCTTCCTGAGGAGTGCGGAGAAGTACTTCATGGCCGGCCACAGGGTGAACTACTACGTCTTCACTGACCAACCCGAGCTGGTCCCTCAGCTCCCGCTCCCCGGCGGGAGGCGGGTGATCGTCCTCAGGACCCAGAGCCACCAGCGCTGGCAGGACATCAGCATGCAGCGCATGGGAGCCATCAGCCGCGGCGCCCGCCAGCGCTTCCTCAAGGAGGTGGATTACCTGGTGTGTGCCGACGTGGACATGGAGTTCAGGGACCACGTGGGCGTGGAGATCCTCTCCTCTCTGTTTGGTACCATCCACCCGGACTTCATGGCGGTAAGCCGGTACTCCTTCAGCAATGAACGCCGGCCTGAGTCGCAAGCCTACATCCCTGAGGACGAAGGGGACTTTTATTACATTGGGGCCTTCTTTGGAGGGTCAGTAGCAGAGGTTTACAGGCTCACCGAGGCCTGTCACCAGGCCATAATGATAGACAAAGCCAATCACCTGGAGGCCATATGGCAAGAGGAGAGCCATCTGAACAAGTACCTGCTTTACCACAAACCCACCAAGCTACTCTCTCCAGAATACATGTGTGACCAT
This sequence comes from Oryctolagus cuniculus, assembly GCF_964237555.1. Classification (NCBI taxonomy): domain Eukaryota; kingdom Metazoa; phylum Chordata; class Mammalia; order Lagomorpha; family Leporidae; genus Oryctolagus; species Oryctolagus cuniculus. The sequence continues at coordinate 22,985,652 of NC_091449.1, read as the reverse complement.
GACCTGTTGCAGGATATGCAACATCGAAAAAAGCTGGGCTTGTCCAACATCGTGAGGCGGATTAGAATTTTTGCCCTACTCAAAAATAAAGAGGTTAAGTCAAATAATGCTTCCCAGAAGGTTCAGAGTACTGATGGACGATGAGCCCCCACTGCCCTCCTCACATGCCGCCCTGATTAAAATCAATTTTACAAGCAATGATAATTCTCCACCTCTTTTTGCCATATGGCTGAGAAAAGCTGCTAATGCATTCCACCATTTTTTAAAAGATATATTTATTTATTTGAAAGGCAGAGAGAGAGAGAGAGGTCTTCCATCCACTGGTTCACTCCCCAAATGGCTGCAACAGCCAGAGCTGGGCTGATCTGAATCCAGGAGCCAGGAGCTTCCTCTAGGTCTCCCATGCAGGTGCAGGGACCCAAACACTTGGGCCGTCTTCCACTGCTTTCCCAGGCACATTAGAAACAGGGAGCTGGATCGGAAGAGGAGCAGCCAGGACTTGAACTGGTGCCCATATAGGATGCCAGCACTGCAGGCGGCAGTTTTACCCTCTATGCCACAGTACCAGCTCCATTCCACCATTTTTGTAAAATTCAGGCAGATCTAGCACTATCTCCCTCCCCTCGGTTTCTTTCTCTCGCTCTCTCGCTCTCTCTCTCACACACACACACACTTAGACCCTGATTGCACAGATCACACATGAATTCCCAAGCTGCCATGACCTTGAGCTTCTCCTAATACCCTGTAGGAGATGAGTAAGGGCAGTGGGCTGAGCCTGTACTGGGCCACAAGGGATCAGAGACGATTGCCCAGAAGAAATGAAGGGCCCCTGTTGGTGTAGCCACGCCTCTGGGGACACGCCATCCCTCAAACGCCTGCAGATGAACGTGGATCCTTGTTGTCGAAGCCGCAACAGCCCTGGGGTGTGCAGGAAGCTCATTATCCAAAACAAAGATGATCCGGTGTCGCTCCCCCTCTTCGTGGAGGAGCAACACAGGACCCTGCGCTGTTCTTTTCGTCTGCTCGGCCCTCCCCGGGTTGGCTGCTGGTTCTTCCCGGGTTGGCTACTATCCCTTCCACCTCCGTGGAAGGGCAGTTCCCCCTGGCCACATTCCCCACTTCCGCAGGGGAGCGGCACACCGCCGGCCGGCTCTTCTCGGGGGCTGCACAGGTGTTCCTTCAGCTAGATGTTCCCCTTAGATGTTCCCTGGTGCATGCCGTCTCTCTCCTCCTTTATAGTCCTCCTCCGCCAATCCTAACTCGGCTGCCCACACGCCGAGTACGCTGCTCTCCTCCAATCAGGAGCAAGTCCTACAGTTTATTAGCTGAACTGGAGGCAGCTGTGCGGAAGCTGTTTACTTCTCTCCCAGCGCCATATTGTGGGAGAGCAGATGCATAGAATAAGTCTTAATTCCAGTAACTCAGTCCAGTCCAGGCTGCTCCCCACAATCCGGTGCTTGGACGAGCCCGTGCTGATCTATTACTGTTGTTAACTCAGCTCCGTAGTTCGTATCAGGTGCGGTTTCTGTGCTGTACATCGTGTGAGTCTCAGCAAAACCAGAATGACCTGAGTTCACCAGGACGTAAGCACGTGCGAGGTTTACCGCCCTCCAAAGCCCCTGCGCTCCCCTCTGCATCTCTCCCTCCCTCCCCCCATAGCCATGTAAATCATTGGCTTTTTTGTCTCCAAGAATGTCACGTGGTTGGAACTACACAGCAGGTAGTCTTTTCAAGTTGCCTTCCTGCACCTAGTGTGCTAAAAAAGCAATTATTAACAGACCCAAATATATTCTGTGCCTCTATGCTTTATAAAAATAAGAACCCAAAAGCATATAAATTAAAATTATTAATTAATAATTAATTATCATAATATGATAAAATGTAATAAGTAAATAATGTTCAACAGTATTTATAGGTTGTTTTCATTTTTCATATATAAGAAATCAACTAGGGTGGGCTTTTATTTACAAAAGATTTATTTTTTATTTATTTGAAAGACACAGTTACACAGAGAAGTAGAGTCGGGGGGAGAGGGAGGGAGAGAGAGAAAGAGAGAGACAGAGGTCTTTCATCTGATGGTTCACTCCCTAGACGGCCACAATGGCCAGAGTTGAGCTGATCCGAAGCCAGGAGCCAAGAGCTTCTTCCAGGTCTCCCACGTGGGTGCAGGGGCCCAAGGACTTGCGCCATCTTCTGCTGCTTTCCCAGGCCACAACAGAGAGCTGGTTTGGAAGTGGAGCAGCCAGGACTTGAACTGGCGCCCATATGGGATGCCGGTGCCTCAGGCTGGGGCTTTAACTCATTGCACCAAAGCACCGGTCCTTAGGGCAGGCTTTTAGCACAGTGGCTTAAGTCACTGCTTGGAATACCCACATCCCATACTGCAGTGCCTGGTTCACAAGCTGGCTGCTCATCCAGCTTCCTGCTGATGCACATCCTGGGTGGCGGCAGATGATGGCTCAAGTGCATGGGGGACCCATAGGAAGTTCCTGGCTCCTGGCTTCACCCTGGCCCAGCCCTGGTGTTGCAGGTGTGAACCAGCACATAGAAGAGCAATCTCTCTCTCTCTCTCCCTTGCTCTCACTCTCGCTCTCTCTCTCTGCTTATTTCTCTGTATCCCTCTCTCTGTCTCTCTGTCTTTCAAGTAAAATGAAAAGAAGTAAATTTTGGGGCTAGCGTGGTGGCATAGCGGGTAAAGCTTATTTTCCTCTATTCTATTTTGTAATGTATTTACTTATTTGGAAGGCAGAGTTAGAGAGTTGGGGAGCAACTCAGACTAGACTAAGTTACTGGAATTAAGACTTATTCTATGCATCTGCTCTCCCACAATATGACGCTGAGAAGGGAGAAACAGCTTCTACACAGCTGCCTCCAGTTCAACCAATAAACTGTAGGACCTACTCCTGATTGGAGGAGAGCAGCGTACTCGGCGTGTGGGCAGCCGAGTTGGGATTGGCGGAAGAGGACTATAAGGGAGGAGAGAGACAACATGCACCAGGAACATCTAAGGGTAACATCTATCTGAAGGAACACCTGTGCAGCCCCCGAGAGAGCCGGCCGGCGGTGTGCTGCTCCCCTGCGGAAGTGGGGAAGGTGGCAGGGGGCCCGCCCCTCCACGGAGGTGGAGGGACAGTAGCCAACCAGGGAAGAACCAGCAGCAATCCCGGGAAGGGCCGAGCGGACGAAAGAACAGCGCAGGGTCCTGTGTCGTTCCTCTACAAAGACGGGGAGCGACACCATCTACTGGTTCACTCCCCAAATGGCTGTAACAGCCAGAGCTGGGCTGATCCAAGAAGAAGCCAGGAGCTTCTTCCAGGTCTCCCATGTGGGTGCAGGGGCCCAAGGACTTGAGCCACCTTCTACTGCTTTCCCAGGCCACAGCAGAGAGCTGGATCAGCCAGGACTTGAACCCATATGGGATGCCAGCACAGCAGGTGGCAGCTTTACCCTCTATGTCGCAGCACTGGGCCCCGCCCTTCTCCTCTTTTTGTATGTCAAATCCACTTGTTTTCATTGAGCTGTTTTTAGTGGTTGTCCTACATGGAGCGATACCTGATACGAGTGGGCCAGAGAGTTGCCTAGGAGAGCACATGGAAGGAGGACAGAGAAGGACCCATAAGCAAAGTCAGCAATCAAAGGGCACTCCCACGTGGTCAGTGCCTGTTGCAAGACAGAGGGTGGCCCGCTAAGTGAGTATACAAGCAGGGTGGAGTTTAGCATGCATGAGGCTTCCTGGTGCCTCCATGTGCAGCTTAACTTCCTCATGGCCATCATGGCATCTCCTCCTTCCTGGTCTTGAGCGAGAAACAGGTGCACTATGGGAATGCAGCCACACTGGTTGGACAGGCAAGAGGGTGGGGTTGCAATGCAGCACTACAGAGAAGTTATGGAGAAAAAAAACCTTCCAGCTTCATTTATTCCTACCTACCTCTCTACTGAGCTCCCCCCTATCAGTAAGGTAAAAACTTCCTTAAAGCTTTGAAAATGTTCAAGAAGGATTATGCTAATTTTATCCCAACAAGAGGTTATCAGAGGGTGGGGCTATCTGTAGCTTGATTTGTGAAATCCTCTAGTCCATATAGGTCTGTGTCTTTTTTTTTTCCAGTTTGACAGGTAAATGTTGTATCACCTTCATTATGGCCTTTACGATTTATTACAATTGTTATTACAGTTACTATGATTTTATTGTCCACTCCTGACTTCCTCATAATTCTGGCTACCTTCCCTTCTGATTCACAGTCTGTCTCTTCTTCCTTATGCAAATTCCAGATACTAAATTTTCCTCACTGATATCAAGCATTTCTTCTTTCGAGTGAATTTTAGAATAAGCTCCATAGGAGCAAAGATCTTTGTTCGTGCATGACGTAGCTCTTCATCTGTGCAAAGCCTTTTCCTTCTCAGTGAAGTTTTATAGGTGTTAGTATGGCCTGCTCACTTAACGTTAAGTCTGGCAGCGTGACAAGCACTGGATAGGCGTAACAATCAAGACTTAGAGCAAGCAGTAGGTAACGTGAAATGCCTGTTGGCCCAACAGGGAAGAGGAGGGCCCGGACTCAAACCCTGGGTCTCCAAGCCCCAAGTTCAAGGCCAGCTCTCTGCCTGTGACCTTACTGTGCCAGCCTGAAGAAGAAAAATAAGTGCCTGTCTTTCCTATTTTGGAAGGGTGGGGGGGTGGGAGTCATATTCAGCTGAGGCCTGGCACTGTTCTGACCTCTGCAAAGGGGGAGGTGTCTTAGTCCATGCCCGCTGCTATAACAAAACCCCACCGCATGTGCAGTTTACAAATAACATAGCTTGACTGCTCACAGTTCTGGGGGCTGGGGCGTCCCAGGGCAATGTGCTGACGGGCATGCTGTATGGCAAAGGCTCTTTCTTCATGGACGGCACGAAGATCCCTCCAGCCCTTTCACAAGGCTGCGGAACTCCTCCAAGAGGGCGGAGCTCTCGGGTCTAATCATCCCCTGAACTCCTTACCTCTCCGTACTGTTGCCTTAGGGGTGCAGCTTCGACAGTCGACAGGGGATACAGAGCTGCAAACCCTAGTATGAGGTCAACCCTCCCTGTTCTGTTTCAGTTTGCAACGAGCCTAACCCAGTTCTGCCTCGGTTGTCTGCACCAGTCCTCGCCTTCCAGCCATACACCTACCCTACTAGAACTTCCAGAAGGCGGCTCGCTGGGATCAAGTAGTTTGCACTCTCTGCAATCCCCAAGCACACATCTGGGGCCTGGACTGTTCCCATGACAACAGCATTCTGCCACCCACTCCCTTTGTCCTTGGGTCCAGGACCAGCCTGCAAGGTGGGTGGGGGTGGGGGGGCGGTGGGACACAGGAGCAGTTGTTGGAAACAGCCTCTGTGAAGACGGCTCGGCCTCCTTGAGGAGGGCCAGAAAAGGCCCGATGCCACTGGCAGACCAAGGGGCTTGAGAGGAGCCCACCAAGATCATCTCCAGTCGTCCCCTCCATCGCTGGAGTCGTCTTTTGGGGAGCAAAAGCCCTACAACCCTGCGAAGGCGAAAGCCAGAGAAAAGCTGTGTGTGGGCGTGGCCAGCACGTTGAACCTGCCAGGCTAGTGAACCCTGCAGTGACACTGCGATTCTGTAACGTAATATGGACAAGGAAGCAGCCTCAGGACCATCAAACAGCTTGCCTGAGATCAAACAGCCAGTCTGCCCGGGGCCTGGGTGGCTCCTGGTTCTGCCAGACTGCAGCCCCTTTACCCTGTACGGCTACGCACCTCCCTTCTCCTCTCCACCCCCAAGATCTCCGGCCAGGCCTCTCCCTCCCCCCACAGCACACAGGCCCAGGCACTCCGAGATCAGTCACAGTTACTTTTATTAGAATCAGTCTGCTAAAGACGGAAACAAGTGCCATTGGGCGGATTTCAGCCTCAGGTGTGGAGAGGCAGGAAGTAGGCCTCAGATCGCGAGTGGAGACGTCGGTGGCAAAGATTCGTCCTCACACAGGGCTCAGCTTCGTCACATTCAGTGTGCTTATTCCTTTGACCTTGCTGGTGGTGACAGTGCCCTGGGACAGAGTCAGAGGAGGGCTTCAGGGGCTGGCATGGTGGCACAGCAGCTTAAGTCACTGCTTGCGACACCAACAACCCATATCAGAGAGCTGGTTTGGGTCCCGGCTGCTCGGCTTCCAGTCCAGCTCCCTGCTAATGCACCTGGAAAGGTAGCAGAAGACGGCCCGAGTACTTGGATCCCTGCCACCCGTGTGGGAGACCTGGATGGGGGTCCTGGCTCCTGGCTTAGGTCTGGCCCAGACCTGGCTGTTGGGAATATTTGGGGACTATGAGTATTGATTCTACAGAAATAAAAACTATTAGAAGAGAGGCCAGCATTTTGGCACAGCAGGTAAAGCCACCGCCTGCAGTGCCGGCATTCCATATGGGCACCAGTTTGAGTCCCGGCTGCTCCACCTCTGATCCAGCTCCCTGCTGATGCACCTGGGAAAAGCGACAGAAAACAGCCCAGGTGTTTGGGCCCCTGCAGCCACATGGGAGGCCTGTATGAAACTCCTGGCTCCTGACTTCGGCTTGGCTCAGCCCTGGCTGTTGTGGCCATCTGGGAGTGAACAGTGGATGGAAGATCTCTATTTCTTCCTCTCTCTCTCTCTTTCAAATAAATAAATAAATCTTTAAAGAGAGAGAGAGAAGGAGAAAGAAACCAATGTAAGGGGCAGGCATTTGAGCCAGCAGTGAAGATGCCCAGTCCCATAGCCCAGTCCCCAGCTTCAGGCTCCGGCTCCTGTCCTCACTGCAGCTTCCTGCTAATACAGAGGGATCAGGTGATGGGTCCCTGCCACACACGTGGGAGACCATGAGTTACTAACTTCCGGGGGCCAGTGCTGTGGCACAGCGGGTTAACACCCTGGCCTGAAGCGCCGGCATCCCATATGGGCACCGGCTCGAGACCTGGCTGTCCACTTCTGATCCAGCTCTCTGCTATGGCCTGGGAAAGCAGTAGAGGATGGCCCAAGTCCTTGGGCCCCTGCACCTGCGTGGGAGACCCGAAGGAGGCTCCTGGCTCCTGGCTTCAGATCGGTGTAGCTCCGGCCATTGCGTCCATCTGGGGAGTGAGCCATCGGATGGAAGACCTCTCTCTCTCTCTCTCTCTCTCTCTCTCTCACTCTCTCTGCCTCTTTTCTCTCTGTGTAACTCTGACTTTCATATAAATAAATAAATCTTTTTTTTTTTTTAAAAGAGTTCCTAACTTCCAGGCCCAGCCTGTCTCAGCCTTGGTCCCTGTGGGCATTTGGGGAACGAACCAGTGGATGGGAACATGGGAGAATAGGATCTTTCACTCACTCTCTCTCTCTCTGCCCCCTTTCTCTCTCCCTATCCCCTTTCCTGTCTCCTTCCTTCTCCCCTCCCTGCTTCCATCTCTCCCTAATAAAATAAAAACCAACGCAACAAACCGGAAGCCTCACAACCAGCATCCTTGTTCCTTTGCAGCTGAGTTCAAGGGTCAGAGATCACCTTGACGGAATGGAGGGCTGAAATGACAGGCCAGCCCCGAGACAGCCCTGACCCCTGACGCCATAGCTGTGGAGTAGAGTGCGCGCTGCGAGACCCGGACCCCAGCACGTGCTCTGCTACCACGGCCGCTGCTCACACCTCCCTGAGATCCTGGGAGCATATTTGCAATTTGCCTTAGGGAGAGAAAACGCTCTCCCAAGTTCTTCTTGTGTAAAATAGCTTGTTCAGCATGGACATGGGAAAAACACACAACTGGTATTTGGAGCCTTTTACACCTGGAGGGGCCCTGGGAACTATGGGCTATCACAGGCTCACAGGACGAGACCGCCAGCCTCACCCAGCCTGAAGGGCTGCCGGGGAAGCTCCGGGTGGGGAGACTCCAGGTGGCAACTTCTGGAACTCGTGCCCGAGCCCAGGAATCAGGCCTGTCCAGAGGAGTACACACACTTGTGTGTTCACGGGTTGGAGGGGACGCTACGGCTTACTAAGCTGGGAGAGGGGTGGGGTGGGGTGCGTGCTAGACCGCAGCCATTTTGCACACGCAGACTGCGTGTGGGCGGGTTCTCAAGCTACCTGTCCACTGGACTTCTCCCCGCTTCCCTGGACGCTTCCGTCACGCGTTCTGGGTTGCTTGGTGATTCTTTGGAGCACCCACTTGTCCTGAAATCTCACGTTCTGGAAGATGGCCGGCAAGTCCATCAGCCTCTTGTCCCACATGTACTCAGGGGAGAGGACCTTGGTGGGTTTGTGGTAAAGCAGGTACTTGTTCAAGTAGCTCTCCTCACGCCACACAGCCTCAACGTGGCGGGCTTTGTCCCTCGCCATGGCCTCGTGACAGGCTGTGGCGAGCTTGTGAACTTCCAGCACTGAACCCCCAAATAAAGCCTCTGTGTAATAGAAGTCCCCCTCGCCAAGCGGAACGTGGGCTTGCGACTGGGGCCAGCGTTCGTAGGCAAAGGTGTCCCGATGGCGCCCAAAGAAGACAGGGTGGATGGTGCCGAACAAGGCGGAGAGGATCTCCATGCCCACGTGCTCCTGGAAGGTCACGTCCACGTGTGCGCACACCAGGTAATCCACCTCCTTGAAGAAGTGCAGAGAAGAGAAATGGCTGAGTATTTCCATGCGGGGTCCGGAAACCTCCCGGCGGCCGGCGGGGGTCGGGACCTCCAGGATGGCCATCTGCCTCCCGGCTCTGAGCCGGATGGGCGGGACGCGATCGGGCTGATCGGTAAAGATGTAGTATTTCACCCTGTGTCCCACCATGAAGTGGGCCTCTGCTGTCTCCAGGAACGGCTTCAGGAAGACCACGTACTTCTTCACGGCAAACGAGACCAACCCAACGGTGACATTCTGGAGCCAGAAGTGCTCATTGAGTATCTCAATGTTGAAAGTCTCTTCCCACACAATTGGAGCTAACCAAGGTGTCTGGACAAGGACATCCTCCTTAGAAAACAGTAGCAGGTTTGGCTGTGGGTACACCAACCTTGATACGTTCACGACTTCCAGGTGGCTCATTTCTTTAGCAGCCAGACTGGCCCTGGCCAGAATGTCTTCCAGATTCTGGCTTCTCAGTGCCAGGAAGGTACAGCCCAAGGAGGTCAAGACAAGGGCGAGGAGGAGAAGGCAGATCACATAATGAAAGGAGTGGGATTTTGATTTCTCCAGATGTGTCTGAGGCAGCTGGGCCATGGTTCTTGGGGTCTCCTCCTGGCTGGGAGGGCAACCTCTCCCGGGCAGGGGGAAGCCAGACCTGAGGCCCAGTGACATCTGAGCCTGCCCACACAATCTGCTCATCTGGTAGCCCCTGGAGCTCTCCAAGGCCAATCCTGGGGCCAGCTGAGGGTGGGCTGGAGTCCCAGGAGAACTCCACGAAATCCAGTTTGGCTTTGAGGTGCTGTCAAGGTGGTCCGGTGGTGGCACTCAGTCACCAGCCAGCTAGAAGGTAAGAACCTGAGCGGAGGAGACACTAGGAGTCCTGAGAGAGGCACAGGAGGCGGCAGCAAGGGAGGGGGCCACAGAGCAGGTCAGGGGCAGAGATTGTGATGAAATGAAAGCTGGGCAGGGACCACCAGGCAGGCTGACCGAGGGCTCAGACGCTGCTGCCCTGGCCCGCCCGCGGCACTCAGCAGCTGGGAAACCCTTCCAACTGAGACCAGACTGCCTCGGGGGGCATGTGCAGATAGGCCGCGTGGGTCACCATGGGAGCCATGGCGGAGGGTGCGGGTTAATGTTGGCTTTCTTTTATTCCCCTAATCGTCACTTACAGTTCACTGAGCACTAACTTTTCAGGTGTTGAGCTGTTAGGATTACACTGCTACAGTTAATGTGCTTTATCCTGTTAAATCCTCACAGAAAGCTGGCTTCTCTCGTACGTTCTGTTGGTCTACGGATCTGTTGTTAATGCCAGTACTATACTGTTTGATTACTTCTAATGCAGTAATATAATTTTATTTTAAAAAGTAGTTGTGTTTTATTTTTTCTTTTTTTTAATATTTTATTTATTTATTTGAAAGAGTTACACAGAGAGAGGAGAGGCAAAGAGAGAGAGAGAGGTGTCTTCCATCCAATGGTTCACTCCCTAGTTGGCCACAACGGCTGGAGCGGTGCAGATCTGAAGCCAGGAGCCAGGAGTTTCTTCCAGGTCTCCCACGTGGGTAGAGGGGCCCAAGGACTTGGGCCATCTTCTGCTGCTTTCCCAGGCCACAGCAGAGAGCTGGATCAGAAGTGGACAGCCGGGTCTTGAACCAGCACCCATATGGGATGCCGGTGTTTCAGGCCAGGGCGTTAACACACTGTGCCACAATGTCGGCCCCTAGTAATATAATTTGAAACCAAGAAATGTGGGGTCTCCAACTTGGCTTTTCTGTCTCATTCTACTTTGGTTATTAGTAGTCTTTTGTGGTTCCTTTTGAAAAGGTGCTAGGAAACTTGAATATCCACGTGCAAAAGAATGAAGTTAGATTTTAGGTTACAACATACACAAAAATGATTCAAAATGGATCAGAGATCTAAACCTAAGAGCTAAGGGCTGACACGCCTAGAAGAAAACATAGAATGGAGCTTCATGGTATTGGATTTAGGCAATGATTACCTAGATGATACTGAAAACACAGGCAACAAAATTGAAAATTAACAAAATTAAAAATTTGGATTTCGTCAAAATAAAAAACTCTTTATCCATCAAGGAATACTAGCAAGAGAGTGAAGAGACAACTGACAACTGATGGAATAAGAGAAAATACCTGTAAGCCATGTATCAGAAAAGGATTTATATCCAGAATATATGAAGGAGCCCTAACCTCAGCAATCCAACATGCAAACCAGCCACTGGAAAAACGGAGAAATGAATTGAATAGACATTTCTTCAAAGAAAACATACACATGGCCCAGAAGCACGTGAAAGGATGTCCAACATCACTTCTCGCTAGAAACATGCAGATCAAAATCCACAATGAGACACCCTCACTGGGCTGGTGACTAAACACAGCAGGGGCATTTGCCTTGGTGGCTGAGACACTGCATTCCGTCTCTGGGCACCTGGGTTCAGTATCCACCTCCCACCCCCGTCTTCAGCTCCCTGTTAGACCAGGCCTTAGGAGGCAGGGCTGGTAGAACAAGTATTTGGCTCCCTACCACCCATATGGCATACCCTAGCCTTGGCTGTTGCAGGCATTTGGAGAGTACACCAGCAGATGGAAGGTATCTCTCTCTTTCTCCCCCCGCTCTTTGTATCTATGTTTGTCAAATAAATAAATCTTTAAGAAATAAATTAATTAGGGGCAGGTGCTGTGACATAGTGGACTAAGCCCTGTCTGAGGCGCTGACATCCCACATGAACCCTGGTTGTAGTCTGGCTGCTCCTCTTCCGATCCAGCTCTCTGCTATGGCCTGGGAAAGCAGAAGACAGCCCAAGTGCTCGGGCCCCTGCACCCATGTTGGAGACCCAGAAGAAGCTCCTGGCTGCTGGCTTTGGATTGGCCCAGCTCCGTTTGTTGCAGCTATTTGGGGAGTGAACCAGGGAATGGAAGACCTCTCTCTCTGTCTGCAACTCTACCTCTCACTATAAAATGAGTAAATAAATATAATGAACACCCTCAGGTCTGGCATTGTGGCACAGCAGATTAAGTTGCTGCTTGCAATGCCCGTATCCCATGTGGGAACGAGGTACAAGTCCCAGCTGCTCTGTTTCTGACACAGCTCCCTGCTGATGCACATGGGAGAGCAGCGGAAGATGGTCTGGGTGTTTAGGTCCCTGCCACCCATGCAGGAGACCCAGATGGAGTTCCAGCCTACTGGCTTCAGCCTGGCCCAGGCCAAGCTGTTTCAGGCATTTGGGGAGTGAACCAGCAGGTGGAGGATGTCTTGCGGGGGCCAGAATTTTCCATCCACTGGTTCACTCCCTGAATAGCCTCAACAGCCAGAGCTGGGCCAGGCTGAAGCCAGAAGCCAGGAGTTTCTTCTGGGTTTCCGATGTGGGTGCAGGGCCCCAAGTATTTGGGCCGTCTTCCACTGCTTACCCAGGCATATTAGCAGGAAATAAATCTTATTTTTAAAAAAAGAATTTTTAAAGAAAATAGACACAAATTGTCTTTGTGAAAAAGGAAATCCTTTATATCCTAAGGCTGTAAACTGATTTTCTCATAAACATTAGTAGCTTTATTTTCAGCATCTGACGTCATTGGGTTTCTGTTTCAAGGGTGTGGGCGAGGACCTCAGGGCATTTTTCCAACATGCTCCCTCCATGTTTTTGTTTTGTCCTCATTTTCCCTCTCGGGGTTCTCCACAAGCAGCCTGCTTCCAAAACTACAGTGACAAGTGTGCATCCACGGTGACCTTCACTGAGGCCAGCGCAAATCCAGGGAAACCTACACAGAATCCCCCTCTCCCCCACCGCGCCACCCTCCGCCGGTGGTCTGCGCGCTTCTGCGCCGGCCTCCCGCAGGCCGGATGACCCTGGGATGCCAGCTCCGTGATTCCCACCTCTGAGTCAAGGGCGGCGCTCCTGGACAGCCTTCCAGGCCCCCCAGCGTCCCTTCCTGCCTGCCTACCTCTGTCCTCTCCTCCACTGCCCCAGCTGGTGACTCCGTTCCAGGGCCACCGGATTGCCCGCTGCTGCTTGGGCTTTCGCAGCACGCGTTCCCGGCACCGGGATACTCTTCTTCCAGATCCTGCTGGGGTTCACTCAGCCGCCTCCTTCAAGGGCTTCTCCCCAGATCTCACCTTCCCATTGCAGCCCACCTGGTCTACCCTGTGTGAGCTGGAACCATCTCTCCCTAACGCCGAGTTCAACTCCCACACACCGCTTTATTCTCTACAGAATCTGTTGATGGTTGATCTGCTAGTAATCTACTCACTTATTATGTTTCTTGTTCAGTTTCTCTTCTCCCATGAAAATGTAGGTTATACAAGCCCAGGATTTTTTTTTCCATTTTTTAAAATTGATGCTACTTCCTAGAATAGTCCTTGGAACACATATTAAATTTTTTTTTAAAGTTGTGAATAAACTGCCCTCTGGGGGCCGGCACTGTGGCACAGCAAGTTAACGTCCTGGCCTGAAGCACCAGCAGCCCATATGGGCGCCGGTTCTAGTCCCGGCTGTTCCTCTTCCGATCTAGCTCTCTGCTATGGCCTGGGAAAGCAGTAGAAGATGGCCCATGTCCTTGGACCCCTGCACCCGCGTGGGAGACCTGTGGGAAGAAGCTCCTGGCTCCTGACTTTGGATCAGTGCAGCTCTGGCCGTTGCAGCCATCTGGGGAGTGAACCAGCAGATGGAAGACCTCCCTCTCTGTCTCTACCTCTCTATAACTCTGTTTTTCAAATAAATAAAATAAATCTTAAAAATAAAACTGCCCCCTGAATAATACCTGGATGTTTCATAAGTTTATCACACTCCCTATGCTGAACTCACAACATTTCTGCCAAAATGTCTCGAGTGCATGTATCTAAGATTGCCCTGGGTGTGCTGCCGTAGCTTGTCACCTGCTCATAGCTAGTCACCTCCTCCTCCTAATGCTCCGTTACCATCCCTCTGTCTATTCCTCCAGACCAGGAGCAGGCCTCACTGCTCTGACCACTGCAAAGAATCCCCTAAGGCTGTCTGTCTCCGTCCCGGCACTCCTTCAATTCTTCTTCTTAGGTAACTCCAGGAATATTTCTAAAATCTCCATATGATTTTGTCTGTTTTTTTTCTCTTACCCCCTTCTCATGACTCCCCATTCTTTTTTTTTTTTTTTTTTTTTTTGACAGGCAGAGTGGACAGTGAGAGAGAGAGACAGAAAGAGAAAGGTCTTCCCTTGCCGTTGGTTCACCCTCCAATGGCCGCCGCTGCAGCCGGCGCACCGCGCTGATCCGATGGCAGGAGCCAGGATCCAGGTGCTTTTCCTGGTCTCCCATGGGGTGCAGGGCCCAAGCACCTGGGCCATCCTCCACTGCACTCCCTGGCCATAGCAGAGAGCTGGCCTGGAAGAGGGGCAACCGGGACAGAATCCGGCGCCCCAACCGGGACTAGAACCCGGTGTGCCAGCGCCGCAAGGTGGAGGATTAACCTATTGAGCCACGGCGCCGGCCTCCCATTCTTCTGAGCCCATCCTAGGATGCGAGCTTGTTCACAATATGCCCTACTCCACACAGCAGCCACGTCGCTCACTTCGGCTTCCGTGTCCTGCTGCCATGACCCTCTGCCTGGAGGCCCACGGATAGAGCATCTCCTAAGAACAGACTCACTCGCTGGAGATTTGCTTCTGTAGTTGCAGAAAAGCTGCTACAGGCCAGGAGGACCCTGGTTCTCAGGTTCCAGCCTTTCCCAACATGAACCAAGGTGTTTGTTCCTGCTTTAAAGCTGAGTCCTGGGGCCAGCACTGTGGCGTAGCGGGTAAAGCCATCTCCTGCAGTGTTGGCATCCCATATGGGCACTGGTTCGAGTCCCAGCTGCTCCACTTTCGATCTAGCTCTCTGCTATGGCCTGGGAAAGCAGTAGAAGATGGCCCAGGTCCTTGGCCCCCTGCACCCGCATGGGAGACCCGGAAGAAGCTCCTGGCTCCTGGCTTTGGAATGGCCCAGCTCCGGCCATTGTGGCCAATTGGGAAGTGAACCAGCGGATGGAAGACCTCTCTCTCTCTCTCTCCTTCTCTATCTGTGTAACTCTGACTTTCAAATAAATAAGTAAATCTTTAAAAAAAGAGAGAAAGAAAGAAAGAAAGAAAGAAAGAAAGAAAGAAAGCAAGCTGAGTCCTAGCAACACGAAGCTGGTGCCTGGGTTGGTCCCAGAGCACATGGACAGGAAAGCCAAAGTTGGAATGTTACAGGATCAAAACCTCAAAAACCAGTTTTGATGGCCCAAGTACTTGGGTTCCTGCCACCCACGTGAGAAAACTGGATGGAGGTCCTGGCTCCTACCTTCGGCCTGGCCCTGCCTGTTGTGAGTATTTGGAGCGTGAACCAGCAGGCTGGAGACCTCTCTGTCTTTCCCTCTCTCTGTAATTCTGCCTTTCAAATAAGTAACTCTTTAAAAGAGAGGTGGGGGGACCTCCAGCTGGCCGGTGTGAGCTGTGGATGTCGTGGCCTTTGGTGAATGGCCTCATAGAAGAAGTTTGAGTGCTTGGAATGGAAGTTTTTCTTCTGAGGCCCGGGACTGCACTAAAGAAGTGATAGCTCCATTGGTCTCCAAGAACCTGCTGGTGGTGGTGCTGTCCTCTGGCCATGGGTGGCCCTCCCCTGACCCACCTGCCACTGTTATTTTTCACCCTCCACCTGACCTACCCCTTTCCTCCCCTCTCCTAGGGCCTTCCTCTCAGTTTCTCTTGCTCAAAGGTTAGGGCGCGGGGCATTCCGTGTGGGTGCCAGTTCGAGTCCCGGCTGCTCCACTTCCGATTCAGTTCTCTGCTGCACCCTGGGAGGGCGGTGGAGGATGGCCCGGGTCCTTGGGCCCCTGCACCCGCGTGGGAAACCGGGAAGAGGCTCCTGGCTCCTGATCAGCTCAGCTCTGGCCATTGTGGCCATTTGGAGAGTGAACCAGCAGATGGAGGACCTCTCTCTCTCTCTCTCTCTCTCTCTCTCTCTCTGGGTGTCTCTACCTCTCTCTGTAGTTCTTTCAAATAAGTAAAATAAATCTTAAAAAAAAAGGTCTGGAGGTGCAGGGATTGGGTAGCCAAGACCTCATAGCAGGTGGCAGGTGGCGAGCAGGGGAGAGTCTATTCATTGCCCTTCCAGAGGGGCCAGACGGGCTGGAGGCACAAAGCCGACAGCACCGGAAAGCACACTGAGCCGGCCCGTCAGACACCACCTCTTGGAAGGGATGTTGCACCTAGATGTCAGACCGGAAACTGCGGCAGAAGGGCCCTGGCGGAGCAGAAGTGAGACACAGGGGCAGCAGGGTGAGCCAGGCCAGGGGTGGTGAGGCCTGCGACAGGGCGGGGGCAAAGCTCGCTGAGGAAGTTGCCAGAAAAAGCAGTTGGCGAGCCGGTGAATTCTCGGAGTAGGGTAGGAAAAACTCAGATCTACTAGATTCTCCGACTCCAGCCGGCCGGAGGCTTGCGAGCCCCGTGGGAGCGCGCGACAGGCATGCGCCAGCCGAGCGCACGCGAGCGCGGGGCTCGAAGTCAAAGCCGCAAACGGCCAAGGGGACGCCCAACGGTCTGGCCGCCTTGGGGACCTCCCGCACTCAGGTGCAGGCGTGTGGCACCAGATGGCCCCCGCGCTGTGTGCCGCTCTTGGGAACCGCGGAGGCCAGGCACCCGCAGAGTGAGCATCCTGGGCGCCTGGCCAGGAGGCGCTGGCTGGCTGCGGCCATCACAGCCAGGGGGTCCTCGGGGCTCCTTCCCTCGGGGGCTCGGGAGGGCAGAGTCTGCCCTGCGCGGGTGAGGGCGGGCGGGAACGGTGCCGGACAAGTGTTGGGAGACAGTCATCAGGGGCCGCCCGTTGGTGCCACCAGCCCCACCCCCACCCCACACCTGATCCTGGCGGCACAGGACCCAGGACGCTCACTGTCCCTTTGGACCGCGTCTCTCCAGCTCCTGGGGGGCGAGCACCTTTCGTGTGGCCGCCCGGGAAAGGCGTGAGTCCAGCACCCCGAGCTGGGCTGTGATGGTTTGTGGGGCGCGGCGCTCTGCCTACTGCACCCCAAAGCTTCCCTTCCTGGCCGGCAGTTTACCTTCACGCCTTGTTATAAATTTGGTAGAACATTTAAGCCTTCAAAGAAGTGAGTGCCTCAGCTCACAAAGTGACAGTGACGCTGACAGGACTTGCGCCCAGGCTGTCATCCTTGGGGATACCCAAGGCTGCTTCCAAACCTTTGGGGAAACGTGAAATTAAAAGATAAACTCATTTTGGTGCAAAAAAGTTTTTAGAATCCATTGATAGCTTTATTTTTTTAATGTTTATTTACTTGAAAAGTAGAGTAATGGGGAGAGAGAGAATCTTCCGGCCACTGGTTGGCTCCCCAAATGCCCACAACAGCCATGGCTGGGCAGCACTGAAGCCAGGAGCCAGGAACCCCATCTGGGTCTCCTCCACGGATGGCAAGGACTCAAGTATTTGAGCCATCACCTACCGCCCAAGGCTGGATCAGAAGTAGGGGCAGGACTCGATCCAAGGCACCCCAATATGGGACGCAGGCATTCATATAGCAGCTTAACCCGCAGCACGCAAGCGCCTGCTGCTGTAGCCTTTTTTTTTTTTTAAACAGGCAGAGTTAGACAGTGAGAGAGAGAGAGAGACGGAGAGAAAGGTCTTCCTTCCGTTGGTTCACCCCGCAAGTGGCCGCTACGGCTGGCATGCTGTGCCAATCCGAAGCTAGGAGCTAGGTGCTTCCTCCTGGTCTCCCATGGGGTGCAGGGCCCAAGCACTTTGGCCATCCTCCACTGCCTTCCCCGGGCCACAGCAGAGAGCTGAACTGGAAGAGGAGCAACCGGGATAGAACCGGCGCCCCAACCGGGACTAGATCCCGGAGTAACAGCGCTGCAGGCAGAGGATTAGCCTAGTGAGCCGCGGCACCGGCCTGCTGTAGCCTTTTTATAATATTTTCCACGAACTGTTTGAAGACCCCTGAGCACATGGGTTTCACAAGGGCGAATTGTCTTTTCGTTGAGTTCTGCAGCAGACCCCAGCAGCTGACTGGGAGCTGTGTTCTCTCAGGTGGAGGATACAGGAGATGGATGCAGGGTCCACCTGTGCCTCCAGGGACACCGACATCTCTTACAGTGACTCCACGGACCAACTCTCCGAGTCCTGGCCCAAACTGACGGCTTAGCAGCACTGGCTTTTCCAGGCTTAGTCCTTTATGTTTTCTCTCAGTGGTGTTTTATAGCAAGGATCGGCACCAGGGCCTTAGTCCAACAAATGCAGTTCCTAGCTGGTTTGTTATGGTCAGCGAGCTAGAATCACATTAACAATCTCAGAGTTGGAGGACACACACACACACACACACACACGATATGGGACAGAGACCAAGGCATCCACCAAGCCTATCTGGTCTTTTAGGAGAAAGTTTGCCACCACTGTTTTAAAAATTTACTTATTTGAAAGACAGATCTTCCATCAGCCGATCCACTCCCTAAACGTCGCTACCACTGTTTTTGTAGTGCTTGTGTATCGGTCTTCCAAAACTTTTGCGAATTCCCAGGTATTCTCTGAGGTTTGTAAATGCTGTTTTAAACGGGATCTTTGGAAGATTTGTTTTCAGCAGTTCGTTGATACTATGCAGATAATCCGTGTGTGTGTGTGTGTGTGTGTGTGGACTTTGTACACTGAGAGCTAGCTAACACCACTCTTGACTTACAGTCGTTTCTCTGTGGGTCCCTTGGTATTTTCAATTTACATGGTTTGTCTGCATCCTGCTCACTTTACTTCTGTTTTAATCTGCGTGCCTTTTATTTCTCTTTATTTCCTCTTGTGCTCACAGGGACCGACAATCGGCAGGCCCCTCTCCTCCAGGAAGCGCAGCCTGATTCACAGCTGTCTGTGAGCGCGTGCGTCCCCAGTACACGTGCACGAGCTGCATGTCAGGTGGGTACCAGCCTCGTGCTGGCTTCAAGGGCACAGACTTGTAGTAATTCCATGGGCCAGCTGTTAGGGTCCTAATAAAAACTTGGAATTGGCCAAGAGGAACTTCCCCAACCTTTGAAAATGATATGTGTGTGTATACCTGCACATATGTACACAAGGCATATATTGTTTTATGGTAGTTTTACCAAGAAAATTTTTTGATGTGTTCGCCTTTGTACTGAAACCTTGCTAACCTCATCTCTTCCTGCAGGTTCTCTGTAGGCTTCACTGGGCCTTCTACACACACAGTCATGTTTCCACGCTGAAAGTCCTGCTTCCATTTTAATCTCTGTGCCTTACTATTTCTTCTATATTTGCTACAACATCATAAATATAGAATACAAGCAGAGATAACAGATAGCCTTTTCTAGTTGCTAAGCATATGGTAAAATTCCTCAGTATACTATCCACTGAAGTTTTTTCGTAGATGTGATTTATCACACACATGGAATATTCTCTCCCATTCCTACTTGCCTGGGACGTTGTCTAAGTGGTATGAAAACCACAGCTATTGAGATTAATCATATGTCTGTCTTCTTTATTTTCCTAATATGGTGAATCCCATTGATCAATGTTATTAAATGTTAAACCAACCTTTGGATTCCTGCGGGAAACCTACTCAGTCATACAAGATTGTTTTATAGTTGGCTGGATTTGATTTACTAAAATATTGTGAGATTTTGTGTGTGTGTTATCGAGGGCTACTAATGTCATTTTCTTGGCAGCTTTTGATATGCAGGCTGTGCTGGCCTTCTAGTATGAATTAGGAAAAGTTGCTTCCTTCTCTGTTTTCTGAGTTTGTGCATGTTTGCTATTGGTTCCTGGGGAAAACCATTCAGACCCACCAGTTTCTCCCCGGGGAGAGGACTGTGGCCACATGCTGTCCCTTCCGTGTCCCTCAGATCTGTAACACGTTTTTGAATCTTAATCGTTTGTAATCCCAATATTGGTCATTTCAGTTTTCTCTTTTTTATTTCTTCTTCAATATTTATAGAAGTTTTTCAGTTTTACTAAACTTTTTTTATTTTAAGACATTTAGTGTTGCCCTAGATTTTCAGGGTCACAGCAAATACAAGATAATTACTACGACACAATTCTCATGCTAATGTGATATTACCATAAAGAGAAAAGATTTAATGTAGTTCACAGATACAATTCTAAGAATATAGTGATACGTCTCTTCTTCCCTTCTTTCCTCTCTCTTCTTTCTTTTTTTTAAGATTGTATTTATTTTATTTGAGAGGTAGAGTTACAGACAGTGAGAGGGAGACAGAGAGAAAGGTCTTCCTTCCGTCGGTTCACTCCCCAAATGGCCGAAAAGGCTGGAGCTGCACTAATCCAAAGCCAGGAGCCAGGAGCTTCTTCCCGGACTCCCATGCAGATGCAGGGGCCTAAGCACTTGGGCCATCTTCTGCTGCTTTCCCAGGCCATAGCAGAGAGCTGGATCGGAAGTGGAGCAGCCGGACTAAAACCAGTGCCCATATTGGATGCCGGCACTGCAGGCAGAGGATTAACCTACTGCACCATGGCGCCAGCCCCTCCTTTCTTTCTTTAATCTTTAAAATAACACATTTTTAAATTACATTCAACAAGTAAAAAGAAAAAAAAAAAAGACCAGACTTCATCAGGAATAAAAAAAATTTGTCTTAGCTTCATTAAATTTTCTGAACTGTATCATTTTTATTTCTGCTTTTATTTTCTATTTATTTTGAATTTAATTTATTCTTTAATTGCTGTACTCTTCGTGTAGAAACACACATGATTGGCTTTTAGTTGTTTCTGATTAACATAAACGCTTCAAGCTGTATTAGCCCATTTTCTGTAGCTATAACAAATTAGCTGAGGTTTTTGCTTTATACAGGAAAGAGGTTTCTTTTTTTTTTTTTTTAGAAAGATTCATTTATTTATTTGAAAGTCAGAGTTACACAGAGAGAGAGAGAGAGAGAAGTCTTCCATCCGATGGTTCACTCCCCAGATGGCCGCAACGGCCAGGGCTGCACCGATCCGATGCCAGGAGCCAGGAGCCAGGAGCTAGGAGCTTCTTCCGGGTCTCCCACGTGGGTACAGGAGCCCAAGGACTTGGATCATCCTCCACTGCTTTCCTAGGCCCCAGCAGAGAGCTGGATCAGAAGAAGAGCAGCCAGGACTAGAACCAGCACCCATAGGGGATGCCGGCGCTGCAGGCCAGGGCATTAACCCGCTGCACCACAGTGCCGGCCCCAAGAGGTTTCTTTATGTCCCAGTTTTGGAGGCTCACAGTTCAGGATCAAGCTGCCTACCTGGCTTGGCTTCTGGTGAGGGTCTTAGAGCAAATAACATCACCCTGGTGAGAGTACACGCAGAGGAGACGGAGGAATTTAGGATCCACATCCACTTTTATGTAGATATAGATGTAGATATAGATATGGATAACAAATCATGTGACAGGAACCAGCCAGTGTCCCTCGGGAGCTGCGTCAATCCCTTCAGAGGGCAAGGCCATCACCGTTGAATCTCGGAGCCAGGTACTGAATCCACGCATTCCAAGGTGGGGTGCCGGCATCTTCACCACTAGGCTAAATGCCCACCCCAACAGCATTTTCTTGTATTGCTCTTCCAATACCTTCTACATAATTCATCCAGAAAGCTTAATGTTAAAGTAGGTGTGCGCTGGGCAATAGGATGGCTGGCAGTAGCCGGGAGGCACAAAGTAGGAAGATAAAGCCACAAGAAAGCTTAGGTGCAGAAAAGGCTTAGTGACCATACAAGCAAACACGCCTTGACCTTGTCAGAGTGTCTGCTTCAAAACACCTTGACGAATACCACGGAGCTCCAGCTCCTGAGATGGGTGTGCCTGGACTGTGGCTCCTCTGACACAGCAAGTCAGATTCCTCGTCCCTGGAGCAGGCCAGCCAGCAAAGGAAGGGAGCGCCTGGACCTTAGAAGAAGATCCCTTATGGGAGGGGCCGTCCTTGCTCCCTGACCTGACAGGTCCCAGGTGCACCCCCTGCCCCCTAGTGCTTTAGAAACCTGGGGTGACTGCAGATTTGGCTGTGGCAGTTCTGGAAATTCACATCAGTGGGAACAGACTCGGTTCCCTCTTTGTAGGACTTCTTTCGTTCCGTGAATCGGTTCTTTGATTACTCCTCTTTGCTTCGGCCCACTGATGAGTACGAACACACGTTTATACATGCTTACTGAACGTTTTCCTTCTAAAGGGATTGCTCAACTATTTTACCCATTTTTTTGAGTAGCTTGAGGAATTCTTTACATATTCTGTGTCAGTCATTTGCTAGATAGATGTTTTGCAAATAGTTTTGCCCAGTTAATGATGGCTGCCTACCCATTTTCTGCATTGTAGCTTTTTTTGAACATCAGTTTTAAGTCTTTGTGCTTTCTTAATCTTGTTTATCACTTAAAAACTAGGTTTTTTTAAAATTTTCAATGGAATTCTATTTCTCATGGCTTTTTAAAATTTTTATGATCTTTTAAATCTCAAGAATAACTTTCTATCCTAAGGCTATAAATTGGGGTCTCTCACATTTGCTCTAACACGTGCATAATTTTGAGTCTGTAGTCTGGTGTCCTAAATTCGTTTCCACGGAGGTTCATGGTGAGGGTCTTTCCTTTATGTGCAGTGAACACAAGCACACGTGGTCACAGTCTGTTTTCCCCAATTCTCCTTTCTCAAGTACGCATTCTGAATCGGTCACTTGAGTCCATAGGCTAGTGGCCAAGTACGCCCTGATGAAGCCGAAAGTTTGTCTGAACTCAAATGGCAAGTCCATGCACCACTCTCTGTCTCTCACATACGGTCCTGCCTTGCAATCCAACAGCGAGCACTTCAAAACATATGAGTGTGCAGAGTTCACTTCTCACTGCACCACTGCAGCCATCTTGCCTGTGAGCCATCACTACCCCTCGCTCGGAGTCTTGCTATGATGAAATTCCCGAGGCTGGCTAACTTTGTAAAAATGGGGGGGGGGCAGTATTTTGGTCACAATTCTGGAGATTCGAGGACATGGTGCCAGCATTGGCTCAGCTCTGGTGAAGGCCTTCTGGAAGGAGCATGTGGGAGCCAACGTTGTGGCACAGCCAGTTAAGCCACCACCTGGGATGCAAGCACCCTTTGTGAGTGCCGGTTCGAGTCCTGGCTGCTCCACTTCCTATCCAGCTCTCTGCTAATGCAGTGAAAGATGACCCAAGTGCTTGGGTCCCTGCACCCACACGAGAGACCTGAATGGAGTTCCAGGCTCCTGGCTTCAGCCTATTCCAGCCCCTGCCATTGCGGCATTTATGATGGTTTTCCTGGGTTGTAAAATGTACCAGAAAACACTGTATTCTTGGTATTTCACAGTCCTACAGCCAGCCAAGACTGGGTGAAATTATAAATCTAGTTATTTGATATTCTTAGTGGCTTAGGCTAGAAACAGACGGGTTATTTTTCCAAACACAACTTAGTTATTTCCCTGAAAGGAGAATCGGTTCTGGTTTCCAAAGCGGCATGATGCCTGTTACAGTGGATAACAGCGTCTATATGACAGGCACCCTAGGTGGCAATTTTCCCCAAATTGCAAAGCAGGCTTGATTTCTTGCATCCTTCTCTCCTGAGGCTCAAAGGCGTGGATGCCACGCCAGTCCTCAACCGGTGGAGCACACGCGCATGTGTGTGTGTATTATTGGCACAAGTGTAAGTTCAAAGAGAAGACACGGAAGCCAAAATGTTCAACACACAACAGGGATGATGTAGCCTAGGGTGGGGTCAGAACAGCGACGAGGCGCAGAGAGAAGCAGGAAAGGGGGCCGCGTTGCCTCATTCCCCTCCCCCCGAACCTTACCTTCCCGTGGGCCCTCAGCTCTCATTCGGGAAACACAAGCCTCAGAAGTCAGTGCTGGGGCCGGCACTGTGGTGCAGCGGGTTAACGCCCTGGCCTGAAGCACCGGCATCCCCTGTGGGCGCCAGTTCCAGTCCCAGCTGCTCCTCTTCCGATCCAGCTCTCTGCTGTGGCCTGGGAAAGCAGTGGAAGATGGTCCAAGTCCTTGGGCCCCTGCACCCATGTGGGAGACTCGGAAGAAGCTCCTGGCTCCTGGCTTCGGATCGGCGCAGCTCTGGCTGTTGCGGCCATCTAGGGAGTGAACCATCGGATGGAAGACCTCTCTCTCTCTCTCTCTCTCTCTCTCTCCTCTGCCTCTCCTCTCTCTGTGTACTCTGTAACTCTAACTTTTAAATAATTAAATCTTAAAAAAAAAGAAGAAGAAGTCAGTGCACACTCTCGTCAAGTAGGGCTGTTCCCTGGGCCACTTGCACACTTATAACTTTGGCTCAACACATTACCCCTCCCAGGAAGGTACTTCAAAGAAGTCCATGGTTTATTTTGGTGCAAAATAAAACTTTGAAATCCATGCGTAGTTTTTTCACAGTACGCATTTCCCCTGAATTTTTGAAGACTCCTTGTATGCATGGATTTCAATTTTTTCCATGAAAACCAACTTATTTTTAATTCTGTCTTGCATGAGCATTTTGAAGTCCCTTCACAGAAGTCAAATTTTCCTCTACCAGTGAGTCAAAGAGCAAAAACATACAAGCAGAGAACCAATTAACAAGAACAACGCCATGTGTATGTAGACAGGTGGATGGACAGACCAGTAAATGATGGGTAGAGCCTGGGAAAGAAAAATAGGAGGTAAGAGAAAGGGGGTGGCTACAGCCAGCAGTGTGTGTCCTGACAGTTTTGAGGCCAGAGGAAAACCGGCCCAGAGCTTGGGTCTTTCGAGCTGGGAGTTGAAACCAGAGTGTTGCCTGGCTGGTACTTACAGGTCTCTCTCTTCTCTCCACAGCGCGATGCCTCAAGGCCACCACGTTCGGCCTCATCTGAACCCGCGACCTTCGACACATACACATACCCCAGAGGCATTGGGCCTGCGGCTTAGCCTTGGAAGACAAAAGGCAGGTGGAGTTTGTTTGACATGACTAGAAGGGGCTGAACCTACTCCCTGGAGAACAAGATCCATCCGAGGGGGGCCTGTGACCCCCTGGCCATTCCTGAAGGAAACTTTTGCTTTTAGTTGCTGAGATCCTAGCTCTTGCGCTAGAAGAAAATGAATGGGCTGATGCCCCCGTATTTCTGTCCCCAAGGAAACCCTAAACAGATGGTGAAAACACTGCTTGCCACGCACAATGCACTACAGTGCCCACTTGATATGATCAAAAGTAGGTAAAAAAATTCCGGATTATCAGATGTTTTCTCAGTCGTGTTAGCCCCCACAAAGTCAAAGGGGGCAGACACCCTGGCCTAGGCCCCAGGGGTTCGGAAGGGCAATGAGAATAGACATGTCTTCCTCCAAGTGTTGTCCTATCCGGCCACAACAGGTGTGCTCTCATCACGAGTGCCCCCAACTGCTCGGAATGATGGTAGGAACAGAAGTGTCCCCAAACACGAGGTGTGGTGCTGTCACCTCCCATTGCACCACCTGTACTCTGTGGATCTACGGATCCAAGATGCCTTTGTCCGGAGTGGCTCCTACAGTCACGGATACGGCTCCAGCCCCTCCAGCAGCAACAGATGTGCTCAAGCCAAGTGGCCCCTGGGTGTCCGCCAGAAGCTGTGGCCAGCAACGTCTTGAGGTGTGCGTGTCTCAGTGGTGCGGCCTTCTCCATTAGTAACAGGCCTGCTTTGGCTTATGGGCCCTCAAGTGCCCAGAGCCATTGCGGGAGGGACAGGCTCTCCATGACAGATACCATGCTGTCCCCTCCCATTGCAATACATGTGCTAGGGACAAGGTGAAGCCAGGTGCTCTGATTGGAGGCGGAAACAGAAGGGCCTCCAAGCACAGGTGTGGTTGCGAGAGACAGCTGCCTCTGTCAGGTGCACCCCAGGTGATCCGACCACAGGCCAGAGCAGGAGTACTCCCACCACAGGCCCCTCTGACTACAACAAATGTGTTTTGGCCAGATGGTTTCCGGGCGATCTAACGCAAGGAAGAACACAGGTGTCTTTGGGCACGAGTCTTTTGCTCAGTGATGGTATGACAGGTGTGCTTTGTTTGGGCAGGCCCCAGCTAGTCTCCCTGGAAAGTTTTGCTCTCGGAAATTCTGGCCAATTGTATGAGAGGTGCTTTATAGGATGGCAAGAACGCCGGTGCACAGGCCTAAGCCTCCCCCAACCTAAGTTGAGATGTTGGGCGTCCCTCTTAGCCCTTTCCTAAAGCCAGACTGCTTTAGACGTGGAGCTGGGCCTGAAGCAGACACACCAGCCAGAGAGCTGCCAGCACCCACGCACGGGACTGCAGGGCCCGTGAAGGCAATGGGTCTGAAGCAGGGCTAGCAACGGGTGAGCTGTGCCCAGTGCTGAACATCTCCATGATGACCCCAGAGCAAGTAGTGGCTGCTTGGACCCTGCAGAGCCACCAAGGCCCCGCTGGGCGCTCACACGTATGCCAAAGGACGTGGGTGTCAGGTGTGCGAAAGCTGATTGCCTTTTGCCACCACTGGGTGCCGGAGCTACCGTGGAGATTAAGTCTGGAGCTTGTCCTGAGCCTTCCAGATTTCCCAAAGGGTCAGGGCTACGACAGCTGTCAGGTGAGACTGCCAATGAGAATTTGGGAAGGGGATACGGTAGCCATATCAATTTCAGCAGGGTCAGAGGCAAGCTTGGCTGTGCCGCCGGCCAAGGTTCTGCCTGGGTTCCTGAATATACCAGTGAAAACAGGGGCTCTGGGGAAAGAGATTCCATGACACTGCTCCTTGGACCCCCTAATGTGACTAAAGGGTAATTGCTGGGCTACAGGAGAGGTTCAAAGTGAGGTAGGGCTGCTGACCATAAATGTGGGTTGCATGGTGGAGACACGGACTTGCCCCACGCTGGGATGGACTTGGCCAACCAGGAGGAAGCGCACACTGGCTCCTGCAGGAGGCCAGGAGATACAGGGAAGGTGTCCGTGTCGGTTATGCCCATGTCCCAACCAGGATGGGAGGCTGGGTCCACACACATGCTGACTGCATGGTGGAAGTGAGGGGCTCAGCCAGTCAGCGATGGGCTGGTCAGTGAAGACTGAGGTATTGGTGTAGGTGAGCGACAAACATAGTAGGCTGCGTAAGCTGCCGGGGCAGGGGGTCCCAGCCAGCCTGGCGCGCAGAGCGAGAGAGGGGAAAGCCTGCCAGAAAGTTGTCCATGGAGAGCAGTGTGTGCTTGTCTGACCCTAGAAACAGAACACAGTGTGGACATGGCTCCAAAATGCCTTCTCTTCCAAGACAAGCCATGCACTGTCCCCCCGGACATGTCATTGGCAGGTGCACCGGAGGGGGCTTGTAGGCAAAGGCTGTGAAGAAAAGGCACTACGAGGCAAAGGGCGGGGCCCAGCAGCTTTCCCCATTGGGAATTTCTGGCTCCTCCTTTTGGACTCCTCCACCCCCACCCCGCTGCCAGTTGGGGGCCCCACCCTAGATGGGGACTGTGAAAGACTGGGAGTGAGCAGTACCAAAAGAAGCGGCTCCACCAAGGACGCCTGCCCGGCAGATCCCTCAGCTCCTGTGCCCGGGGAGGTAGCTTCAGCCAGCAGTGCCCGTGAGCCACTGACTTCCCTGGAGGCACAGGGAATGTTCAGAGCAGGAGCCCTGGATCAACCCGGATCATGGCACAGTGGAGGCCAGCTCGCCGGGGACCAACCAGAGTAAGAGAAACTTGGAGAGGACAGGAGGAGGCTCTTGTGGGTCCTAGCACCCCTGAGGCCCAGGATGGCAGCTGCAGGACATGTGCTAAGATGGGGGAGAGGGGTACAGACAAAGCAGTGCAGGGTCCACTCGGCCCCAGCCTCTTTCTTCTGGGCAGCCTCCACGGAGGACAGCTGGTCACTCCCACCCCCTCTGCCACGCCAATGCTGATTCATTCGCCAGGGAGCAGTAGGCCCTCCAAGTCCTGGAGAAAGACAAACCACTTCCATGGCCATGGTTATCACCAGCTGGGCTGCAAGGTGTTTGAAGTGGGGCTGGAGAGCCCTAACCTGCCTGGACGCCGCATCCCTTCCTGCTAGGCGGCTCCTCTCCACTTTCTCCAAGTTCAGAACAACAGTGTGGAAGCCTTAGGAATCTTCCTCAGGCTACCCAGGTGGTCGTGGAGATGCCAGGATTTGAACCCAGTCTGTCTGATTCCAGCGTTCATGCATTAACCTCCTGACTGCGGTGCCTCCTCATCACATAGGCGCGTGTCCTTGGGGTAGTTCAACCACGCACACCTGTAATGAACACATGCATTGCCTGCCTGGGTGGACGCCTGCGGTACCCAGACGGCCACCCCGGGCTCTGATGTTCTCAGAAGATGCAGAACACAGATCAGCCATTCTCAGTTCGACACCCCAGGGCGTCTGTCTTCCCACTGAGCCTGCAGCAAACCACAGCTCTGTTTACAGCCCGTCTTCTCCCAGGTGCCAGGGCACATCAGGTGGACACAGGATCCACCCCGGTATCCAAGCCTGCTGTTCCAAGGCGAGATCTCTTGAGATAAATCCCTAACCCTGCTTTCCCTTCAGAAAAAGGAAATGCCCTCCAACACCTGCTTTGCTGACAGTTTTGAAAGGATGCTACATTTTGGCAATTCTCTCACATCTTCGAGACATTCTGATGCCTCTTTTCAGATGGTAAATAACACGGATTTTAATTATCAAGCCAACCTTGCATTACTGGCTCAAATTCTGTTTGGTAATGCTGTATCAGCCTTCTGTATTTGGTTACATTTGGTTTCATAAAATGTTAAAGATTTTCCCGTCTTTACCCACGAGTGATACTATTGTGTACATTTAGTTTGTTTCCATGTTAGAGTTATGCTCATTTCACAGAATGAATTAGGAAAAATTGCCACCTCCTCTACTTTTTGTGAGTTTGTGTATACTAGTAAAGTATCTCTTATATTCTTGATTGAGTTTACCAGGAAAATTACTAGGAGCAATAAATTTCTTCCCGGAAAAGTTTTTATAATCGTTTGTTGTCCTTTTAATATCTGCCAGGCCTGTAGCAATGCCTCCCTCTTTTCCTTGGCATTGGTAATTTGAGTTTTCTCATAATTTTTGAACGTGGTGGACATTCACCAATTTTATTCATCATGAAAAATCCATGTTTAGCTTTGCTTTCTCTTTTGTATATTTTCTATTTCTATGCTTATAATTGATATTTATGTCTATTTTGTATTAACTTATATTATCTGTTTGGGGGTGGAAATTAAATCATTTTTAGACTTTTCAATTTTTTAATGTAAACACCGCAGCACTGCTTTAACTACATTCCCCAAGTTTTCAACTATTATTTATTCAAAATGTATCTACTTTCCTTTATTCTCCTTGGACCTGCTGGTTATGTAAAAGTGTGTTTTGCTTTCTAAATATTTGAAGACTTTTTAGACATCTTGTTGATTTCTATTTTAATTCCACTGTGGTCAGTCAGAGAATGTACTATTAATGTGTTCCATCTTCCGACATGTCTTGGAATTTTTTTGACCTAGGATATGTGTATCATCATAAATATTCATGTTCACTTGAAAGCAAATGTGTGTCCAGCTGTTGGATAAAGTGTGATACAAATCAAGATAAATCTTTTGCACTTTTTGTTGTCTGTTGAAGCAGTAAGAGAAAAAGAAACATTAACATCTCCCATTTTGATTATTATTTGCCTGTTATCCTTTAGTTTGGTCAGTCTTTGCCCGTATATTTTGAAATTCTGTGATTAAGTACATAAACACCTAGGATATTTATATCTTCCCAATGAAAGGTCCTTAAGAAAAGCGTGTGAAGTAAGTGCTGCTGTCCAAAACACACTCTTCTGTGCATCAGTTATAAAGACGAGATGTGTGGCCAGTGCCGCAGCTCACTAGGCTAATCCTCCGCCTTGCGGCGCCGGCACACCAGGTTCTAGTCCCAGTCGGGGTGCCGGATTCTGTCCCGGTTGCCCCTCTTCCAGGCCAGCTC
Organism: Oryctolagus cuniculus; assembly: GCF_964237555.1. Lineage (NCBI taxonomy): Eukaryota > Metazoa > Chordata > Mammalia > Lagomorpha > Leporidae > Oryctolagus > Oryctolagus cuniculus. The sequence continues at coordinate 22,956,196 of NC_091449.1, read as the reverse complement.
TCTGCTGTGGCCAGGGAGTGCAGTGGAGGAGGCCCAAGTCCTTGGGCCCTGCACCCCATGGGAGACCAGGAGAAGCACCTGGCTCCTGCCATCGGATCAGCGCGGTGCACCGGCCGCAGCGCGCCAGTCGTGGTGGCCATTGGAGGGTGAACCAATGGCAAAAGGAAGACCTTTCTCTCTGTCTCTCTCTCTCACTGTCCACTCTGCTTGTCCAAAAAAAAAAAAAAAAAAAAAAAAAAAAAAAAAAAAAAAAAAGACGAGATGTGCAGCAGTATCACTCTCATTAGCACTCATTGAGAGCAGTACAGAGGCGCAGTGGCAGCAGAGCAGGTGAATCGTTCATTCAACCACAAGGAGACTAGATAACGCAGGGAAGTGTGGGGTAAGGTGGGCGAACCTTACCCTCCCTCTGCAGAAGCTATAAGACGGCTACAGACTAAAGGTCGCTAACAACCACATTCAAACTACCTCTGAGGGATTTGTGCGCAATAGGAAAAAAAGGATCCAAAAAAGTTGGGGAATACAAATTGGAAATGTGAAGACATCGTATTCCTCTTGTGTTGGGGAGGAACACTCAGGACTCTGACACTGCTAACGCTCTTTGTGTGGCCTTCAAGCTGTAGTTATGTAGGCATCAACTTGAGAAAGATTCGTTAACGTCCATGTAGATATTGGGGAGGGCATTTTGAGTGGCAGTTAAGACGCTACTGGGAAGGCCTGCATCCTGTAGCAGAGTGCCTGGATTCCAGTCCTGACTGTGCCTCCGATTCCAGCTTCCCGCTAACACACACCCGGGGAGACCGCAGGCAACAGCTCAGGTAACTGAGACGCTGCCAGCCATGTGGGAGACCCAGGTTGAGGTATGGCTCCTGGCTTTGGCTTGGCCCAGCTCCTGCAGTGTGGATGTTTGGGGAGCGAACCTATGGATGGAAGATGTGTGTGTGTGTGGCTGTGAGTGTGGGTGTGCATGTGCGTGTGCGTCTGCTTTTCACATACAATTATGTATTCCACAATTTCCTATATTTATGACACGTATCACAATGTTATTAGCTGGAATGTATGTCTGAAATATGTCTGTGCTAAAGTCCTGGCCCCGAGCCCTCAGAAGGCGACTGTGCTCAAAGCCTTTAAAAGAGCCGGTGCCGCGGCTCACTAGGCTAATCCTCCACCTTGCGGCGCCGGCACCCCGGGTTCTAGTCCCAGTCAGGGCGATCAGTGCAGCTCCATCTGGAAAGTGAACTAGCAGATGGAAGACCTCTCTCTCTCTGCTTCTGCCTCTCTGTAGTTCTGCCTTTCAAATAACTAAATCTTTAAAAAAAGAAAACAGGAATATATAGGAGTATCTCAAAAATCACAAGGGAAATACATATTATGAAAAAAACTGTGTGGATTTCAGAAGTTTTTGCATCAAAATAACTGAGTTTTTCAAGACACTTTCCATGAACTTTGTGACATACCCTTATTACAAGTGTGGGTTTTTTTGTTTGTTTGTTTTTGTTTTGTTTTTTTTTTTTTTTTTTTTTGACAGACAGAGTTAGTGAGACAGACAGAGAGAAAGGTCTTCCTGCCATTGGTTCACCCCCCAAGTGGCCGCTACGGCCGGCGTGCTGCACCGATCCGAAGCCAGGAGCCAGGTGCTTCTCCTGGTCTCCCATGTGGGTGCAGGGCCCAAGCACGTGGGCCATCCTCCACTGCACTCCCGGGCCACAGCAGAGAGCTGGACTGGAAGAGGGGCAACTGGGACAGAATCCGGGGCACATATGAGATTCCGGCGCTGCAGGCAGAGGATTAACCAAGTGAGCCACAGCGCCGGCCTTTTTCTTAAGATTTTATTTATAGATTTGAGAAGCAGAGTTAGAGAGAGAGAGAGAGAGAGAGGGAGAGGTCTTCCATCTGCTGGTTCACTTCCCAAATGGCCACAACAGCACCAATCTGAAGCCAGGAGCCAGGAACTTCTTCCAGGTCTCCTACCTGGGTGCAGGGGCCCAAACACTTGAGCATAGCGGAGAACTGGATCAGAAGAGGAGCAGCCGGGACTCGAACCGGTGTGCATATGGGATGCCGGTGCCACAGGCAGAGGCTTAGCCCACTACGCCATAGCGCGGGCCCCAGGTCAGCTGACTTGCAAATAAAGACATTATCCTGGATTATCTGGGTAGGCCTGTCTAATCTCAGGGGCTCTAAAGGCAGAAAGCGGAAAGGGAAAGTCAGAGTCAAAGCATGAGACGGGCCCAACCCACTGGTGCTGACCCACAGATGGAGGGAGCCACCCAAGAAAGGAGAAAAGGAAGTGAATCCTGCAGAACACCAGTCATCTTGGAAGCGGGCCCAGGGCTCGACGAGCAGTCCCGGCCCCGGTCCTTGATGCTGGCCTTGCCAGACCGCGAGCAGAAGACCCATCGCTCCCTCCAACTTCTGAGGGCAACAGAGGCCGACAGAGAAGATATCTGAGCTGTCTGAAGCTGCTACATTTGCCGTAGTTATTTTTTATTTTTTTTAAGCAGGACTAGTAGAAGGCAGGGCCAGGCAGGCAGCAGAGGAAAGAACTGGAAAGCAGGAGTTGGAGCAAGTCCGGCGGCGCTCACCGCCCAGTGAAGCGGAGTAGCAGGGAAAAGGATGCCCGGTTTCCTGTGCGCCCATCGATGAACTACACACCCCAGGTGTCATCAAGTTAAGCTATGACTTCCACGTGACGTCACATCCTAGAAATGCTTCCAGTGTGCATGTGTCAGCTCCAACAGCCAGAGCTGCAAGAGCAGCTACACGAGGTTAAAAACCGCTCTGCATGGCCGGCACCGTGGCTCACTAGGCTAATCCTCCGCCTGCGGCGCTGGCACTCCGGGTTCTAGTCCCGGTCAGGGTGCTGGATTCTGTCCCGGTTGCTCCTCTTCCAGTCCATCTCTCTGCTGTAGCCTGGGAAGGCAGTAGAGGATGGCCCAAGTACTTGGGCCCTGCACCCCATGGGAGACCAGGAGGAAGCACCCGGCTCCTGGCTTCGGATCAGCACGAAGTGGCCATTAGGGGAGTGAACCAATGGAAGGAAGATCTTTCTCTCTGTCTCTGTCTATAACTCTACCTGGCAAATTAAAAATAAAAATAAAAAAAACCCACTCTGCAAACTTCACCTGTTACTTAACACTGGGACTTCTGCTCTGGGGAGGGCGTCCCAGCACAGGGAGCGTTCAGCGTGAAACCAAGATGGCCTCTGGGAGGCCAGGGCGGTTGGTCACCTTAGACATCTTCCTGCAACGGCACCAGGACAGCGTGTGTTGGCATCACCTCTCTCTTGTTGGGGCCCTTTTCCTCTTGGATTTGGGCCAGTTATTTGTTCTGCCTTAGCTCCCTGCAGGGTTGAATAGAAACACTCAGGAATTTCACACTAAACAAGCCTTGTGATGTTGCTATTCTAAGGAGAGGAAATGCGTTCCTTCCTGCTGGCTACATCTTGGGTGGAAGCCAGAATCTGCAGTCACCCTTTCTGAAAAGTAGATTTCCCCCACAGGGCCTGGTGCTGTGGCGTAGCAGGTAAAGCCAGCATCCCATATGGACACCAGTTTGAGTCCAGCTGCTCCACTTCTGATCCAGCTCTCTGCTATGGCCTGGGAAAGCAGCAGAAGATGGCCCAAGTCCTTGGGCCCCTGCACACACATGGGAGACCCGGAAGAAGCTCCTGGCTCCTGGTTTCAGATCGGCACAGCTCCAGCTGTTGTGGCCAATTGGGGAGTGAACCAGCGGATGGAAGACTTCTCTGTCTCTCCCTCTCTGTCTGAAACTCTACCTCTCAAATAAATAAATGAATCTTAAAAAAAAGAAAAGAAAAAGGAAGAAGAAATATCAGTAAAGAATACTTATAAGAAAATATGAGGATACTTAAAAAAGTTTGGAACATGTAGTTAAAAGGTAAGTTATTTTGGTGCAAGAAACTTTGAAAGCGATGCATATGAGGGATATTCAAAAGGTTCATGGAAAATGTGTATCACAAAAAAAACTATGCATGAATTTCAAAATTTTATTGCAATAAACTTATATAAATCCATTTTCCCCAAGCGGTTGAAGTAACGTCATATAAAATCCATTGTTATTGTATTCCTGATGTGTAAATCCCAGTTTTTCCTTTAATTAATTTTAAAGACAAATGCAGAAACAATAATTATAAATCTAGCTCAATAGGCATAAAATCCATAAAGATTTCATTTGTGACCAAAAACATAAAGAAGATTCAAGTTATTTGGAAGCAGAAGTTTGTATATCAATAAACTTGGTATTTAAATTAGATTCCTATCATTTTTAAGATGTTCATCATAATCCTTAGGGTAGCCACTAACAAGATAATGTGTTACAGAAAAGAAACTGGGAAGGAATCAAATGATTCCCTCTGGGGAAAAAAAAAATAAAGGAAGTAGTAATAGAGGAACTGAGAAACAAAATTCGTATGACATTAGAGAACAAGTAACAAAATGGCGCCACTGTCCTTCCTTATCAATAACTTTAAATGAAAAGGGATTAAATTTTCCAATAAAATGGTAGAGACCGGCAGAATGGATTAAAGAACATGATCTAATTGTATGCTACTTATAAGGAAAGACATAAAAAGATTGGAAGAAAGGACAGGAAAAATACCTTCCTTGTCAATAGTGACCAGGGCGCCTGGTGGCTAGACTAATATCAGACAAAATAAGACTTTAACATTTTTTTTTTATTTGGAAGCAGAGAGAGAGCACTTTGGTCTGCTGGTTCACTCCCCAAATGCCCAGGAAAGCTGGGACTGGGCCTGACCAAAGCCAGGAGCCAGGCACTCAGTCCACGTCCCCCCATCGGTGGCATGGACCCAGTTCTGCGAGCCGTGGTCACCGCTTCCCAGGGCATGCCTAGCAGGAAGCTGCGGTCGGGCCGGCGCCAGGTGCCCGGGCAGCTGTGACCCCGCAGCCCCCGCTCCGCCCCAGGACAGCACAGTGCCAGTCGCTCTCAGCTGAGGTGGGGATCGCACTTCCAGAAGGAACTGAATACATCTCAAGAGACAGGGTAAGAAGCACAGTATGGATACAACGTTGCTCTCTGGGTTGGACACAACAACCGACTTCCGTGTTTCCTGTGGGAATCCGAGGCAGAGCACCACCCAGGCCGCCCAACACCCCTCCTCCCCCGCCTGGAGGCTTTGCGGCTCGACATTCTGAGATTTACCAAACCAAGCTCTGTAGGCTCCACCCATTCGAAGAGCAGTAAGCCAGTGTTTTATTCCCAGCCGCGAAGGGACGCGCGCTGGCTCCGACACCATAAAAACCACCGTTCCCTTTGGAGTTGTAGCCTTGGAGGACAGGAAACCCTACGTCAGCTGCTCAGAGCACCGACAGCCTGAACCACTGCCTCTCCACTCTGGTAACTGAATCCTGACTCCGTCCATCCATCTCTCCGAGCCTGGGGACACACTGTCCACCATGTTTGACTGGGTGTGGAACTGCGAGCGCTGCGGCGCCCTTACCCAGAATGCTCTGCGCCGCGTCGGCAGTGCTCATCCAATGAAAGCGCAGGAGACTGGCGATTAGCGTTCGGAGCGAAAGAGAGGGGGCAGGACTTCCGGCGAGGCCGTCGTGCTGGCCGTTTGCGGGCTGGTTCTAGAGCGCAAAGCCAGGTCAGAGGCAACAGGAAGTGGACGGATCAAGAGGCGCCATCGTCAGTCCTTTGCAGAGGTGGATTTGAGGCTCTGAGGCTCATGGCGACCCAGCGTTGGGGCTGGGATGGAGGTGGAGGTGCTGTGGGTTGCGGTTCGCGGCTCAGATCACGGTGCCTTCGCCGACGGACCCTGCAGAAATCGGTGTTGCGACCTCTGGGCCCCCACCCTGGCCCCTCACACACACAACACAATCTTGTTTTCAAATCCTAAAGCCCTAAGTTATGGGAGTTCAGGGCCCTGCAGGCTAGGCCCTAGTGTCTAGCACGGGAGTGGGGGTGCGTGTAGATTTTGCCCCCATTTCTGAAAGCCAGTGTAATGAGGCACGGAAGGGCATTACAACCGGAAAGATTAGCGTGTGCAAAGGCTGGAGAAGCCCCCACTCTGGGAGCATTCCTGAAAGCCTGGGTCCACGTGTGTCCTCATGGGTCAGGGTGTGAAGAGAAATGACGCCTGGAATGGCAGAACAAGGCCGTGTACGTCCTGATGGTGTGGGGTTGTGAACAAAGGAGGGACACGGGCTGAGGGACACGGGCTGCAAGAGGAGAGAGCAGATCAACACCCCGGGGCCACTGAGTCCTTGTCAGAGTCACAAAGCAAATAAGAGGCAGCACTGGGGGCTGGAGTGCAGAGGTCATGCAGTCACTCCAAGGTCACCTGCTTCCAGGTCTGGCCACGGGTACAGGAGACGGCGGAGCCCGTGGAACCCGTCTCTGCCTACTTCTCATAGCCTTTCTCTTCCTGCAGGTTCCTATGGCCACGGAAGTGCATACGCCCCCTACGCAGGTGAGTAGACTCTCACTGGTCACAACCCCTGCCCACACACCTTGGGATTCAGCCACTGTCCAAGTCCTTGGGCCAGGGGCCTCTTTTTCTTAACTGTTTTATTTTTAAAATGTATCAGTGCAATACTTGTACATTTTTGTGGGGTACAGTGAATATTTCAACACATCTACATAGCGTGCATAGTCACCCCATCGTGCTGTGAACACTAAGATCTGTTACTTCCGTCTGAGTTTTGGTACCTGTTACCCAACCTCCCTCAGCCTCCCCATGCTCCCCAATCTCTGGTAATCACTGTTCTAAATTCAAATTGACTGTTCTTTCAACTTCTACGTATAAGAGACAATGTACAGTAGTTGTCTTTCTGTGTCTGGCCTGTTTCATAATGCTCTCCATTCTATCTATTTCCTGGCAGACATCAGGATTTCACTCTCTGACGTGGCTGAATGCCATTCCGTTTCCTTTGTACACTCATCTGTTGATAAGCAGCTGGGTTGCTGTCATATCTTGGCTGTTGTGGGTGGGACTTTGGTGAACATGGGAGCACAAGTGTCTCTTTCATGGGCTGATTCCATTTCCCAGAAGTGGGTCACATCCAGTATGATCTAGTGTGTTCTTCATTGTGGCCAGATGGTGAAGTGAGGTGGAGCGGGGGGAGTCATGGTTAGAGTGACCTCAGGTCACGGTGGTGGCACTGTTAGCGTGTCAAGAAGGGAGGATGGGGCCTCTGAGGATGGGCCCTCTCTCTGGGGCATCTGGCTGGGGAGCGTGGGCATTATAAACACTACTGGGCGGGGGGGACTGACCGTAATGGGCCCGAGCAGGGAATGGGTGGCCTGGTGGGTAGCCACGGCTGCTGAGGGCAGTGCAGGGGCGCAGGAGTGTTAGAGGAAAGACTAAACTGAAGCTGCTTCTTACAGCTCTGTGGACTCTCCAGGACTTTTAGGTGACCCGGAAGTGTTTCACCCAGGCTGGTGGATTTGCCCAAGGGCCAGTGTAGTTATCTGGTAGAGCCACTGGGAAGGCAAGGGCAAGATGTGAAGTCTGCATATCATTCTGATGGCTGAGATCAACACAAGAAACAGAACCAGGCAGTAAGGTGTTCATAGCAGGAGTTAGGGCTGCCCCTGGCAGTGTAAGCCACTGGAAATCTGCAGTAGCCCTCTGGGATCTACCAAGCACTCTCCTGATGCCACGTGGTGACAAGCACTTGGGGAAGAGGCCAGGGAAGGCCTGTAGTGTGGGCAGGAAAGTAGAGTAGCAATGGGTAGAGTAGCAATGGGAGGTACAGTCTAAAGAACGATACGCACATGGAGAGGGAGTATGAACAGATGTCCCAGTGCCCTGCCACAGATGAAGGCGAAGTCCAATTTGGTTATACTTGGAAGGCTTCGTCTCGGGAGACTTTCTGGTAATTTCCTGGTAGGGTTAAGAGTAGGGCCCTGCCCGGCAGACCCAGAACTTAAATCATGTCCATCCACTGACTTGCTCATTGTTGCTGAGGGCCAGATACGCTGACCAGTGGGGCCGTGGGAGGGAGCAGTCACAGCTGGCACCAGGGTCTGATATCTCCCCTGAGTTGTAAGCTCGGGAGGAGTGTGGGCAAGCGGTGGATTACGGAGAGATGGCTTGGTGGGCCTCTCGAGACAAGCGGTTGGTGACGTCACCTGTCCCGATTGCAGCCGGAGTATATGACCTTTGAGGATGTGGCCGTGTACTTCTCGTGGGACGAATGGGACCTCCTTGATGAAGGTCAGAAACTCCTGTACTGCGACGTGATGCTGGAGAACCTCGCGCTCATGACCTCTCTGGGTAAGGCCCTCACGTCTGCCCCAGTGCCTTGGGTGAGGCGTTGCCTTTGCTCTCTTCCCCAGACACAGCTGCAGCCTCACATGGGGACCCTAGGGACTGCCCCAATTTTCTTTTTCTTTATTTTGAGCAGGGTGATAGATGTAGGCTCACTGTTTTCTAGGACAGAGCTATTGTACTGTCCTACCATTTCCCCAAGCACCCCCAGTAGCTGCTGCCCCAAAACCTTTCAGTGTAGGGGGTCAGGAGTCTTGCAGTTGGATTTTTGGATGCCACGTTTCTCTCCCTGGCCAGGTGACCCCTCCATCCCAGGTTCCACTCCCTTCCTCGAGCTGGCGTAAACACGTCTGCTTGAGTCAAGAATGGCCATCAGCAACATGGTCACTCTTTGTGTCCTTCAATGAGACTCCCTTTGTAATATTTGTTTTAAGATTTTTTTTAATTTATTTGAAAGAGTTAAAGAGAGGCAGAGAGAGAGAGAGAGATCTTCCATCCACTGGTTCACTCCCCAGATGGCCGCAATGGCCAGAGCTGGGCCGATCTGAAGCCAGGAGCTTCTTCCAGGTCTCCCACAAGGGTACAGGGGCCCAAGGACCTGGGCCATCTTCCACTGCATTCCCAGGCCATAGCAGGGAGCTAGATGGGAAGTGGAGCAGCCGGGACTCGAACCGGTGCCCAGATGGGATGCCGGCACTGCAGATGGCTGCTTTACTCACTATGCCACAGTGCCGGTCCCCCCTTTTCCCACTCTTGACACTTTGTCAGTTTGTCATTTTTGTGATTTTTGGCCTGGGGCTAATCTTGAGCTCCCTTGGTCCCACATCTCCTCCATATCTGCCCACTGCTCCCTCTCACAGTTTCCCCCCGCACGGGCTCACACATACTGTGCTATGAGATGCACACATATCCGTAAGGTATCTTTGAACGTGAGCTCCTGTGTTTGGAAGTTGGGTTTCCTCGGGCCTGCAGTCTTCTACACAGCCACCCACGTGTCAACACAAGTTCTGCAGACCTCTGACAGGGGGTCAGCATAGACCCTGCGGCTCCTCTTCATGCTGCGCTCTGTCCTCTGTGCTCTGCCCGCTGAGGCTTGTCCCGAGCTGTGACTCTTGGAAGACCATCACCGAAGGGCAGCTGCTTCCTCAACCTCACCCAGGCCTCCTCCTCCTGAAAACAGTCCCGCGAGCTCACACAGACCTGTTCACTGGTGCACAGACGGACACTGGGAGGCCACTGCACCCTCTCGTTCAAGTCCACACGCACCTCACTGCATTTCTTTGCTTTCAGGTTACTGGTGTGGAGCGGAAGACGAGGGAGCGCCGGAGCAGAGCGTTTCTGTGGAAGTGTCACAGGTCAGGATTCCCAGAGCAGCTCCCTCTCCCCAGAAAGCCCAGCCCCACGAGATGTTTGTCTTGGTCTTGAAGGACATGTTGTGCTTCGCTGAGGACAAGGGGACAGAGTCCAGGCAGAAAGCACACACTTGGGACATGGTGGAGATTCCTTCAGTATAAACCCTCACCAGCTGGGTTCCAGTACAGGCAGATAGTTCAGGAGGGCTGCGGATAGGGCCTTGTTTATGAAGGGCTGCAGATCCCGTGTGCACAAAGTCCTTTACTTCTGGGGAGATGGGCAACTATTTCCTGGTCTGTTCAGGCCTCCTCCACACCAGGTCACATAGAGCAGGAAAGGCCACACAGCGCCACCTAGTGTGGGAAAGCCAGTCACAGTGAAAAAAAATCGTTAGAAGTACAATAAACGCAGGAAGCCTAGAGCTGTTAACGCTATCGCGCTATAGCGTACTTATTCGGGGAGAGTCGGCACTGGAGAAGAGTGTGGGAGTGCTCAAGTCTGTGAAATACCTCGACTATAAACCTTCCCGGCGTCAGAGAGTCTACCCTGGAGAAAGAACGTAGGAATTCGATGAATGGGAAAAACCTTCAAGTGCAAAGACTTGTTCTTTGCCAGTGAATTTATACTGGAGAGAGGCCTTGTTCATGTACTCAGTGTGGACTTGTTTTAGCCAGAATGCCAGCCTCACTAAACAACAGAGAATTCACATTAGAGACGGGTCTTGGGAATGCAGGGAATTGTGGAAAGTTCTTGAAACAAGTCCATGTGCATTCAACACTGGAGTTCACAATGGGACAAGATCTTGAAAGAGCAGCAAATGTGGGAAATTCTTTAGCCAAGGCGTCAGCCTCTTTAATATAAAAGTTCACACGAGAATAAGGCCTTATGAGTGTGACAGATGTCGGGCATCCTTTTGCCAAAGCTTTGGCCTCTACACTGGAGTGTCTGGGGTGGAAAAAGGTCTGTGAGTGTAAGGAATGTGGAGAATTTTCAAACACCTGCCTTGTTCAGTGCTGACACTAGAGAAAGGCTTCGTGATGTGCAGAAAAATACAGGGAAGCTTTCATTTCCAGATCCACTTCAGTTCATTTTTTAAAAAGATTGATTTCTTGGGATTGGCATTGTGGCACAGCAGGTTAAGCCACCGCCTGCAATGCCAGCATCCCAAATGGGCACTGGTTCTAGTCCTGCCTGCTCCACTTTTGATCCAGCTCCCTGCTAATAGCCTGGGAAAGCAGCAGAAGATGGCCCAGGTACTAGGCCGCTGCCACCCACGTGGGAAACCTGGGTGAAGCTGCTGGTTCCTGGCTTCTACCTGGCATTCAGGGAGTGGACGAGCAGATGGAAGATCCATCTCTCTCTGTCTCGCCCTCTCTCTGTAACTCTGCCTTCCAAATAAAATAAATCGATCTTTACAAATAAACCTGTGAAAGCTTATCTTCAGCTGATAGAAGAGAGCCTTCAGCCGGAGGCTGCCCTCGCTCAGAGGAGAAAGTCCATGGTGGAGAGAGGCAGCAGAGCCGGAGCCAACACAAAACAGGCTTCAGCCAGGTGGGCTTTGTGAGGGCGGTGACTTACGAACATCTTCGCCCAGGCTGACCCATAACCTCACTGAGCACAGACGGTCAGGGGGTCGCCATAGACACACAGGGACCGTGCAGGCCCCTGGTCCAGCATGAGGACACTGGAGGAAGCCCCCTGAGGCCCACCTCTGCCTGAAATGGAAGCCTGCCCACGCGGATGTCCACAGGGACGAGACGCCTCCTAAGTTGCAGTTCAGTGGAAAGCTTTCAGGAGCTGGCATGCGACCTCTGCCCTTCCCAGGCGCCTGGCCAGATGCAGCCGACTACGAGTGTCCACTGCAGAGGCCGGGTCTCAGTCCTGCCAGCTGGCGGGTCCCCTCAGTAATGACTTTCAAGCTGCCAGCATATTACTGGAAGTGGGATTGAGAAAGATTCGCAGAATGCCTCATTATAGTCTGTGTCTACCAAACTCATAAAAGAGCTACACATAAACCCAATAACAGATAGTAATAAAATAATGAGGAAGCAACAAGTTTTGAGTTTTAATACTTTTGGTTTTCTAATGTCTTTATTAAGCTATAGTGGACTTAAAATGAATGTATTTAAAGTGCACAATTTGATGTTTTGACACATGCTCACACTCCTGAAGCAAAAAAATTTCCTCTTCTTCTTTTTAATCATCCTAATTACCATAAAATCATTGAGGCAAAAACATATTCTGCCTTTTTCAGTAGATATTTTCAAATGTCTGGAAAAGACAATGTTATGAAGCCCTAGGATTTGGGCCCAGCCCTCCATTATTTTTTCTTAAAGATTTATTTATTTATTTGAGTCAGTTACACAGAGAGAGAAGGAAAGGTCTTCCATCTGCTGGTTCACTCCCCAATTGGCCGCAGTGGCCAGAGCTGCACCAATCCGAAGCCACGGAGCCAGGAGCTTCTTCCGAGTCTCCCACATGGGTGCAAGGGCCCAAGCACTTGGGCCATCTTCTGCTGATTTCCTAGGCCACAGCAGAGAGCTGGATCGGAAGAGAAGCAGCTGGGACTCGAACTCACGCCTATATGGGATGCTGGCACTACAGGCGGCAGCTTTACCCACTGCGCCACAGCGCCAGCCCCCAGCCCTCCATTGCTTATCACCTCATGGCCAGGATGGGTTCATCTCTCTCCCTGTGCACCTCACATCACACTATGTAATTCCTAACCTGTCCCTAATGCATTTACGAAAGGTCAGGGCTTCAGCACCCCAAGTAAAAATCCTTTACAACATCTAAAATACATGATCAGAGCTTAGATTTCTCAGTTGTTTCAAAAAAATGTGTTTGTTCTTTAAGGGAGATTGATTGTGATCAAGGTCCAAAATGTACCTGAATCGCTTTCAACAGGCATGCGTCTTGTGGTTCTTAACCTGCTACCTAACCTCCTTTTCATTCTTATTTACTTATTTGCTTAGAAGATTTGTTTATTTGGGGATTTTTAAAACTTGTTTTTTTTTTTTTTTTTTTTTTTTTTTTTTGACAGGCAGAGTGGACAGTGAGAGAGAGAGACAGAGAGAAAGGTCTTCCTTTGCCGTTGGTTCACCCTCCAATGGCCGCCGCGGCCGGCGCGCTGCGGCCGGCGCACCGCGCTGATCCGATGGCAGGAGCCAGGAGCCAGGTGCTTTTCCTGGTCTCTCATGGGGTGCAGGGCCCAAGCACCTGGGCCATCCTCCACTGCACTCCCGGGCCACAGCAGAGGGCTGGCCTGGAAGAGGGGCAACCGGGACAGAATCCGGTGCCCCAACCGGGACTAGAACCCGGTGTGCCGGCGCCGCTAGGCGGAGGATTAGCCTAGTGAGCCGCGGCGCCGGCCTGTTTATTTATTTGAAAGAGAGAGACACACGTACACACACCTTCCATCTGTTAGTTCACTTTCCAGATGGCCACAATGGCCAGGCTGAAGCCAGCAGCCAGGAGCTTCTTCCAGGTCTCCCACATGGGTAGCAGGCACCCAGGCACTTGGGCCATCTTCTGCTTTTTCCCAGGCCAGGATAAGAAGTGGAGCAGCCAGGACATGAACCAGCACCGGCCTCACCTGCTATGCCACAATGCTGGCCCCAAGAATCCTTTATTGTAAAAGGCAGAGGGAAAGGACTGGGGGTGGAAATGGGGAAGGGAGACAGACAGACAGACAGAGGTCCTCCATCTGTTGCTTCACTCCCCAAATGACCACAACAGGTAGGACTGGGCCAGGCCAAAGCCAAGAGCCAGGAGTCCCATCCAGGTCTCCCAAGTAGGTGGCAGGAGCCCAAGTACATGGGCCATCTGATGCTGCCGTCCCAAGTGCACGAGCAGGGAGCTGGATCAGAAGTGGAGCAGTCAGGACTCAAACCATCACTCTGGTAAGGGATGCTGGCTTCACGAGTGGCAGCCTAACCAGCTGTGCCACAATACAAGCCCCTGTTTACTTGGTGAAGCTTCTGGGTGACTTGTCCAGTAGAATTCCATGTGGGAGATCAGAACGGAGTTCCCAGCTCCTGGCTGCATTTGGGGAGAGAACCAGCAGATGGAAGATTACCCCCTGCTGTCCTCTCTCCTCCCAAATAAATTAAAATTCATCAAAATAAAAAACATTTCCTCCTATGAGACGAGGGAGGTGGTCATGTGTATGGTGAGTGCCCAGTGCCCCAGGAAGTGTCGGCCGTGGTGGGAGCTCCGCCCCTCTGCCCACGTCCACAGAAATATGTTCGGGTCGGATAAAGTCAATTTAATAGCAACTAATATCGGAAATTCTTCCTATCCATGATTCCTGAGGTGATGAAGGAGCATGAAGTTTACACACATACGCAGACCACAGAGAGTCGGGTTCAAATCCTGCCTCTCCTCATTAGACTGTAGGTGCTTGGGACAACCAGCTAAGGTCACTGACTGGGATACAGAGAAGACAGTGATGTTTATCTCACAGCTCTGGGAAGATGGGCAAATGTCCCAAAAACATTGAGTCAAAACAACTAATTCAGATGTTCGAGACTCTATTGTAAAAAGTAGACAATATGTGAGAACAGGTGGGTTCTTTAAGTGGAGAGATGAGCTGTCTGGGAGAGGATGAAAATTAAATGCTAGAAATTGAAACAGTTGTAACAGATCAGTGCCTTGATGGGCTCATCAGCAGACTAAACTTGGCAGGGGAAAGACTAAGTGAGCTTGGAGGTAGGTCAATAGAAGCTCCCCAAATGGAAACTTTAAGGGAATAAAGAATGGAAACTATGGATGAGAATATCCAAGAACTGTGGGACAATTATAAAAGGCACATAATAATACTAGGAGTCCTTTCTCTCTGACTGTCCCTTTCTGTCTGTAACTCTACCTTTCAAATAAGTTTAAAAAAAAAAAAAAAGGCGGGGGTGGTGGTGAGCGATGCTGTGGCATAGTGGGCTAAGCCTCCGCCTGTAGCCCCGGCATCCCATATGGATGCCAGTTCCCCATATGGACACCGGTTCTAGTCCCAGCTGCTCCTCTTCCATCCAGCTCTCTGCTATGGCCTGGGAAAGCAGTGGAAGATGGCCCAAGTACTTGGGCCCCTGCACTCAGAGGAGAGACCTGGCGACAGAAGCTCCTGGCTCCTGGCTTCGATCTGCTCAGCTCCAGCCATTGTGGCCATTTGGGGAGTGAGCCAGAAGATGGAAGACCTCTCTCTCTGTCTCTCCCTCTCTCTGTCTGCAACTCTACCTGTCAAATACATTTTAAAAAAATATTAGGATAAGAAACAGAATGGATCAGAAGAAATATTTAAAGTAAAAATGAATAAGAATTTTCTTTTTTTCTTTAAGAATTTTTTATTTATTTATTTGAGAGGTAGAGTTTCAGACAGTGAGAGGGAGAGACAGAGAGAGAGTTCTTCCATCCATTGGTTCACTCCCCAGATGGCCGCAACGGCCCGAGCTGTGCCAATCCAAAGCCAGGAGCCAGGATCTTCTTCCCAGTCTCCCACGTGGGTGCAGGGGCCCAAGGACTTGGACCATCTTCTACTGCTTTCCCAGGCCATGGCAGGGAGCTGGATTGGAAGTGGAGTGCCGGGACTCGAACTGGTGCCCATATGGGATGCCAGCACTGCAGGCAGTGGCTGTACCCGCTACGCCACAGTGCTGGCCCCCAAGAATTTTCCAAAGTTAATTGCAGCCACCAACCACCTATCCAAGAAGTACGTAGAACACCAACAAGGTAAATACCAGAAACTCTGAACCCAGACATATAATATTCAATCTGCAGGAAACTAGGAAAAAGAAAACATCTTGAAAGAAACCAGAGAAAGCAGGCAGTAATTTATAAAGGAACAGGTTAAAACTTATATTGGACTTCTCTCCAGAAACCAAACATGAAAAGAGTGAAATGTTCCGTATTGAAAGAAAAAAAAAAAAAAAACCTTCAACATAGAATTCTGTGTCCAGTAAAAGTATTCTTTAAAAGTGAAAGAGAAATAAGGACTTTCTTTTTTTAAAAAAAATTATTTATTTGAAAGGCAGAGTTACAGAGAGAGGTCTAAATAGAGAGAGAGATGGTCCATTTGCTGGTTCACTCCCCAAATGACTGCAATGGCCGGAGCTGAGCCGATCCAGAGCCAGGAGCCAGGAGTTTCTTCCAGCTCTCCCACATGGATGCAGGGGCCCAAGGACTTGGGCCATCTTCCACTGCTTGCCCAGGTGCATTAGCAGAGAGCTGGGTCGGAAGCAGAGCAGACGGGACTCTAACCACACCCAATGGGATGCCCGCACTGCAGGCCAGGGCTTTAACCCGCTGAACCATAGCACCAGCCCTGGTAAGGACTTTCTTAGACAACCAAATCTTGCAAGAAGTGTTTAAAAGAAGTTCTCCTGAGAATAGGAAAATTATTTAATCAGAAATTCAGTAAGGAAGAGTGCTAGAGAAGAATGAGGAAAGATAAAATATAATTTTACCTTCCTTTTTCTTAATTGGAAATGAGGCTATAAGACTAATTACAAAATGAACTACGAATACGCCCTGCACTGCAGTTAATAAAGATGTGCAGGTTAACAGTTCTGACACTTCTGTACATGTATACTGGGATTGGACTAGTAAGTAAACGGATGGTGCATGGTGGGGACCAGGATTTCCCTGTAGGAAGAAGAGTTTTTAGTTAAGCAAGGGGAGTACTCCAGAATGAGCCTGTGGGAATGGATTAGTAAGAACTCATGTTTAATTTTAGATAGACACAGATGTTTTATATATAGATATATATAGAGAGATAGATAGATAGTCAGACAGACAGACTGACTGACTGACTGACTGACTTTAAAAAGTGTTCAGGGCTGTTGCTGTGGCACAGTGGGGTAAAGCCCCAGCCTGCAGCACCGGCATCCCATACGGGTGCCAGTTCAAGTCCTGGCTGCTCCACTTCCAAACCAGCTCTCTGCTGTGGCCTGGGAAAGCAGTAGAAGATGGCTCAAGTCCTTGGGCCCCTGCACCCACATGGGAGATGCAAGAGGAAGTTCCTGGTTTCTGGCTTCTGGCTTTGGCCTGGACTGGCCCCGGCCATTGTGGCCATTTGGGAGTGAACCAGCAAATAGAAGATTCATTCATTCTCTATCTCTCTTTTTCTCTCTCTCTCTCCTGCCTCTCCTGCCTTTCAAATAAATGAAATAAGTCTTTTTTTTTTTTGACAGGCAGAGTTAGTGAGAGAGAGAGACAGAGAGAAAGGTCTTCCTTCCGTTGGTTCACCCCCCAAATGGCTGCTACGGCCAGTGCGCTGTGCCAATCTGAAGCCAGGAACCAGGTGCTTCTCCTGGTCTCCAATGGGGTGCAGGGCCCAAGCACTTGGGCCATCCTCCACTGCCTTCCCAGGCGGCGGCAGAGAGCTGGACTGGAAGAGGAACAACTGGGACAGAACTGGTGCCCCAACCGGGACTAGAACCTGGTATACCAGCACCACAGGTGGAGGATTAGCCTAGTGAGCCATGGCACCGGCCAAAATAAGTCTTTTTTTAAAAAATCAGTTTATTTTGTTGTAAACAAAACTGAAATCTGTGCATAAAAGGGGTAGTCAAAGACTTCTTGAAAAAATCAGTACTTGGGGCCAGCATTGTGGCACAGTGGCGCAGCAGGTTAACACTCTGGCCTGAAGCGCCAGCATCCCATATAGGCGCTGGTTCTAGTCCTCGCTGCTCCACTTCCAATCCAGCTCTCTCCTATGGTCTGGGAAAGCAGTAGATGATGGCCCAAGTCCTTGGTCCCCTCACCCACGTGGGAGACCAGGAAGAAGCTCCTGGCTCCTAGCTTCTGATCAGCCCAGATCCGGCTGTTGCAGCCACCGGGGGAGTGAACCAGCAGATGGAAGACCTCTCTCTCTCTGCCTCTCCTCTCTCTGTGTAATAATATGTATTGGGAGGAAGAAGAGGGAGAGAGAGGCTGGCGCCGTGGCTCATTAGGCTAATCCTCCACCTGCGGCGCTGGCAAGCGGGGTTCTAGTCCCGGTCGGGGCGCCGATTCTGTCCCAGTTGCCCCTCTTCCAGGCCAGCTCTCTGCTGTGGCCCAGGAAGGCAGTGGAGGATGGCCCAAGTGGATAAACCCGGCGAACACTACTTCTGTCATGCTGATGTGTGTCCCCTTAGAGTGCCATGATGGCACTCTACCTCTCTGATCTTCCTCCCTGAAAATCCACAGCTCCCTTAGAGAACACAAAATCAATGAACAAGCTCCAGTAGAGGGGTGTCCTGCGATGCAGTAGGCTGCTCTGACCAGTGCTCTCCAAGCTGTGCAGGTCACCAAAAGCAAGCAGAGCCTACGCCTCCTCACCTCTCCCTCCCCTCCACCCCTTCCCTGGGAGCTGTTGTTTTACATCTCCCTATCTCGCTATCAACTCTTGTTGTTTTTAGGATTCCACACATGTAAGTGGTGTCTGGCCTAGCTCACTGAGTGTAGTGTTCTCGGGGGCCACACTGTCATATGGCAGGACCTCCCCTTTGATAAGATTGAATAATACTCCATTTCATGCACGGGACTTCCAAAGCTCAGGGAAAATGGTGTAGTGTTCTCGGGGGCCACACTGTCATATGGCAGGACCTCCCCTTTGATAAGATTGAATAATACTCCATTTCATGCACGGGACTTCCAAAGCTCAGGGAAAAATGGAATTAAAATCTAAGTTTATATTGGTGCAAAAAATTATAAGAGTGTGTTTATTTATTTATTTGAAAGGCAGAGTTACAGGGAGTGAGACAGATCGATCTTCCATCTACTGGTTCACTGCCCAAATGGCCACAACCACCAGGGCTGGACCAGGCCTAAGCCAAGAGCCCAGAACTCCTGTGTGGGTGGCAGGGGCCCAAGTATTTTTGTCTTTCTTTGTCATCCTCCCTCTCTTACTCTCCCTTTCAAATAAATAAATCTTCAAATAATGATAATAATGATGCATCAATGTTGGTTCCTTAATGTTAACAAGTGCATCATACTAAGATGTTAATAATAGGTTCAGTTGTATGTGTGAGAGGGTATTCATATGGAAAACCTGTATTATCTACGGAACTTTTTCTGCAAATCTGAAACTGCTGTAGAAAGTAACGTCTAGTTATAAAAAGAGAAACTTACAAATTCTGAGAGAGAGAGAGAGAGCGCCCTTACATAAGCCAACTACTCCAGTGTTTGCTTTTGGAACATTCTCTCTTTCTCACAATACCTAGTGAACTGGGAATTATTATTTTTATCAGTGAGGAAGTTGAGGCTGGAAGAAATGAAGTAACTCCCCCAAGACCGTGTACCTGGCAAGTCTTGCTTGCCGGAGGCCAGACTGAAATCTGGGAGTTTGGATCCAGAGCTGGGACTTATGGACAATCAACCACAGTGTGCGAACCTGTCAATGGGTGCCAACACCCAGAGCAACCCAGTGAGGTGCAGCCCTGCTGCTGTCACTTCCCCACTCCGACACACCGGAGCACCTACTGGGTGCGCCTTGCAGTCACCACGGTCTTGTCCTTACCTGCATCATTCTCCCATAGCTTCCTCCACTGAAGGTTTTTCACTTTGGCTCAGGTGCACTAGGCCCAAGGGAAGCACCTGCCTCCACAAATAAGCTCAGCCCGGAGCTCGGCTCATGAACATGCTCAGTGATCCAGGCCTTGGGTCTCTTTGCACCTTTACCAGTGTCCAGAGAGCAGGCTATGGTCTCATCCAACAGTCCCAAAGCCAACGTAGCTTTCTCTATTTGACTTTCCAGGTGTTGATGACCTTCAAATTGTTGGCCATGACCTTCACCTGGGAGGAATGGAGGCAGCTGGACCAGGACCAGAAGCACTTGTATCAGGAGGTGATGATGGAGACTTGCAGGCACCTGGTGTCGCTGGGTAGGGCTCACCTCTCTCTGCCTCCATTTCTCTCTCTCAGGCCTGGAGAAGGCCTTTTGGAGCCCAGTTGTCCTCCTACCCATAACTCCTGCTGTGTCTTCATCTTACCACCTCTTTGCTGACCTCCCTGTGTCCAGCCAGGCACTGTGAGGACTGGAAATCAAGAATTAAACCAAGCCTGCACTCACTCCGATGCCTGGCACACTGGCCTCAGTCTCAGCTCCTTGTTCTGAATCTTGAGGGAAACTGACTGGCCGAGCGTTGTTGGTTTAGGCCCCCGCACAGTCCAGTCAGCCAGGGCCTGTAAGTGATGGATCATTCTCCAGAAGGCCCATGAGTCAGGCTGGCCAGCTGGCCACTCTCCAAACCGCACATCTTCATTAAAAGGCTGTGCTGTACCCCGTGCTTCCTAAGGCCTGGCCACTCTCCTTTGCAGCTCCAGATGACTTTAGGGGGCGCACTGCCCCGCGAAAGCTGTTCTTTTTCCTTCTCCTGCCTTGTGGCTGTTGCCAGGACAAAGTCTTGGTGGGTGATGAGACGTTGAGTCCCCCCTCACCTTTGCTGCAGAACCCACTCCTAGCACAGGCCAGGCCAGCCACGCAGGCGTGTGGAGCCGACCACACTATCTTGATGCCACTGTTGTATTTTGGGGGTGTCCTGTTTGTGAAAGCGTTTTCCTACTTACAAGCAGTACAAGATTATTTATGAATAAATCAAGTAAAGAGTGCGTGAGCCTAAAGAAAAGCGATGTGTAGTACCGGCCATAGCAAGCGTCCCCTCCGCACTGGCCACGCGGCAGGCCCTGTCCCAGGGCCCACGCTTCCTGCTCCACGAACTGAAGTCTCACGATTTCCCTCGGGAACTGTAGATTTTCCCCAAGCTACTGGCTCTGAATTCAGCTCTTGGCCTGCTAGGAACCCGGTTCCCAAAGACAACATATTTTGGCATGAAGAACTTTAATGCACTCGTTTCTTTGAGATGCATCTTACATCCAGTAAAGTGTGCAGTTCTAAGCATCTAGCTCCGTGTACCTTCTACCCGCGTACCCACCACCTGCATCAAACCCTGGAGCATTCTGGGTCCCAGCAGCCTCCCTCTGCCGTTGCCTACTCAGTTTCCCAGAAGACACTGCTCTGCTGGCTCCCCTGCCCATGGTTTGGATCGGCCTCTTCCTGAATGTTACATGAACGGGTGCACACACTGTGCACTGCCTCGTGTCTGGGGTCTCCAGGACTAACTTCTGTCCTGACAGTGGTGATGCAGCCGTTCCCTGCTTTATACAGCTTCCCTGTACCTCACTCTACACCCCCTCACCTCACAGCTCCAGAGAGCAGAGCATCCAACATTTCCCAAAGAAAAGGGAAAACAAGTCAGTATAGACCTCTCTCATGCCTGGAGCTTTGTTAGAGCCACTCATGTCCAGGGTTCAGCCCCGGGGACTTCGTTCCATTTGGTCCAAGCCAGGCATCCCCAGCTGATTCTGGGACCAACAGGCTGAGATTCACTGACGTGGGTCATTTAGAGAAATGTCGCCCTCCTGGGACCCCTTGGCTGTGCACACGGAGAAAGAGGTCGCCCCTGAACCATGATGGATTCTGCAGGATGGAGAGCAAGACAAATGGGTGTTCCAAAGACAGTCATTGCTGGCCTGAAGATGGGGTCTTTGCTCTTGATTTCTAGCTTATCGGTCAGCATTGTCTTTGCATGGGTGGGAGTAGCGTCATTCCAAGATCTTGCTCTTGTCTGGGACACTGTACTGAACATAGATTCCTTTTTGCCTTTACCCAAATGTTTGCTGTCTGTTTCCCCATCATCAGGGTATCGTGCTCCCAAACCAGAACAGATGCACACGCCGGAGAATGAGCAGGATCTCTGTGTGGTGAAGAGAGGCCCCTCCTGAAGTTCCTGCCCAGGTGGGTGGCTGAATGCCAGCAGGGGAAGGAGTCCCGCACCCTGCAGACCAGTCGGGGACCTCTTGTCTGGGAAGAGGGAAGCTTCTTGTTGTGACCTCCTGAGGGCTTGAGAGGCTGTGCAGCCCGCTGACCTACTGTTTTATCCCTATTAGACCCCCCTCCACCCACTACTGGGGGAGTTTATTCTATTAGGTGAAAGTAAGGCTGTAGGCTCCATGCCTTGGGCTTAAACCTTGGCTTTACCCATCTAGCCTTGCGAGCCTGAAGGTGCTGCCTCATCTCACCAGTGTAGAACTTGGCTAACAATGTTGGTTGCTGTAACGGAGAAATTCTGTGATCTCAGCAGCTCAGCAGAGGGAAAACTTTCGTTTGTTTTTCGTTTCCTCATTCATTGCAAGATACATGTAGGCGAACCAGAAGCTCCGTACCACACAGTTATTCGGGGAGCAGTGTTCCTTCTGTTGTCAGCCTCTGGCTTCATTCAAGGATTCCCTGGCATCATCTAGTCCGGTAGAGGGAAGATGAGTGAGGAAGGAAAAATTCATGCCTCCTTGCACTCCGGTGTTACCATTGCCCCTCCATTGACAAAACTGGGCATCGGCCACGCCTGGATCCTCAGAGCCAGGAAATGGTCTAGCTGTGTGCCCAAAGGGAAAAGCAAATGGCTCTGGCAAGACCTGCCCCGTCTTCTACACTCAGCCCACGTTTAGAAAGTGAGAGTGATGGTTTTCAAGCTCACTGTGTTGTTTGGGGACGTAGGAACGGCGGAGGCTAGTGCCTGCGGCAGAGTCAGCTTGTGTTCTGTTGTGCACACAGGAATGTTCATCACAGTGATTCCTGCGGTAATGCACATTCATTTTCCCCTCTAATTTCTTTTAATTTTTATTTTATTTTTAATTGACAGATAATAATCATATGTACTTGTGGGGCACAAATGCGATGTGTTGATACATACATACATCGTGAAATGATTGAATCAAACTCATTAACAAATGCATCACCTGGAAATATTCAAAATATGCTCTTTTAGCAATTTTGAAATATATAATGCATGAATATTTATTGTAGTCACATTCTCCACAATAGATCACTAACGCTAACTCCTCTTGTCAGACTGAAATTTTCTACCCTTGATCAACATCTCCCCTCTCCCATCCTTCTGCCACCCCTACTGTCCCTGGTAACCACCATTCTACTGCCTGATTTTGAGAGTTTGAATTGTTTAGATTCCACATGTAAGTGGAATCTTGTCTTCCTGTGCCTGCATTATTGACTTAGCATAGTGTCCTCCAGGTTCATCCCTGTTGTCACAACAGGATTTCCTTCATTTCCCAAGGCTTAGTATTATTCCATTGTGAATATATACCACACCATGCATCGGTTGATGGACACTTGGGTTACTTCCATATCTTAGCTATAGGCCTGCAATGAACATGGGAGTGAAAATATAGCTTCACATACTTATTTCAATTCTTTGGATATATACCCAGAAGCAGGGTTGCTGGGTTACATGGTGAATTCCATGTGTAGGTGTACAGGAAGTATCCATACTGTTTTCCATGATGACTGTATTGATTTACATTGCTCCCAGTAGAGGACATTTCCTTCTGGGCTGACATGATAAAGAACCTTTCTTCCCCGCCCATCTCTCCAGCTGTGCTCTGCTACCCTACCCTGCCTTCTTCATTCATTTTTCTGTCCATATAAACAGGCATGCATAGTTGCTCTTGTCAGACACCCAGAAGCAATCGTTTGTCCATGCCCTCCTGCACTTCCTGTCCTGTAAAACTTCAAGGAGTCTCTTGGCCTTGTGGGTCCCACCTCTGGTCTGCTGAGGGCACCTGGAAGCCATCCCTGTGCAGGCCTCCCTCCCTGGCCGACCCCAGGCTGCATGGCCAGTGCGTTTCTGGCCAACCCCTCCGCAGCCCCTTGGAGTCTGCTCCCTGTGCTCCCCAACTCCTCAGTCTCGTGCCTCCATGTGACTGTCTCAAAGGCACTTCCGACTCCTCCTGCCATTTGCTAAGCTGTCGTGAGTGACACTGCCTGGTGTTGAGGAAGCTGAGACACAGGAAACGAACTCAGACAGCAGCTGAACATCGCAACCCAAGCCACACCATCAACCCAGCCATCCCGGAGCCCTGTCCATCCTCATCTCCCAGATCCATCAGCTCTGCCACTCACACCCTAGTCTGCGCTACCGTCAACTCCTACCTCCATCACGCTAGCAGGCTCCCAGCTGATCTCTGCACGTAAACGTCTCTGTGGCTGTGGTCAGCTCTGCCTCCTGCGTCAACTCCCCTAGACACCAAGACCTTTCTCAAAACCTGCACCATACCCACAGCTGAGGGGCAGATGTGCAGGAAGAAGAGGACTGATTGCTAAGAGCTTGGACCCTGGGTGTAGATTGGGGTTCTAGCACTTTCTGAGCCATGCCTGTCACCAGGCCTTGGGCATGTCACTTCTTCCTGGGCCTCAGCACTCCCCTCTGTGGAAATAGGACAGCCACAGTTAAGGGAGCAGACACCACGAAGAGGCTTCACCCCTGCAGGATGTAGACGTGAGGCCAGGTTCAAAGGTGGGACACAGTATCCTGCAGAAAAGAATATCTTGTGCCAAGATCCTGAGGCCAGCAGAGCTGGGCCACTGCGGCTAGAGAGGGAGAGTGGCTGGGGGTGAACGAGAGGACATGGAGATTGACGCGCAGGTTTCTGAGGGTCACCAAAACAAATTTGTGTGTTATCCTAACTGCTCTGTGAGGCTGTGTGAGGGTCTTGGCAGGCCAACAACATGCCCTGTTTTAGGAGGCAGAGTCAACAGACTATGTCGATACCTGGGTAATGGCGCGAACGGCTTTTCCCAGGCAGTCTAAAAGACAGCCCACTGTAGCCGTGATTCTTCAGGACACGCCCTGTCTTTTTTTTTTTTTTTTTTTTTTTTGACAGGCAGAGTGGACAGTGAGAGAGAGAGACAGAGAGAAAGGTCCTCCCTCACCGTTGGTTCACCCTCCAATGGCCGCCGCGGCTGGCATACCGCGCTGATCCGAAGCCAGGAGCCAGGTGCTTCCCCCGGTCTTCCTTGTGGGTGCAGGGCCCAAGCACTTGGGCCATCCTCCACTGCACTCCCTGGCCACAGCAGAGAGCTGGCCTGGAAGAGGAGCAACCGGGACAGAATCCAGCGCCCCGACCAGGACTAGAACCCGGGTACCGGCGCTGCAGGCGGAGGATTAGCCCATTGAGCCGTGGCACCGGCCACGCCCTGTCTTCATGTTGACGTTTCTGTGTCAGCACGCAGAAACATGCTGAGGCCTGAGTGATGCCAGAGGCCACCATTTCTGAAGCAAAGAAAAGTCAGAGTTCATCCCTCGCCCCATGGTAGTCACCTGAGCAGTTCCGTTTTGCCATGGTCTAGTTCTCTGACAAGAAGGGAGCTTGTCCCTGCCCAGATTAGATCGTACCAGGAAAGAGACCTTGAGGGATGATAGGGACCAGCATTGTGGTGCAGCGGGTGAAGCCACCACCCACAACGCCAGCATCCCACAGTCACCAGTTCACGTCCCGGCTGCCCCACTGCCTATCCAGCTCCCTGCTAATGGTCTGGGGAAAGCAGTGGAGGATGCCCCAAGCGTTTGGGCCCCTGCCACACAGGTGAGAGGCCTAGATGAAGCTCCTGGACCCTGGCTTCAGCACTGGCCATTGCAGCCATCTGGGGAGTGAACCAGTGAATGGAACACTTCTCCCTCCATCTCTCCCTGTCTCTGTGAATAAATAAATGTTTGAAAAAACAGAAGTGAAACTTCAGGGAGCTCCATTCCCAGCTACTTGCCAACCATTGCTGAAGGCAGCCTGGAAACCTCTGGGCCTTGGCTCCTGCTCTGTAAGCCAAGCCAACACAGCTCAGTGGGCCGCCGTGCCCGCTAAAGGACGCAGGGTCTGTGCGCATGCTTGCTGCGGGAAGCGCTTAGCAAATAGCAGCTGTCACTCACTGTCCTCACTCACAGCTTCCCCGGCTGTGCTGTCTTTTCCACTCCACCATTTCCCGCACAGAAGATGCTGCTGGCCTGGGGGTCCGTCAGATACAGCCGCACTGTGGCCTCCTGGTGACGCGTCAGCTGCTTGTAGGCCTCAAGGACCTTGGCCACCACCCCAGTGGCCTTCGACATGACATCTTGGTACCCACTGGCCAAACCCAGCACACTCTGCCCACCTCCTGGTTCCTTTATCGCTCTGGGAATAGAGGGTGGCTGAGGAAGCCATGGAATTCATTGTACTTTGAATGGAAATCAAATCCCCTGATGGAAAGGGAAGGCCTCATAAAAGAGCCGTAGGGCCGGTAAAGCCCACCGCGTGCTGACGGGAGCATTCCTCTCCTGCTCACTAATGGCAGCGGTGCCTGCTGTAGAGCCTTGAAGCACAGCCTTTCATCTGGTGGATCTCTGCTTCACTGTTCTTGGTGGATTATTTCCAGTGCAAATTGTCTCTCTTCTAGTTTGAAAGTGTATATTCCAACTCTACTTAGTATTACCTAAGCTAAAAATCACAAGCACTAATTTAACATGCTAGAGCCAAGGTTTAAATATTTTATCTTCTTCTTGGGTGATATTAAGAGACTCAAAACCTTAAGCTGTTCGTCTTCTACACGTGTGTGTTGCTCAGGCCATATGTGGTAATTCCACCCTCCCACCGCCCCAAGGCAGCATCAGCCATGCTTTACGGAGACCACGAGTGTTCTCTTTAATCCACAGGTGCACCTCCCTCGGAGCTCCACAGCCGTCCTCACAGGTCGCACCTGCGGTCACTTGCGCTCATCCTCCTGTAAGAACTTGATTTTATTCAGGTTAATTTTCCATTAAACTTCTCATGTAGTTTTTATTTCATGTTCTTTCTTCAAAATCACTTTTGCCATGTATAGAAATTTGGATTAAAGGTTATTTCTTTAGCAGTTTGAAAGAATCCTTTTGTTTTTGAAAAGATTTATTTATTTATTTGAAAAGTAGAGTTATAGAAGCAGAGAGAGAAAGGTCTTCTATCTGCTGGCTCACTCCCCAGATGGCCACAACGGCCTGAGCTGAGCCAATCCGGAGCCAGGAGCTTCTTCCGGGTTTCCCACACGGGTGCAGGGGCCCAAGGACTTGGGCCATCTACTGATTTCCCAGGCCATAGCAGAGAGCTGGATCGGAAGTGAAGCAGCCGGGACTCGAACTGGTGCCCATATGGGATGCTGGCTCTGCATGCAGCAGCTTTACCTGCTATGCCACAGTCTGGCCCTTTGGATGAATCCTTTTCACTGGGTCCATCATTCATAATTCTGTATTATAGTGCGTAGTGACAGATGTAGTACTGTCCATTACCTTGAGATCTTGGGCTAGGAAAGGAACTGAAATTGTAACATTTAGATGAGAGCAATGACTATATGGAATTTAGAGTTGTCACAGACAAGGAAAGGCGAAAATATATGTAGAAAAGATAATACGATGACTAGCTGGGGACCAGTATGATGAGCTGTGCTGGGAGCTGGCCAGGTGCTGAGCCATCACCCCATTTTCTCTTCCTGGCACCCAGTTCCCCCGTACTTGATGTGGTGCTCATTGGAGGACTGCAAGTTCAGGTAATGGGCCGACTGAATCTTAATGAGGCTGGTACGTGGTGACTCTGAGTCACCGAATGTTAGACCGTGCCATCTCATGGTCAAGCATTTGTACCTGGACGTGGCTGCCCTGCAGGCCAGCAGGGAGCCGGGAGGGGGGGCCATAAACTCTCCTTTCAAACATGCTTATCTCCACGTCTGTCATGTTACTGTATCTGATGAAAACAACTCCCTATATATTCTGAAATACCCTACATACCAGGCCCAGAGCTTCCTTGGTGTCTCTGTGCCCACCTGTCTATCGTCACGTGAGCTGTTGGGCGGCCTTTGGGGAGAGGTGGCCATTGGTTTTCCATGGCAGCTGCTGGATGAGGCTGAGAGACTGCTGTATGGCAGTGTGATGCCGGACCTCACACAGCCCTGCTGGGAAAGACCTCCTCAGCTACGCCAGGGACCTCGGCCCGTCCCTACCGCCTCCTGTTCCCAAGAGGCAGCTCTGGCCTTCTCCCGGCTGAAGCGTGGCAACGTCTTCCTTCCCCACGTTGCGGACACGTGTGCTGTGGGCACCAGGGCTGCATTATGGGCACTACTCTGGACAGTGCCCGCCCTGAGCATCCCCAACAGCTGCCCGCTGAGGCCTGCGGGGAAGTGCCTGGAAGCCAGGGGTCCAGGGGGCAGCCCAGTGGCTCCCAGTCTGGATGCTTGTCCAGTTCCACGCGGGTCTGTGACTCGGGCTCTGTGCCTTTTATTTGTCTGATTGTATTTGTTTGTTTGTTTTGGCTGATGTGCCTGGAGTCTGGCCATGCCAGGAATTGCAGGCACTCACATCATCAGCTCTCGCCTGGATTACTGGATTTGCTCCTGCGAGACGCTCCTCCTAGTCGCTGAGCTGTGCTTCGCTCTGCTGTTTCTTCCCAGGCGTCTGTGGTCTGAGCACGTGCCTGTTTGCACTCAGTGTTTTCACTTTCCACTGTGCTCGCCTCTGTGGGCCGTGGTTTACATGGGAGCCTTCTGTGTCGGGCCCGGGCTGCCCTGTGGGCTGGAGGAGCAGCAGAAGGGCAGGGCTCCCGCACTGTAAATTAGAGACGAATGATGACCCGTCCGATGCTCCGTCACCAACTAGAAACCAGGCCAACTCCACCCTCCGCCTAGGGCTGCACGTTGGCAGGCCTGGGGAGCCTAAGTTTTGGATCCTGTGGTCTGTGAGCAAGTGGTTCTGTGTTGTGGGAACGTGTTTCCCGGTTTTCATTCCGAGCCCTTTTCCCCATGGGAAACAGGAATTCCAAGCAGAGGCATCAGTAGTGTACATGAGAGCAGAGGACTTACTGAAACTGAGGGGGTGAGAACACACTCAGGTAACCCCACAGGGAGAAAGGCTCGCCTGACAGGCACAGAGCTGCACCAGCCAGAGTGTGGGAGAAGGCAAGGGGGGAGGTGCTCCCCAGCCCAGCGGGCACCCGGATGGGGCAGGGGGCGGTACCCTGACTGAATACACCAGTGAGCGGGAGTCTGGGCGTGGCTCAGTGTCCTGGGGTTTTCTGGGTGCTCCCATGGGCCTCCACGTGGAGTTCAGCTCACAGAGGTACGCAGGGCATCTCCTCCTTCCTGGCGGAGACACAGGTGCCTCACGGGAAAGTGGCTGTGGGGCTGACTGCAGGCCTAGAGACAAGAGTTGTGGGGAATCTTCCAGTTCATTTTCCCCTAACTCCCTGCCTGGGCCCCATAGCACTCTGGGCAGTGTATGTACCCACAGATCATGAAACCCCCTTGCATTCACTGTTAAAATAAAAACTTATGTGAGCCAAGTGGTATTAAAAAAGTATTTTTACATAAAAATTGTCAACATACTCAGGAGCCCCCTTGTTGAATCAGAGGGTCCACGTAGCTTGTGTTTAGGCAGATATTACCAATGGCTCAACGGAGTATCTCGGGCTTACTTCCCACAGCGTATCTGAGATCCTTGCCATTACGTCTTCAGTAGCACTAATATAAAATAACAATGACAGCAACGGATTCTGTCTACTCAGCATTCTGTCCCAGGCCCAGCACTAAGCACGTTTTAGTTACCTCCTGATACGGGGGACTTGGCAGGAAGATGAGATAGGAATAGATGAGCTGCAGGCTTTTTTTTTTTTTAATATTTTATTTGAAAGAGTCACAGAAAGAGGTAGAGAGAGAGAGAGGTCTTCCATCCACTGGTTCACTCCCCAGATGACCGTCATGGCCAGAGCTGCGCCGATCCGAAGCCAGAAGCCAGGAGCTTCTCTGGGTCTCCCATGTGAGTGCAGGGGTCCAAGGACTTGGGCCATCTTCTACTGCTTTCCCAGGCCACAGCAGAGAGCTGGATCGGAAGAGGAGCAGCCGGGACTAGAACCGGCACCCATATGGGATGCCGGCGCTTCAGGCCACGGCATTAACCGACTGTGCCACAGCGCAGGCCCCAGGTTTTTCTGCACAGCCCTAGACTGTAAGCCCACCCCCACCTGTCACTCCAGTTCACCCACTTTCCCATGACACACCTGTGTTTCACTCGGGACCAGGAAGAAGGAGATGCCACGATGTATACAAGCAGGTGCCATGAGTCTCCCAGAAAACCCCATGCACACTAAACTCCACCCAACGCCACCCATTACAGGACCACCCCCCACCCCCACCCCATAAAGGAGCATTTCTCCTCCTGCACTCACTGCCCTCACCATGAATGTATCCTCTCTCTCTCTCTCTCTCTCTCTCTCTCTCTCTCTCTCTCATTCTGGAACTATGTTTATGGCGCTGTTTTGAATTCTTATCTCTGAAGAGACAAGAACTTGCTATATAAAAACCGGGAAACACCTCCCTAGAACACTTGAACGAAGAAGCCAGTGTTATCTCATTTACTCACGGTTCTCAAAGGTGGTCCAGCATCAAACACAGAGCTGGGCCCTGATTCGAGGTGGGGTCTGAGAACTTGCATCAAATTCCCAGGTAATGTTGATGTGTCTGAAGGCTACTGCATGTGGGACCATCTAGAGTTAAAGGACTACCTTCATTTTTCTTATAAATCTCCATCTCAAGCCTCGGAGTTAGAAAGTGCTGGTGCAAGTCTACACAGAAAGGAACAGCAAGGCACCGCTTACCTGTTAAAGGTCTGTCTTTGAGGGTGGGTCATTGCCACAAGTAGCCACGGAAATCTGTGAGCGTCTCCTTTAAGAGGAAGCGAAGCCAAGCCCTGTTTGAGACCTTAGAAGCTATTTAGAGACCAGGAAGTCCGCTCCAAGTGCCACCGTGCTTGAGGCCAGAAACTACATTACCCAGAAGGCATTGCTTTGTGCGTCGCGGGCGCTGGCCAATGACGGACGACGGAGAAGGGCGTTTCCCGTAGCAGAGTGGGCGGGGCTTCTTGCGCTGCGCCTCAGAGCGTCACTCGTTCCCGGCTGATCGGTCCTTAACAGCCCAACGCGGGCTGCGCGCATAGCTGAGGTGGCGTCTCACACCTTCCGAGACTGAGCAGAGGAAAAGCGGCTTACGCGCTGGTGTGCGAGCCGTGCCCGCCCCCGAGGGCTGTCCGCTGGCACTTGGCACTCAAAACGCCCGGGTTGATGCCTTGGCCCTTGTGCGCCCTTATTCGCCCCGCAGAGACAGAGGTCCGGTTCCGCCCGCGGCTGGGGCGAGGCGCTGGCAGAGACGGGCCAGCTTCAGTAACCGCCACGCCGGCCTGGCTCTGGCCACTGAGTCCCGTGGCGGCGCCGGCGCGGAGAGTGGAGGTGGCGCAGAGCCGCGCTCGGTGCTCTGCTCGCAGGGTCCCACCTGCCGTGACGTAGTGGTTCTGGGACCCTTCCCCTTTGCCTTTTAATGCCCTTGGGTCTGGGGGTCCGCAGGGGAGCTGAGTCGTTTCCAATTCCGGATCCCGAACCCTGGTCGGGGGTTTTAAGAAGAGTTACCCATCTCTGGCTCTGTCCTGAAGCCTGAAGCTCTGCCCCCGGCTTCCGATCCCTGGGATCTACGATAGTGATATTAGGGCAGGCGGTCGGGGCGGCAGAGGGGAGGCCCGGCTTCTACGCAGGTTCCAGCCTCATGCGAACACGCGCCCTGCGAGGCGGCAGCCGAGGGCTCCGGTGCCTGCCACCCACGGGGGATTGAGGCTCCTGCCTGGCTGTCGTGGGCATTGGGGAAGTGAACTAGGGTCTTTCTCTCTGCCCTTTAAGTACACCTGCGTCTCCCACGTGGGTAACAAGGACCCAGACACTTGGGCCATCCTCTGATGCTTCTCCCAAGCCATTAGCAGGGAGCTGGCTGGGAAGTGGAGCAGCCGGGATGTGAACCGGCGCCCATATGGGATGCCGGCGCTGCAGGGAGGGCGGGGTGCTTACAGGCTACCACAGCGCGGCTCCGGAAGTGCTGCTTTTCCAATAAGAGTAGAGCCGGCGCCGCGGCTCACTAAGCTAATCCTCCGCCCTGCGGCGCCGGCACACCGGGTCGGATTCTGTCCCGGTTGCCCCTCTTCCAGGCCAGCTCTCTGCTGTGGCCAGGAAGTGCAGTGGAGGATGGCCCAAGTGCTTGGGCCCTGCACCCCATGGGAGACCAGGAGAAGCACCTGGCTCCTGCCATCGGATCAGCGTGATGCGCTGGCCGCAGCACGCCGGCCGCAGCGGCCATTGGAGGGTGAACCAACAGCAAAGGAAGACCTTTCTCTCTGTCCCTCTCTCTCACTGTCCACTCTGCCTGTAAAAAAAAAATAAATAAATAAATAAAAAATAAGAGTAGAAAGTCCTTTGCGTCCCCGGAAGACGGGATAGTGACTGCATTTACCTTCCCAGACGCCACCTGTTTATTACAGATGTCTTGGCTTGCAACTTAACAGTAGTGAGTCCATTTTCCTGTTTCACAGTTACTTGTATTTAAAAAGTGATTCCCCTACGATGCTCATTACTGATAGTGTCCTGGAATGTTGTGCCTCTGGGGATATAAACAGACCTTGAGTACCAGAATGTTCCAGAATGTTCCAGCACGTTTGCTGTCATCACAGCCCACCGTCGCCTCCCTGCCAGGACAGACATCCTGGCTTTCCTGGAGCCACGGCCTGCACCATCCTTGGGCACCCGAGTCGTGGAGAGCTTGCACAGCGATCCCTTAGGGAAGCCTTGACAGTGGCTAAAAGACAAAGGCTGGGCTGCTAGCTCGTGTTGAGATATTCCCCGGAGCCCACAGTCTCCCAGCTGCCAGTTGCGGGCATGGAGAGCTTGTTGGAGCCCTGCGGGGCGCCAGGCGGCTGGCACCTCCTCCTGGCTCTTGCATGGCCCTGGAAGCAGTTTCCAGAGTGGCTGAAATTGTCTTAACTGGGAAGGTCCCTGGAAAGGTTCCTTGCCCGTGTCACTGTGGATTCACGGTGATGATCCACCTGACACCCCAGGCCGGAGGGATCTGGGTTCAAATCCTGCCTCTTCTCGTTAAGCGCGTGTTTCTGGCTGACTTGACTCTGAGTCTGTTTGCTGATTGGTGAGTGGCAGTGACGGTGGCGCTCCCTCATGGCTGTGGGAAGACTGCTAACATTCGCAGACGCCTTGTGGCAGGTGTTGGACATTGTGGTGTTTGCTCTATGGACATTTCTTCTCTCCTTGATGCACACAGCCACCTGGGGAAGTAGGAGCTATCATCGTGTGGATGCCGAGATAGAAGCTCACATCAGGCCTGTGTGGGCTGTTTCCAGGCCTGCAGACTCGTAGCTGCTTACACACTGCGTGGGAAGCCCTGGCACAGGCAGACGGTATGGCGAGGCTGTGCCGCTGCCGCTGTGACCGTGTCGGGATTCCTGCTTTTCCCTCACCGGGCACTCGCCGTCCACCCGTTACCATCCACACAGGATGGTCACTGTCTCCGCTGGCTCCCACAGGGGAGGCCTTTCCCTCCCACACCACTGGATGGAGCGCAGGGCGGGGTTCTCAGGAGATGCTCAGTGTTCAGGCCTTGGGGCTTTTGGGGCTTTGCCAGTAATCCAGCGGCCGGTTCTAGTGTCCTCTGATGTCTACGCTGCCACCTCTGCATGGCTTTCTAGCCGTTGGTATCATCTGAAGATGTGGCAGTGACCTTCACTGGGGAGGAATGGGGGCGGCTGGACCTGGCCCAGAGGACCCTGTACCGGGAAATGATGCTGGCCACCTGCGGGCTCCTGGTCTTGCTGGGTAAGACCTCATTTCTCTCCTACAGCCTCTTTGGTCCTCTCTATACGTGGTGAGGGATCCCCCTGTTCTCCCGGCAGCCTCGGCGTGCTGTGGTCTGAGACGTTCTCTCCTGTGGACTCCGTGTCTCTCCAGCAGGGATCGTAAGAGACAGTCCCTCTCAGCACGTTCATCCCAGTGTCCCGCACAAGCTGGCCCCAGTTGGATGTCCTTAATCCGGGTTCCCCTGAGATGGAAGGTGGCTGGTCCAGCATGGTCCAGTCACGCGTCCTCATGGCCGCTAAGCAGGACCTCTGAGTGACGGGAGGGCCAGCCAGGCAAAATAAGGCTGTTTGCCATCCCCGCTACTGTTGTTTTCCCAGCAACATGATCTCAGCTAAAGGCTGCTTCAGGCCCTGGTACATGCGCCGTGACCTGGACTCCCTGCGACCCATGCCTTGGCTCCCTGCAAAGTGTGCCGATGCCCTGTCGGAGGGCGTGGGGGGCAGCCGAGAAAGCTGCCCATTTTCCCTTTCTCTTTCCTGGCGCTGTTGGTTGAGTGTTGGCTCAGGGCTGCATCTGTGAGCTCTTGGCTAACTTCCTCATCCACAGGTACAATAGCACTGAGCTTGGCACCACGAGCCCGCTGGGGTGCAATGCCAGTCTCTGGATTCGATCATTTATATAGTAACCCTTCACTTACAGCCAGTGGCCTACGACCTGGGAGGTGCTTGGAAGAAATCTGGCAACAAAGCAAGTGACCGGATCCCAGGTTTTCTCCCACCTAAATCTTTAACAGGCAATTTGCCCAGAAATTGGTCTGAGTACAAATTGAATGGAGGCCCAAGGTCTCCCTTCCCCCCAGGCCCGGATGGGTCCCTCTCACGGGGCTCGTGCGGCCTGGCGTCCTCATGGTGGCTCCCAGGAGGTCCGTCATCAAGAAAGTGAGCACCGTGGTACTTTATGATCAATATGACAGGACGGAGATTGTGGGGCTGGGCGTTCCGAGCAGATGGAGTCCCTGGGAGAGGGGGCGCCTGGCCCCTAACAGACGAAGGAAGCTCTGAGCCTCCTTGTCCTCTGCTCCCTTCCAGAGTTCACTGTCAGGCCCGCGGCAGACGCCAGGGAGCACTGGCTCAGTGACAGCTGGGTCTTACTGGCCTGAGGACGAGGCTTTGTAGTTCCTGTGTCTCTGGGTCCTGGGACCTCCATCAGTGACCTCTCTCCAGCCTTCGCTGAGTCTGTTTACCTTTGGCAAAAATACGTTTGACCGCGTGGAACAGAACATTGCCTCCGAGTGGTCAATGTGTTGTTCACTCCCGAGAAGCTTAACACACTGTGCTACCATGCTGGCCCCAGAGATAATATACGTCATTTCTATTGTGTATTAAAAATGTTTAACATTTAGCATCTGACAGCTAAATCTTAATCAGTCTGGAGGTAAGAGTACAATTTTGTTTTTCCCATGTGTCACATAGTTTTTGTAGAGCTGTTCGTTTGAACATTTCCTCCTTTGCACACTGGACTTCCTGCTACTTCTGTCAAATAGCAAAATCCCACAAACCTGTTTCTGAGGTTCTCTGTTCTATCTCTTTCCTCTGACCACTGCCATCTATGCCTTCGTCACACCGCCTTGATGTATATAACTCCATCACGATACCAGTTCCTCATTGGCAAGACCTGTTCTACTCTTCTTTGGAGATATTTTCTAAACAAATTCCACCATCAGCGTGTCAACATCAATGGACACCCCTGTTGGAATTTTACCTGATATTGTGTTGAATGTACAGATACTTGGGAGGAACGAGCAACTTTATGTTATTCTCTGTTCACGTGTCTGTTACATTCGCTAACTTCCTTTATTTGGGATGTTTCCTATTTTGTGTCTCCTTAAGTAATCTTTATTCACATACACCAGACTCTTGCTATCCATCCAGTTGCTGTCTGTCTCCACCTCCCGCATTCCCCTCCTGATTGCTCTGGGAGTCCTCTGCGCCTTTAGCAATGCATGCCACAGCACCTTGTCCGCGTAGCGGACACTGGTCTCCTTCCGCCGCCCGTCTGGATCGGGGTCGGTGCGCTTCCCTGTCACCGTAGTGCCGGAAACTTCCTGTCTCGGAGCACATTTGTCACCAGCAGCGACAACCGTGACTTTGCCCAGCCTCTGCTGCTGTGGCGAGTGAGGCGTCTCCACTCCAGGTTCTCTGTTCCTCGCCCAGCTTTGCCTCTTGGATTCCCTTTTAAAGACGTCAAGAGGCCAAGGATTAGGGAAGAAATTGCAGACCCGAGTTTAAGAAGTATAAACGCGAGGCCCCAGAGGCACCGTCTTCATCTTTATTCTCCAAAAGTGGGGGTTTTGTTTGCTCTGTGTTGACATCACTAAGGGACACTTTCTGTAATGGATTCCCTCCAGGTGAGGAAGCAAACCCCGAGACCATAGCGCCCGTCGCTTCTCGGCTGGCCTTCTCTGCGCAATGCCCCTTCCAGGAACAACTGACCCTGAGGTCACAAGGGATCCTAGGCTGGAGAAAGCCGAGGATGAGGGAGGGCTACCGGAAGCACAAAAAGGGCACCTGGGGTCAGGATCAGACCCCCACAAGGAGACGCACCCTGGGAAACTGAGCCGTGAGCGCCGTGACTTGGAGAAGGACCGCCGTCTAGGGCTAAGGGTGTGACAGGAGCGAGTCACGCCGCAGAGTGCCCTCCGTCAGCGTGACTCCCAGGGACCAGGCAGGGACCCCGTCGTCGGCGGTGCAGGGGATAACCCCTACAACTGCAAGGAATGTGGGAAAGGGTTTAGCAGGACTTGGGCGCTTGTCCGACATCAGCAGATTCACAGAGGGGTGAAGCGCAGGGATGCAGCGAGTGTGGGCAGGCCTGTCTCTCTTTGGCCGACATCGGAGGTTTCATACTGGGGAGAAGCCGTGCAAGTGCATGGAGTGTGGCCAGGCCTTCCAACGCCGGTCTCAGCTCACCGAGCACCAGCGCGGTCACACTGGGGACGAGCCCTGTGCGTGCCGAGAGTGCAGGAAGCTTTGACCCTTCGCTCTCCTTTTGTCCAACAAGATAGGACCCACACGAGAGAAGAGCCCTGTGAGCAGAGAATGTGGGGAAGTGTTCTGCTACAGCTCTTGCCCAGTGCAGGAGGGTGCATGGTGGGAAGCAACTCCATGGGGCGCGGTGAATGTGGGAGGGCTCTCACTCACTCACCGCCCCGCTTTGATCCAGCATGACCCACGCGGGAGAGAAACCCTTCTTGTGCAAAGAACGTGGAAAAGCTTTTGCCTCAACTCGTCCTTGCCCCAACACCTGAGAATTCACACGGGAGAAAAACCCATGAACATGGAAAGGCCTTTGCTCACCGCTCCACGTGTACCCGGCACAGGGGAACCCATACAGGAGAGAGGCCCTTTGCATCACAGAACGTGGGAGGAGCTTCTGTGATAGCTTTTCCTTAATGCAGCACGGGAGGATTCCCACTGGCGAGAAGCCCTGTGAGTGCCGCGAGTGTGGAAACACTCTGTTGTTATCCAACAGGCTAGGGCCCCCAGTGGAGACAAGCCTTTGTCTCCAAGAATGTCTTTGTCTTGCAAGAATGTGCAAAAGCTCATTACTGTAGCTCTTCCTTCACACACACACACACACACACACACACACACACACGGATCCACACTGGAGAAACACTGTGTTTGCAGGGCACGTGAGCCTGCAAACTTTGTTCGGCATAATCGGGTCCACACTGGAGAAAGTCTTTTGAGTACAAAGAATGTGAAAAAGTCTTTCGTGACAGTCTTGCCTTAACTCAGCACAAGAGAGACCCCTTGAGTGCAGTGAATGTGGAAAGACCCTCAGCCACAGTTCATCGTTCACTCACCATCGAAAGATCCACACCGGAATTCAAATGACAAAGGAAGGCCTTGTGCAGGCGTGAGCTGCTCAGTCAGCTGCAGTGCGCCCACACTGGTGAGATACCTTTCCTTTTAAATAGAACAACCAAGGAAAATCTTCTGGCCACAGAAATATCTTAGTATCTGAGAAATCATAGAATTGTTAGCTCCATGAAAGCTTTCTGAGACAGGTTGTGGTTTATCATCTTAAGAATTGTATGAGAGGGGCTGTCTCTGTGGCACAATAGGCTAAGCCCCCACCTGCCATGCAGGCATCCGTATGGTGCTGGTTTGTGTCCCGGCTGCTCCTCTTCCAGTCCAGCTCTCTGCTATGGCCTGAGAAAGCAGTAGAAGATGGCCTAGGTCCTTGGGTCCCTGCCACCCCCATGGGAAACCCAGAAGAAGCTCCTGGCTCCTGGCTTCAGATTGGCCCAACTCCAACCATTGCAGCCATTTGGGGAGTGAACCAGCAGATGGAACATTCTCTCTGTGTATCTCTCCCTCTCTCTGCCTACCTCTCAAATAAATAAATACATCATCTTTTAAAAAATTACATGAGAAATTCCCCCAGCCTAGAGATGCCTGGTGTACCTGAGAGTCACCCAGGAGAGAGGCTCATCGTTGTGCATTTCGGTAGAATGTCAGCAACAACTTTCCTCTTTACACATCCACCTCGGGAGCATTTTAAAGGAACAGTAGGAGATCAAGAGACTCATAAGAGGATAAACAAGGAAATGCATGACTTGTTTCTAATTTGCCTGTGAGACCTGAGATATTTTTTCATTTTGGAGAGCAATGGAATAGAGTGTGAGTTTTTGATGCACCAGAGTCAGGAGAGCTGGATCATTGAGGGCAGCTCTGTCAACATGGAAAACTTTTCTTTGTTCCAAAACATGTGCTCCCTGCCCTTAAAGAGCTTAAGTCTGTGAGGAATACAAAAGCTTGAGTCTGAAACACACACACACACACACACACACACACACACGGATTTGCTTGCATGCATACGTTTTTATATGCAGTGAATTCTTGTTATTCGTGGTAGTTCTGTTATGTGACTTTGCCAGGCACACTGAATTAGTGAATACTGAACCATTGTTGCTAGGCAGAAATACAGAGTAGGTTCCTGTGGGTCTCTGGTCCAGACATTTCTATCAGCCATTCAGAACATAACCTTTTACAGATCTTTTTCTTCTGTTTAAAAACACCTTGGGTAGTATGTTTCTTATAAATTTAGACTATTTATAGAAAAGATATTTAAATTATAGCATTTTTGTGTAATCTGTATTGTACTGCATTGACTTTCGTGCAGTTATAGACACACATAGTAATACAATATTCATATGCAATAAATAACAGGAAATACCACACAGCACTCAGAAAACTGTGAACACATTCTATACAGTACATTAAGACAGTAAAGATCATTCTAGAAAACATTTAAGATTAAA
The DNA here is from genome assembly GCF_964237555.1 of Oryctolagus cuniculus. Lineage (NCBI taxonomy): Eukaryota > Metazoa > Chordata > Mammalia > Lagomorpha > Leporidae > Oryctolagus > Oryctolagus cuniculus. The sequence goes on along the minus strand of NC_091449.1, from coordinate 22,917,767 downwards.
ATACTTTTGTTGGAGCCATAGGACGGTACACTACATAGGTAAACCTCTTGACCCTGACTCTGGGCAAGAAAACCAAGGGAGAGGTTGAGGAAGCCACTCTGTGACAAGGCTGACGTGTTGATACCTGGCTGTTCTCTCTCAGGAGTTTGACTCCCACTACTTGGTGACAGTGTCAGCAACTTTCCCTCCCAAACGGCTTGGAAAACTGCATCCGCTTTGGTGGCTTCTCACTCTAAATGTCGAAGTGTCCCAGAGGGAGACCTAAGTCAGAGGCTGCATTCAAGCCAGGCACATCCTTCTTGTCATTGAAAAACATTGTCAGGCAGAAGTCCCATGTGACGTTTTGGCTGCCCCGAGAGGGACGGTTCCTGGAGTCCCCAGCTGACTTTCACAGCCTACTCCTCACTGCTGACTTGGGTGTTTTGTTTTACCATCCCATCTAGGTCTTCCCTCATGTCCCCCAGCACTTTCTCTGCCAAACTTTCCTCCACATTTCTTTAAAAAAAAAAAAAGATTTATTTATTTACTTGAAAGGTAGAGTTAGACAGGCACAGGCAGAGAGAGAAGTCTTCCATCTTCTGGTTCACTCCCCAAATGGCTGCAGTGGCCGGAGGTGGGCTGATCCGAAGCCAGGAGCTTCTCCGGATCTCCCACACAGGTTCAGGGGCCCAAGGACTTGGGCCCTCTTTTTGTTGTTGTTTTAAAGATTTATTTTATTTATTTGAAAGAGTTACAGAGAGAGAGAGAGAGAAAGAGAGAGAGAGAGGTCTTCCACCCACTGGTTCACTCCACAAATGGCTATAACAGCCAGAGCTGGGCACATCCACAGCCAGGAGCTTCTTCTGGGCCCCAAGGTGGGTGGAGGGGCCCAAGGACTTGGGCCATCCTCCACTGCTTTCCCAGGCGCATTAGCAGGGAGCTGGATAGGAAGTGGAGCAGCCGGAATCGAACCGACTCCCATATGCGATGCCAGCACTGCAGGCGACAGCTTTACCCACTACACTGCAGCACCGGCCCCCTCCTTGTTTCTTACCATTGAAGCCTTTTCCACTCATCTGTCACTGTAGGATCATTTTTATTGTCTCACTGTACTGTATGGAATGTGTTAACAGCAATTGCTTTATGGGAGGTTTTTTTCTTTATATTTTCTGTACCTTTCAGAGCCTTCAAAAACTTTTCATAAGTCCAGCCAGTCAAACATTATCAATAATAGCCTGCTTGACAGTATCCGAAGCTGGCCAGCGCAGCCATGTCTGACAGTCTGGCTGTCAGTAGTCCGGTGCTTCCCTTGCTGGTGTCGCGAGCCGCGCGAGCTTTGCTGTAAAGTCCTTCACGTTGTGTATACGAAAGCCTTTAAGCACACACTCTGATGAAGAGGTTGGATGGCAGGTACAGTGTTTGGGGCTTGAAAAGAACATTTAGGGTCGAGTGGGAATTTGCAAGTTCTCCATGGCAATGAGGCGATATCCAGAAGTAATAGGAACGTGAAGGCAGCGTTTTTGCCATGGAGATGGTATTCAGCTTGGATAAAGCGGTTGTGGGGCCAATCCTAGAATGTTTCTGATGTTACCATACATATCTGTTCTACTCACCATGGACTGGCATACAGATCAGGGTTTTCCCTCTGTCTCCTGTGGATCTGGGGTCCTTTGCAAAGTCAGGTTCACATTGAATGTCATCTGGTATTCCCACACAGCAGCAAGGCTGGGTGACCTCTGCATGACTTAAAGTCAGGGATTGGGAGGCCGTGTGGGTTGAGTAGGTTCATTTGCCCAGGACCTCACAAAGCGGGCCAGGCTCCTCAACACTGAATCCTGTTTCCACCAAACCCTTTTCCAAAGTGCGTCTTTCTGATGTGCAGAATGTGCTTCGCTCTGCAGCGTTGACATCCTTTGTCCTGTGTTACCACTTGACATGTAGAACCAGTGGGTCAAGCTGAGGTTCCCACTTTTCTGATCTGAATATCATAACTCTAAGTGTCTTTTTTTTTTTTTGACAGGCAGAGTGGACAGTGAGAGAGAGAGACAGGGAGAAAGGTCTTCCTTTGCCGTTGGTTCACCCTCCAGTGGCCGCCGCGGCCAGTGCACTGCGGCCGGCGCACCGCGCTGATCCGAAGGCAGGAGCCAGGTACTTCTCCTGGTCTCCCATGGGGTGCAGGGCCCAAGTACTTGGGCCATCCTCCACTGCACTCCCGGGCCACAGCAGAGAGCTGGCCTGGAAGAGGGGCAACCGGGACAGAATCCGGTGCCCCGACCGGGACTAGAACCCGGTGTGCCGGCACCACAAGGCAGAGGATTAGCCTAGTGAGCCGCAGTGCCGGCCACTCTAAGTGCCTTTGACTTTTACCCTCAGAGATGCTGTCTTGCATGCTTTGTGAAACTGGTCATCATCATACGAATTCACAAGTTGTGCCTCTTCCATGTTTCCTGCAGCCTCACGTAGATGTTGCTTTTAACACTTTCTGAACCAGCCTCATTCTAAACGGGCGATTCTGCTGCGCCTGTCTGGTGGCCCTGTAGGGTTGATTGACAAGCATTGAACTTAGCGCCAACAGCGGCATAACCCGTAACTGAAGGAAGCTTCTCTGACACACACATTCTCTTCACTGGGCACTTTCTGCACGTAGGAACATTAGACGCCACCTCGGCACTACACTTGGTGGCAATTTTTAATAGCAAAATCACACACACACACATTCACATACACACACACACACACACACACACAGAGAGAGAGAGAGAGAGAGAGAGAGAGAATGCACCAAACAGACTGAAAAATATGCTTCAAAGTGTGAGCTTTGAAATAATACAGCACCATTGTGTGCCGCAGCCAGTAATATGAACGGTGGACAAGTCAACACTTCTGCCGCTCCGCACATGACCGCCAGAGTTCTTTGAGTATCAATTTGAGGGGTACAAATACATTTTAGTGAATAGATGAATTCACAAATCGAGAAGTCACAAAAAATGTGCGTAGTCAGTATGTTCCATTTTCTGTTCATCGGAAAAGCATCAGATCTTGAAGATCTCACTCTCCTTCGTGTGGCTATACCTTTAGTCCAGTTTGCCAGCTAACAGCCTGCTTCCTGGGGATGGGCTGGGATTTCAGGCCATTTACTGATGACAAGATTGGGTGGGTGTCCTTGCCCATGTCACCCCTCCCTAGATCTCTGTGTTCTCTTAAGAGTAGGAAGGTAGCTGCTGAACTTGAAAAAGCACGGGAACGTGAACCGCTAGTAAACCAGGTGACGCGCAGACACGGAGGCAGGCAGGAACCCGGGACAGAGAAGCTGGCAAGAGCTTGCTTGTTGGAGGAAGCAGCTCAAGGTGAAAGTGGCTTCACAGACAGAGCGGCAATTCACAGAGTAGCTTTGTAATCTGGGCGGAGTAGCAGGGCCAGATCAACAGCACCGTGAAAATCTGGGTTCGCCTCTGACTGCCCTGTTGCCCTGGATTGCTCTGGATAATTTTAGCAAGTACCTAAGTATTCTCTCCTGTTTCCTAAAAATTCTGTAGTTGTTCTACTTTCGGGGTAGAAATTTCTCAACCTAAGCTTAGGTCATTAATTCCAGGCCTTTTTCTTTTCCTACGCAGGCTTTTAGCACTACAAATTTCTCTCTAAATGCTTACTTAGTAACATAATTTTTTTTTTCTTGAAAGGCAGAGTTAGTGAGAGAGAGAGAGACAGAGAGAAAGGTCTTCCTACTGTTGGTTCACCCCCCAAATGGCTGCTACGGCAGGCATGCTGCGCCGATCCGAAGCCAGGAGCCAGGTGCTTCTCCTGGTCTCCCATGCGGGTGCAGGGCCCAAGCACTTGGGCCATCCTCCACTGCCTTCCTGGGCCACAGCAGAGAGCTGGCCTGGAAGAGGGGCAACTGGGACAGCATCCGGCACCCCAACTGGGACTAGAACCCGGGGTGCCGGCACCGCAGGCAGAGGATTAGCTTAGTGAGCTGTAGCGCTGGCCACATAAATTTTTTAAAAATATTTATTTACTTCTTTGAAAGTCAGAGTTACAGAGAGAGGAGAGGCAGAGAGAGAGAGGTCTTCCATCTGCTGGTTCACTCCCCAGTTGGCCGCAATGGCCGGGGCTGCACCAATCCGAAGCCAGGAGCCAGGAGCTTGCTCCAGGTCTCCCACATGGCTGCAGGGGCTTAACCAGGACTCAGCAGAGAGCTGGATCAGAAGAGGAGCAGCTGGGTCTCGAACCGGCACCCATATGGGATGCTGGCACTTCAGGCCAGGTCATTAGCCCGCTGAGCCACAGTGCCGGCCCCGGTAACATAAATTTTGACATGGCATTTTAATTTCAATCAGTACTAATAATTTTGAAATTCCCTTTCAGTGTCTACTTTGGTCTGTGGAATTTATCTAACGTTGACTGTGGTCCGGGCACATACTTTGTATAGCTTGAAACTCTTTACTGAGATTTGCTCTATGACCCGGAACATGTATATTTTGGTGATTAGTCCAAGTGCATGGAACATCACGCAGGCTGTGCTCTCTGAGCGGAGCGTCTCTGAGTGCCGAGTGGGTGTAGGCGGTCGAGAGCGCTGTCTCTGCACCCTCCCTGTCCCTGTTTATCAACCACACAGAGAGTGGGCTTTAAAGATCCCTCTGCTGTGAGTGTAGGTCTATCTATTCCTCCTAGCTTACCTGTCATCTTTTCTTTATATTTAAGTGTTTTTATTAGGTGTATAAATATTTAGGTGATCTTCTTTGCTCTGAAGTTAGTTTTATGTGGCATTACGGTTACCATGGTGTGTCTCTGTGCTTTGACTGTTTGTATCTTTATATTTAAAGTGGTTTCCTTGTAGGCACGTTATTTCTTACTTTTTACCTGCTCTGAAAAAGCTATCTTTTATTTAGAGCATTTACAACCTTTACATTCAGTTTGCCCATAGTTTTGGGCTTTTCACTTTGCCATTTTGCTATTGGTTTTCTCTTTATCCTGCTCTATATTAACTTTTTCTCCTTTTTCTGGCTTTGGATTGCATATTTCTTATGATCCCTTTGTTGTTGAAACTATTTAAATTGTTTGTTCACAGGATGGCCAGTCAGGCACCACACAAGAGGTCTGAAGAACATGTGTTACACTCCCAAGTCCTAGAGAGACAGCCATTTTCCGACACCAGGAGGCTGCACAGAGGGGGAAGGGACAGCACCAGGGTAAGCACCCAGGGAACAGGCCCAGAGAGCCGAGAGAACAAGGACCCACGGCGAGGGCCCTTACTGGGTGTCAGGATGAAGTACACAGGTGAAAGGCGCAGGCAGCCTGTGTCAGGGCCATGCTCGCCACACTGGTGCATCGGCTCACCTGGCTGGGGACACGGATGCGACAGGAAAATCAGTGTAATAGAGTGATGCTGTGGTATCTCGTCATTAACAGTCCTCATGTTGGGTGGGCAGTGCTTCCCTCCTAGACTGTGGGACAGCTTGATGCAGCCACCGAAGGTAAACTTTGATGAAGACACCTAGGAAGAAGCTTTGGTGAAGTTTTATCATTTGGTTCATATCAGGCACTCCACTTTGTGGGAGAAAACCAAAAGCACAGGTCAGCTACCTCTGGATTTAAGGAAACCTGCCGGAATATTCAGCTGTGTTATTAAATGCCTTCACTGCTTTGCCTGTTTCTCATAGCTTGGTCTCCTTCTCTGGTTACTGAATAGTTAAGAGCAGCTTATTGCACAAGGTGCAATGTTTCATTCACCCTTTGAGTACAATCAGAGGGGCCACCAGACCATGCTGGTTGGTAGACAGGGTTTGATTTTGTTTGACCAAGGCTGCTGTACTGGGGCTAACAGTGGTGGGTCCTGTGGCTGTGACCTCTAAAAGGACTGTTGCCCATCTTGCCAGAGGTTGATGGAAATAGGAAGGTACCCATCAGATGAGAAAATGACAGTCCCTGGTGTAACTGCCATACCCTGGGGTGTGGTTTCATTAGGGAAAATAGGAGCGGGTAGAGAGGAAGAATGTACAAGGTGAAGGAGCACAGTGCACCTGTGTGGACGTGAGGTAAGGAAGGTGCATGCCCCACTCAGGGACTGGCCAGCAGGGGGGCTCCTGGGCACATGTGGCAGGTTGGGGTGTTAGCGTGGCTTGATTAGAACATGCAGCCATCATCCCTGGTTAGTGGTTATGAAAACAAGGGGCCGGCGCTGTGGTGCAGCGGGCTAACGCCCTGGCCTGAAGTGCCGGCATCCCATATGGGCACTGGTTCTAGTCCCGGCTGCTCCTCTTCCGATCCAGCTCTCTGCTATGGCCTGGGAAAGCAGTAGAAGATGGCCCAAGTGCTTGGACACCTGCATCTATGTGGGAGACCTGGAAGAAGCTCCTGGCTCCTGGCTTTGGATCAGCGCAGCTCCGGCCATTGCAACCAACTGGGGAGTGAACCATCGGATGGAAGACCTCTCTCTCTCTCTGCCTCTCCTCTCTCTGTGTAACTCTGACTTTCAAATAAATAAATCTTTAACAAAAGAATGGAAACAAGTGATATACTCAAGCAAATGGGGCTTGGGGGGCTTTCTGTTTATATGGTATTAGACAAAAAAATAGACCCAAGACCTTTTAGGTCTCTAACAATACCTTAATGGAGTTGTGAAGTGTGTTAGAAAGATGTGCCTATGAAGATGATGGGCCCAGCGGTTGTTGGAGGTTGTAACAGTTGGTCAGTAAACTGTATGTAAGAAGTGGGGTATTCGTGTGTAATCAAGCCGGAAGAGTGACCGGAGAAGTCACCAGGGAGTGGAGAATTCTCTTTGCAGGGCCGAGGGCTTCGCTGAGAGGCAGACGTCTCCTAGGGAAGCGGTCATTCCTACCATGTTTCAGAACGGCAGAGATGGTAGTAATCTCTACTAGATTTTCTTTAGGTATTGGCGTGTAGGCTGTACATTTTGACACAGAGCAAGGAATAGAACAGGAACATGGGAATAGGCAGACAGAAAGCTCCGAAACAGAACCGTTAGTGTCTAAGGAAAGGAAAGCAAAATTACCTCGTGTCCACGGGCATCACTGGGTAGAGTTTGGTGTTTTGGGTAAAGTTGTCCCTGTCATAGGAGGTGAACTCATCTACAATGCCAAAATCTTTTAAGATTTATTTATTTGAAAGTCAGAGTTACAGAGAGAGAGGAGAGGCGGCGGCGGGGGGGGGGGGGGTGTCTTCCATCCGCTGGTTCACTCCCCATTTGGCCGCAATGGCCAGAGCTGTGCTGATCCAAAGCCAGGAGCCAGGTGCTTCCTCCAGGTCTCCCACGTGGGTGCAGGGCCCCAAGGACTTGGGCCATCTTCTACTGCTTTCCCAGGCCACAACAGAGAGCTGGATCGGAAGAGGAGCAGCCGGGTCTTGAACCGGCACCCATATGGGATGCTGCACTGCAGGCCAGGGCGTTAACCCCCTGTGCCACAGCGCTGGCCCCGCCAACATCTTAAGCTGGGGAGATGCTGCCTGCAGTGATGGCTTCTCCAGATGTGAGACTCTGTACATAGCTACAACCTTGTCCACAAGGATCGTGTGTGGCAGAACTGTTGAGGCTCCCCACGGGTCACCCAGAACACGTCGGCTTTGGAAGTGAAGGTAAAAGAGGTCAAGAGGCTGCTGGAATAGGCATGAACAGAACATGTTAGCCAAATGTACACAAGCAAACGATGCGCCAGCAGTTGATTGAATAGCATCAGTAATTTTGATAATATTAGCTACTGACAGGAACACAGCATTAAGGTTGTAGTAATCCTGCACCTGAGGTGCCTCCCACTACCTTCTCCCCACAACCCCCACATTTAAGAACAGGCAAGGTCAGGATGTCAAATGGGGAAATGGTGGGGACAGTCACCCCTTTATTAGTTTGGTTTCCTATGAGCTTTTGAAGACCCTGTTGTAACCTGTATTGGGCCATGTTGACTATTTTAATTAGGGGCCCATGAGGTCTTATTTGATCAAGTCTGCTTCTAAGTGTTGAAGAGTTTACCTTCTGATTTATTGTGTTCCAGGATCTGTGCTCCAACAAGGGATGTCCTACGGTAGTGGGCACAGCTATGATTATAGAAATTTAGGCAAGTCTACTTTTTTTTAAAAAAGATTTATTTTATTTGTTTGAAAGAGTTACAGAGAGAAGTAGAGACAGAGAGGTCTTCCATCCGCTGGTTCACTCCCCACATGGCCTCAACGGCCAGAGCTGCACTGAGCCGAAGCCAAGAGCTTCTTCCAGGTCTCCCACGTGGGTGCAGGGGCCCAAGCAGTTGGGCCATCTTCTACTGCTTTCCCAGGCCATAGCAGAGAGCTGGATCGGAAGTGGAACAGCTGGGACTAGAACTGGCGCCCACATGGGATGCTGGCGCTTCAGGCCAGGGCTTTAATCCACTGCACCACAGCGCCGGCCCTGCAAGTCTACGTTTAAAATGCAACTTGTCTAATTTTTCCTCTACTTTCTGTGTACTCACTTTGTAAGATTATAGCAGGCATACTGTTTAAACTTAATGGAATCCATGGCTGTAACTATAATTTTGAACCCCAATATAGATTAAGTGCAAAGTTTCCTTTTGATACATTTAGCAGCTGTTTTTAACATTTTAACATCTTTAAAGGCACAAAAGCCAATCATTGCTCTTTTTATTTTTACTCTATAAATTCTAATATAACTTAGTACTTAAGTTTTGGCTTTACAATTGAACCAAATTATGGAACTTTGTTATAATTTATATATTATATTTAATTTATATAAATTAGTATATACTTACATACAGTATTCAATAGCTATATGTAATTTAGCTGAATACCTGTTGTTGTCTCCCAGTGTATGTGGGGGTTCATTTTTGCTTGTTTATTTTTAAATCTTTAGTTGTCTGAGAGACAGAGAAGAGTGCACGCCCAGCTGCTGATTCATCTCCCAACAGCCAGGGCTGGGCTAGGCCAAGGCTGGGAGCTGGGGGGCAGGAGCCCAACCGCTGGCGCCATCATCGGTGCCTCTCATGGTCTGCAGCATCAGCAGTTCCTCAAGGGCCAGACGCAGAATCAAACACAAGCACCGACTGCAGTGTGGGGTGCAGGTGCCCTGCCTGGCATCCTTCCCGCGAGGCCAGATGCCCGCCCCCTGGGTTTGCTTGAAAGGGTTAAACAATCTAGAATGAGCGTATGTTTGCTGGGCCTGGCGTTTGTTCAGCACACAGGTTTAAATGTCCTTTTCTTACCTCTCCTCCTGAGGTGGGTTCACAGGCACCTAAAGCAACAATGTTGTTGTTTCTTTTCCTTTTTGTTGGTTTTTTTAGGCTTTTAGCTGCCTGGAACCTCAGCCTTTAATTTCTGTCCTTGAAGTGCCTACCTAAAATCTCAAAGCTGCCCAAAGAACTTAATGTTTCCTTTATGGTTATTTTTCAAATTCTCACAACCAGAATGCAGACATTGAGAAGTGGGCGAGTGTAGTCTCAGCAGGCTGAGTTCGAATCCAGAGCTGCATTAATATGTAGCCCTTGTGACAGGCCCACAGGGAGACTGGGGAGGCTCACTGGTGCGGTGGTAACCATCCTGTATTTATTTTTTCCACGTGCGTCTTTCTCGTCACATTGCTTACTTTCTGCACCTCTCAAGTCTGGTGGCCTTGTTATTGTGTCTTTTGTCAATGCCTTTTACAGGGAAGGCTTTATGCTCTAATGCAGTCTATTTAAAGCAGTGCCTGCCCAGCACAAAGGTAGGCTCCCAGAAAATGCTATGTGATAAGTGCCTTGGGTCTTCCTAGATCTTCAGCAACAGGCTCTAATGCACCTGACTGGTCCAACACTAATGAACACACTTTCCAAGCACCAGTGACCTTCAAAGTCATGGTTGTAACCTTTTTTTTTTTTTTAAAGAATTATTTATTTTTGTTTATTTATTTGAAGGGCAAGCAAACAGACGGGAAGAGACAGAAAGAGATCTTTCATCTGCTGGTTCACTCGCCTAAATGGCCCCAAGAGCCAAGGTTAAGCCAGGCCGAAGCCAGGAATTCCAACCAGGTCTCCCACAAGGGTGGCAGGGCCCAAATACTTGAGTATTAGCAGAGAGCCGACTTGGAAGCGGAACAGAGACTCACACCAGCAGTCTGGTGTTGCATGCAGCAGCTTAAGCCGCGTGCCCCAGCGCTGGCCCCAGGGAAAGCGAGAGCCGCTGTACCTCGCCAGGGGACCCAGTACTAGAGGTGACGCTGAGGACTCAGGGAGTCTGGGCTCACTGAGCAGAGCCCCACCTCTCCACCAGGCGAGGTGCCTTGTGTCAGTTCGAGTCCCAGCTGCTCCACTTCCGATCCAGCTCTCTGCTGTGGCCTGGGAAAGCAGTGGAAGATGGCCCAAGTGCTTGGGCCCCTGCACCCACGTGGGAGACCTGGAAACAAGCTTCAGGCTCCTGGCTTTGGATTGGCCCAGCTCCAGCCATTGTGGCCATTTAAGGAGTGAACCAGCGGGTGGGACGATCTCTCTCTCTGCCTCTGCAACTCTGCCTTTCAAATAAATAAATCTTTACAAAAAAAAATTAATAAACCACATGCTGGGCGTGAAAACCCAGAGTCATACGCTAATGGAACCAAGAGGTTAGCGACAACCCAGGATGGTGTTCAGGATGTGGACCTCGCGGGAGGCCCGTAGGTCTTTGGGGACGCGCCTGCAGCAGGTGGTTCTCCCCAGGGCTCCCTGTGTCAGCACTTTCTCTACTGCCGGCGTGCCTGTGATCTGTCCCCCCCACGCTCTACCATTGCTGGTGCAGCTGCACCATCCTGGATGTGCGCCTCCGAACTGAGCTGAATGAGCCTTATCCTCTGGACAGTGTGTTGCCATGGGTACTTCGTTATAGTAACAAAAAGCTAATCTAGTGCTCATCACATAATTAGCACTCACCCAGTAAGATTCAGTTAAAAACCACACCCACAGTCAACACTGCTCTAATCTCCCACTAAAGGCTATAGTATGGCTAAAACAAATTCTTCAAGAAGTAGTAACACTTTTTTCAAAAGTCACAGAGAGTTCATTATATACAAAATAATTTTTATTAGAGACCAAAAATTTTATTAATACTATTTTTACTTCTTTGACAGCTTTAATTTTCAACAGTGTACAATTTACTGGAACCACTAGATGGCTAGATATTTGCACATAACCATTAGTCAAAAATAATTTCTAGGGCCCGGCACTGTGGCGTAGCAGGTAAAGCTGCTGTCTGCAGTGCCGGCATCCCATGTGGGCACCGGTTGGAGTCCCAGATGCTCCACTTCTGGTCCAGCTCTCTGCTGTGACCTGAGAAAGCAGTAGAAGATGGCACAAGTCCTTGGGGCCCTGCATCCACGTGGGAGACCCGGAGGAAGCTCCTGGCTCCTGGCTTCGGATCAGCACAGCTCCGGCTGTTGCAGCCATTTGAGGAGCAAACCAGCAGATAGAAGACCTCGCTCTCTCCTCTGCCTCTTCTCTCTCTGTGTAACTTTTACTTGCAAATAAATAATCTTTAAAAAATTTTTTCTATAGAGCATATGAGCAAAACTATGTTACTGCTCTGAGAAATGTATATTTATTTATAATAAACTTGCTTGCTCTCCTGTAGGATTCTGTTTACAGTGCTGCTGCCAAACAAGATTTAGACATAATGCCTAACCCTGCAGGTTGCCTTACCGTTAATCTGATGTCTAGCAAGATAGCTTAGTGGACACCTGGCACATGTCTCACACTGCGGGAGCTCTTTAATGTACAACGAGGAATGCGCTTAAACTAAAGGACTTTGACTTCTAGTTTTCTGCATTCACAGAGCTTCTCTCCGGCAGAAGTTTGGCTTTTGCTGACTTAGGATCTACGGCTGAGGTTTACTTTGATTCCTACTTTCACTCGCACCTGGTCTCTCACATGCATAGTCATTCAAATGGTCCGACGACTTTCCCACACTCACTGGCTTTATCGCAGTTATGGGTTCTTTGATGGGCGGTGAGATTGGAGCCTTTGCTGAAAGCTTTTCCGCATTCACCACACTTATATGGTTTCTCTCCAGTGTGAGTTCTCTGATGCACAGTAAGGTTGGAGCTACAGCTGAAGGCCTTCCCGCACTTAATACATTCGTAAGGTTTCTCTCCAGTGTGGATTCTGTGATGCTGAAGAAGGGACGATCTGTGACTGAAGGCCTTCCCGCAAACACTGCATTCGTAAGGTGTCAGTCTGATGTGATTTCTCAAATGCATATCCAGTGATCCGGGCTGGCTGAAGGACTTCCTGCATTTCTGACACTCAAAGGGTCTTTCGTCCGTGTGCAGACTCTGATGCTGAATGAGAAGCGGGAGGCTACTGAAGGTCTGCAGACACTGGTTGCATTCACATTGCTTCTCGATGGTATGAATCCTCTGATGTCGAGTAAGGTGGGAGCTACAGCAAAAGGCTTTCCCACAGTCGCTGCATTCATACGGTTTCTCTCCAGTATGGATTTTTTGGTGGTGAATGAGAGATGACCTATGAATGAAGGCCTTCCCACACACTGGACACTCATAGAGTTTTTCTTGCGTGTGAATCCTCAGGTGTTCAATGAGATGTGAGACACGACTGAAAGACTTCCCGCAGCGCGTACATTCATACGGCTTCTCTCCAGTGTGAGTGCTCTGATGATTCGTAAGCGATGAGACGTGACTGAAGGCCTTCCCACATTCAGTGCATCGGTAAGGTTTCTCTCCGCTGTGGCTTATCTGATGTCGAGTAAGGGATGAGCCGTGGCTAAAAGTCTTCCCACATTCGTGACACTCATAGGGTTTCTCCCCTGTATGAATTCTCCAGTGGCGATTCAGGACTGACTGTTTGCCAAAGGCTTTCCCACATTCTCTACATGCATAGCCTTTCTCTCGATTACACAAAGTCTGGTGAAGGCTAAGCGATGTGCCCCGGTTGAAGGCCGCTGCAGCTTCATTAGAGTTCAGAAGCTTCCTCCCGCCACTGGCGCCTTCATTCCTGACAACGGACGTTCTTGGTGGGCTTGTCTTCAGCGTGTCACAGGCTCGGAACTTTGCTTCAGGAGAAAGTCTGTGCGGTTCAGAACGGGTGGGCTTTAAGTGGAAGGTGCCTCTAAACGCATTGCACTTGTTAAAAGTTTCCCCGGTGGGGCTCTCTCTACAGGGGAGAGGCACTGGTCTGAAATGTGTTCCCTGGCTCCTGGGCCTCCCCTCCTCCGTATCTCTGCACTCCTGGTCCTTACTGGCACTTGAAAATTCACAACTCGGTTTTACAGTTTTTTCTGTTCTTTCTATTTCTGTTTGGGGTGACTCCTCATTATAAAAATCCCCTTTTGTTGATAATTCCTTGCTTTCCCATCTTGGTTCCCAATCTGAAATATATAAAGAAAGTAAAGTGGTGCTTTTTCTCTACTTCTTTTTTTTTCTTTTTTTTTTCTCCCTCCCTCCCTCCCTCCCTCCCTCCCTCCCTCTTTCTTTCTTCCTTTCTCTTTCTCTTTCTTTCTCTCTCTCTCTCTCTCTCTCTCTCTCTCTCTTTCTTTCTTTCTCTCTTTCTTTCTTTCTTTCTTTCACAGGCAGAGTGGACAGTGAGAGAGAGAGACAGAGAGATAGGTCTTCCTTTGCCGTTGGTTCACCCTCCAATGGCAGCCGCGGCCAGTGTGCTGCGGCCGCCGCATCGTGCTGATCCGATGGCAGGAGCCAGGCACTTATCCTGGTCTCCCATGGGGTGCAGGGCCCAAGCACTTGGGCCATCCTCCACTGCACTCCCTGGCCACAGCAGAGAGCTGGCCTGGAAGAGGGGCAACCGGGACAGAATCTGGTGCCCCGACCGGGACTAGAACCCGGTGTGCCGGCACCGCAAGGCGGAGGATTAGCCTAGTGATTGAGCCGCGGCACTGGCCGCTCTACTTCTTTTTTTTTTTTTTTTTTTTTTTGACAGGCAGAGTGGACAGTGAGAGAGACAGAGAGAAAGGTCTTCCTTTTGCCGTTGGTTCACCCTCCAATGGCCGCCGCGGCCGGCGCGCTGCGGCCGGCGCACCGCGCTGATCCGATGGCAGGAGCCAGGAGCCAGGTGCTTTTCCTGGTCTCCCATGGGGTGCAGGGCCCAAGCACCTGGGCCATCCTCCACTGCACTCCCTGGCCACAGCAGAGGGCTGGCCTGGAAGAGGGGCAACCGGGACAGAATCCGGCGCCCCGACCGGGACTAGAACCCGGTGTGCCGGCGCCGCTAGGCGGAGGATTAGCCTAGTGAGCCGCGGCGCCAGCCCCCGCTCTACTTCTTAAAAAGAAATTTCTAGGATGGAAACAGGAGAAATAAAACCCCTGGAAAACACATGATTCTGACAAGTCCCACATTTCAGCTATTTCTGAGCAAAGCTCACAGGGAACGCAGACAGCTCACAGAGGCAAAAAGAGTGTCATTAAGGAAATGGGTAAATACAGGCAATCAGTTAAAATAAAAACGCAAGCAGGGCTGGTGCTGTGGCATAGCGGGTAAGTATGCTGCCTACAGTGCCAGCATCCCACATGGGCGCTGGTTCGCATCCCGGCTGCTCCATTTCCTATCCAGCTCTCTGCTGTGGCCTGGGAAAGCAGTGGAAGATGGCCCAAGTCCTTGGGTCCTTGCACCTGCATGGGAGACCTGGAGGAAGCTCCTGGCTCCTGGCTTCAGATCGGCACAGCTCCAGCCATTGCAGCCATCTGGGGAATGAATCAGTGAATGGAAGACCTTTTTCTCTCTCTCTGTGTAACTCTGACTTTCAAATAAATAAATAGGGGCTGGCACTGTGGAGCAGAGGGTTAAAGCCCTGGCCTGAAGCGCTGGCATCCCATATGGACACCAGTTCTAGTCCCGGCTACTCTTCTTCCAATCCAGCTCTCTGCTATGGCCTAGGAAAGCAGTAGAAGATGGCCCAAGTCCTTGGGCCCCTGCACTCCCGTGGGAGACCTGGAAGAAGCTCCTGGCTCCTGGCTTCGGATCGGCGCAGTTCCAGCCATTGCAGCCATCTGGGGAGTGAACCAGCAGATGGAAGACCTCTCTCTCTATCTCTACCTCTCTCTGTAACTCTTTCAAATAAATTAAATAAATCTTAAAATAAATAAATCTTTTTAAAAAATGCAAACTATCAGAAAGAAAATATGGAGGTCATTCTGGGTTCCAAGCCATCATTTTATACTATATTTATGTGAACAATGACATTTTATCTCATAGTCTTCTTCTCCAACCTTCAATTAATCTGTTTGCTGCCAGATTAATGATTAAAATACACAGTTTATACTACTACATTAAACCATTACAATGACAACAGAATAACCTAAGTACTACCTATGGGTCACAAAGGTTCAGGCTTTCTGAGTTGTTGTTTCTTGTGCTGCTTTGTTTCAAATAAAGAGCATTTTTAATTATTATGATGGCAAAAAATTATGATGACAAAAATCTCATTTTGATTAGATGACATGAGCAATACAGGTAACAGTTTGGAAAAGAGGAACGATCATTTTGAAATTTACCTCTGGAATCCCTAAAGACAGCTCTCCTAAAATGCATTCACTCCCACTGCCAGCATCTTTCACAGAGACTTCCTTCGCCTAACTCACACCATTAGTCGGAAACATACCTTTCGGTAGGTTTTTCTCCACCATCCAGGGCTCTTTTCCATCCTCCAGTAAAGTGACCACACATGGCTTAGCCACGGAGAGGCCTGCGTGTAGGAAGACAGAACTCGCTCAAACTGCAGCCACAGGGGTCAGAGGTCACCACAAAAGGCAGCAAAGGGAGGCGTGTTCACTAAGATGGGACGACACGCTTAGGGCCCGGCACAGAAGGGCTAAACAGCTCCTTGGGAACGTGGTATTCAGCCATTTACCATCTCCACGGCCCCTGGAGAAGGAGAAGTGGAAGGAGAGATATCCTCACCTAGAGAGACGAGGTTCTCGTAATTCTGGACCATCACCTCCCTGTATAAGTCTCTCTGTGCAGAACTGAGCCATCCCCACTCTTCAGGAGAGAAGTCTACAGCCACATCACTGAATGTCACCTGAAACAGCAAGGACGTTTAGCTCGGCCACCGCCCAGGCCTCACTGTACTGCCCCGAGGTCCCCTGTAGAGTAAAGGGACCAGGTTCAGGCAGTGATCTAGAATCTGGTCTCAGTTACGTAGTAACTGCATAATCACAGGCTTGCTGTACAACCAGGGTAAGACAAGTCTCAGAGGGCTGAAGGCCAGAGCCAGGAATTCCATCGAGTCTCCCGTGTGGGTGGCAGGAACCCAAGTACCTGAGCCGTCATCTGCTACCTCCCAAGATGCACATTAGCAGGAGGCTGGAACGGAGGGCTGAGCCAGGACCCAAATCCAGGCACCCCAAGTGGGATCAAAAGCCCACAGCAGGGGCCGGCGCCAGGGCTCACTTGGCTAATCCTCTGCCTGCAGCGCCAGCACACCGGGTTCTAGTCCTGGTCGGGGCACCGGATTCTGTCCCGGTTGCCCCTCTTCCAGTCCAGCTCTCTGCTGTGGCCTGGGAAGGCAGTGGAGGATGGCCCAGGTCCTTGGGCCCTGCACCCCATGGGAGACCAGGAGAAGCACCTGGCTCCTGCCCTCAGATCGGCGCAGCGCCAGCGGTAGCGGCCATTTGGGGAGTGAACCAACAGAAGGAAGACCTTTCTCTCTGTTTCTCTCTCTGTCTATAACTCTACCTGCCAAATAAATAAATAAATAAAGCCCGCAGCAAAAGCCTGCCCCTTCTGCCACTGCCATTTTCGTACATGTTGCTATTGACTAGTGACAGAGGTCTATGGCTTCAAACGGGGTGATTTGCGTTTGTCAGGAGTTGGGGAAATACTGAAACATCAAATGCCCTGCCGCTGCAGAAAGCCCTCTCCACAGACGCAGGGCAGAAAGTAAACAGCCGCACCCCTGAACAAGCACGAACACAGGGGCGAGCCACTGAGGAGTCGGCAAGCAGACGCGAGCTCCGTCCACAGAGCCAAGCAGACGGAGCGCGTTGTCCAGGTAACTTGTCCTCAGGTGAGAGGCTTCACAGCACAGTCTGCTACTTACACTTCCTTGTAACTGGAATGGCCACCATGCTAGTCAGTCACCTTTATTTCTCAAAGGAAAAATAAGATTTATAGTCCCTTTATGTTAAGCAGGTGGTTTCAACTTGGGAACCAGGAGTCTAGGTTAAACACTCTCTCTCTCTCTCTCTCTCTCTCTCTCTCTCTCTCTCTCTCTCTCACACACACACACACACACACACACACACACACGGCGGGGGGCGGGGGGGGGGTACAGTCTTCCTCAATATTTGCATTTCAAAACGTTGGTCCCAAGGGCCTTAAGAACAGCTTGACAAACCAGTAAAACTGGCAAGAGACCTATGCAGCTTTTAGAAAGATGTGCACATGCCTCAGAGGGGCAGTTCTATCATTAGTCCTTCTCAAAGAAATGCGCTGAGAAAACAGGGGTGTCTCCACCTTTTAGTAGGGAAGAAAATTCCTTTTTACTTTTGGCTCATATGTACACTCTCCCAGGTATTAGGGTTGTTCCAGCCTTATCATATCTTTTCCTACTTTCCATAATGGTTTTTAAATGATTAGCTTCTACAAATGTCATCTCATAAACCAAATTAAAAACTCAACACTATGTCAAATGCATAAAAGTTTCATTCCACAAACGCAAAGCTACTTTACACTGTTCTGAACATATACTAACGTCACTGTATTAACAGCTTGCAGAAGGAAATCCACACCCCCTCATGAGATACCCTCTGCTCTCTGTGTAGAGCTGGGTTCCTCTACCTTGACACCTCTGACATCCGGGGCTGCATAATTCCTGGCTGGTAGGAGCTGTCCTGTGCATTAGCCGCATCCCTGGTTTCTACCCCCATCCCACCGCCATCCTGGTTATGGCAACCAAAAAACCCAGAAATGCCTCTCGACATGACCAAGTGGCCCTTATAGTGGAGCCAAAGGGGAAGAAAATCACCCGTATTTGAGAACCAACCACCCCTTTAGGAAATTTGAGCAGATCCTTAAGAGATCCTCGTGGGCCTACCCACTACACTTGAGGTGTCTTCTCAGGTCGTGTGAGTGTGCTCTTGCCTCTGCCTCCCTGGTGCCGTGGGCCACCAAACCCAGCTCCTGCCTATTCCCTGGGGACGCGGCCACCTGCATCCCCCTCCGTGGCGTGGGCAGCCTTAGGTGGTCTCCTCAGGTGTTCATTCATCTTTGTTCCCAGAAGAACTTGCGAAATCTGTCCTAGCACTTCCCTTCAGATCTTACGCTCTCTTACTTTTCTGCCAGTTCTGACTGCTCCACGCAGCAGCCACTCCTCAATCGACCTACAAAACTTAAATCATTAAAATGTTTCAAAGTATATAAAATTTAATATTCAGTTCCTCGGCTGCTAATAGCCACAGCCCAAGTCACAAGTCACGTGGGGCTGCTGGCTACTACACAGGATAGCACACACACGGAGTATAGAAAGTTCGCACAAGACCATCAAGTCCTGCATGTCAGCATACACCCAACCCAAACTCAATTTTCCTAACAGATACTTCATAAGAGTTTAGGCAATGAATCAACAAATGATTTTGCTTTTACTTTTTAAAACAAGATTTTTTCCATTCTAATTATCTAATTTTCTCAAGAAAACGGACTGCCCAACATGCACGTCCGTGACTCATGCCCTCTCCGGTGTAGGTTTTACCTGCCACCCCATGACTCTGTTCCACTGTTTTGGTCACCAATTTTACTCGCACAACATCTGTTTTGTGCCAAGTATCCCTCCAGGCACTGAAAACAGAACCATCAACAAGCTCCCAGCAGGAGACAAACAATGAGCGCGTGCACACCCTGAACCTATTAGCCAGTCAGTGACAGGTGCTGTGAAACGCAACCATGCAGCAGGTGAGGGAGGGTGACTTCAAGTTCAAATACACTTCTGTGAAGCACAACTTATAAAGTAACCACTGAGCAAAGACACAAAGGGAATAGTGAGGTCTGTGCATGTCTGGGAGAAAAATATTCCAAGCAGATAGTACGGGCACAGCAGCTTCCAAGACCTGGAGGCCATGGCTGGAACAGAAAAGGAAGGTGAGGGGCCAGCACTTTGGCGTAGCGGGTGAAGCCGCCGCCTGCAGTGCCGGCATCCCATATGGGTCCCAGTTCAAGTCCCGGCTGCTCCACTTCCGATCCAGCTCTCTGCTATGGTCTGGGAAAGCAGTAGAAGATGGCCCAGGTCCTTGGGCCCCTGCACCCGCGTGGGAGACCCGGAAGAAGCTCCTGGCTCCTGGCTTCGGATTGGCCCAGCTCTGGCTCTTGTGGCCAAATGGTGAGTGAACTTGTGGATGGAAGACCTCTCTCTCTCTCTGCCTCTCCTTTTCTCTCTGTGTAACTCTGACTTTCAAAATAAATAAATCTTTAAAGAGAAAGAAAAGGAAGGTGGGATTAGAGAGGCAACAGCCTAATTATACAAAGTTTTATAATCACTGAAAAACTCTGACTTCTATTCTGAGAAAAGGCCGCTGAAATGTTTCAGCTGAGGAACGACAGCATTCCACGTATCCACGGGATCACTGTACCAGCTGTCCTGAGGACAGAGAGGGCGCGGGCAGAGCAGGAGAGCCACCCAGGAGGCTCCTGCAGCGAGGCAGGGAGCTGGGGCCAGGGCAGCAGCAGTGAAGGCAGTGACGGAGACCAGTGGGCAGGTCCTAAGTATTTCCAAAGACAGTACCTGAGCGGGCCTTCCAAGTAAAAAGGAGGAATCAAGGACAATTCCAGACATCCCGTGGGCAACCGAAAAGCCTGCCCCATCAGCCACTGACCACCAGCTGTGATACAGCTTCGGCAACCGTAAATAACCTCAAATTCTAAGTTTGCATTCTGAATTGTAATAAAAGAAATTCCTTTGGGCACAAGACTCTACAGCAAGTCTTCCAGTAGAAAGCTAGGGCACTAGGACAGTACCGTGGCGCTCTCTGGCGGGTGCCACCCTCTCTTACAACCAAGGGAGCCGGAGATCCGGTCCGTCAATGGCCGCCACGGAGTGAGGACTGGCCGAGGAGGCAAAGCAAACACCCAAGATCCGGGGAAGCAAGTGTCCCACGGTGTGGGGGCATACCGACTCACCTGAAACATCACTTTGCAATTTCCAAAAATGCAAGCAATCCAAGCTCTTATCTTACCAATGGGCAGTGTTCTGAGAAGACAGAATAAAGGAAAAAAAAACAGTGATCAAAAGTCGGGCTTATCTTGCAGCCAGCCAGCACTGGGGCGCCAGTCCCCTCCCCGGGAACTCGCGGGTGTGTCCTGGCACAGGTCGTGGGTCGCCCCCTGCGAGGACAGCAACCCTCCACACACCAGGGGCACACGCGCAGGACACAGCTGCAACGTCAGACACCACCCCCCACGGAATCCCAACTTCCATCTTAAACGGCGACAAGGCTGCACCCCTCATCTGTTGGGGGTCACGAGTGGGCGACATCAGATCTACCGTCTGTGGCGTCCGCCGTGGGCGCGTGCTGTGCGTGCTCTCTCACCCCGTCCCGCGCACGGCGGCTCTGAGGGGTGAGCGCCCCACAGCAGCCCCGGAGAGGCGACGGTCCTGCCCGAGGTCCCCCGCGATGCCGCCCGCCGCCGGCCTCCCGTGACCCGCAGCTGCGGGACTCCCGGGAGGGACCCCGCCGGCACCTCCGTGTCTCACTCGTGAGCGGACACCGGCCCCGGTAACCACACCGCCCGGCGTCCTACCGGATCCCAGGAGCCGGCGCCGAGCCGCCGACGACCGCGGGGCTAGCCAGGAGCGGCGCCCACGGCCGCGCGAGTTTCCCAGAGTCCTCCGCGTCCGGCACGGCGGCCATTCGCGCACCGGAAAACCACACCTCCCAGGAGCCTCTGCGGGGGCGACGCGCCCAGCGGCTCAGCCGGGTATCGTAGCACGCAATCGGCTTGCTGTGAGGACAGTGGCGCTCCGACCACGAAACTACATTTCCCAGAAAGTCGGGCGGCTGCGACAAGGTCTTCGGGGTCATCCGTGCGCTCACAAGTACATTTTTCACTCGGGTAGTTGCAGGGCGTCCCTGACTCCTCTCGTTCACAGCCCGACAGCCACGCTGTCCGGGTCAGGAGGTCGTGAGTATTTAGCTCCCACCTTCCAGGACTCCAGTTCCCAGAATGCACTGCAGCCTGTCCAGCTTTGCCCCGCCCACCAGGGCCGTTTCCCGGAAGTCCGTGCGGACGCGTCCATGGTGCTAGTAAGGGTCCTTCGAGGGTCCGTACATGCACCGGAAGGATTTGAAACACTGAACTCCAGTGAGCGCTCCCAAGGCAGGGGCCCTCACCCCGGGAGAGAATCCCTCTCCCACGACCCAGCCCGGCGTCCAAAGGGCGATGGACGTCAGACTACTGTTGCTGCATGAGTCGGTTGTCTGCTTTCTTTTTAAATTTAAATTATTTACTGTTTGCAATTAAACACCATGTGTCTGAATGTTCTTGTCAGAAACCAGGTAGGATATTCGTTAGGCAGTGCGTCTCCACTGATAGGCCGGGGGCTATGGCGTGTAAGCCCTGTAGCAGCCCCAGCTTTGAAGGCATGACATCAGCTGCAATGGCTGACGCACAGTGTGTCCCCTCCTATGACCTTATTGCACGATGACACTGTTTCCCAGAATTACCAACCTACGTTCCTACTCGAGTCATTGCTTTGGTTGCTATTAGTGCCCCATTTGTGAAACATATTTTTCCAGTGTTCCGTGTGAAACTAAGTTGTGTCTTAAGTTATCCTTTTTTTTTTTTTTTTTTGGTTAAGTATTTATTTTCATACGTGAACATTTTTAAAAAGAAATACTGTATTTATTTATAGGCAACAAAAGTGTCAATCTATGGAATCTGCAAGGAAAACTACATAAATAAGCCATAAAGTACACAGGATAAAGATGGCTATTTTTTTAAACTGTTTTTCCATGTATTATCAAGTTGAAAATTTTAAAATAGTATTCTTTACAAGAGCTTACAACACATCTCTTACATGAAGATAAATAAGATTGCAAGATATGTACAACTAAAACTATAGAAGATTGTTCAGAAAAACTAAAGATTTAATAAAAGGAGAGGTATACCATGTTTATGGATTGGAACACTCCACATTGTTACTGTGTTAATTCTCTTCAAATTGATTTATAAAGTGGTCTTCAAATAGTTCATGAAAAGCACACATGAAAAACTATGCATGGATTTCAATTTTTTTTGTCACCAAAATAAACTCCAGCTAACTTGTTATAACATGTCAACACAGGGTCTGGTTTTGAGGCATTAAGAAAGATGACATTAGCATAAAAACAGCCTCATCAGAGCAACATGAATTCTGCTAAAACTGAAACAAGAATAGACATCAAATCTATGGTGAAGACTGGGTAGGAGAGTGAAAAATGTATGTAGACTGCCCCAAAGAAATGAGATAGAGCAGATTACACATCTCAGCAAAGGACAAGAATGTTGGCAGACCGTCTACATCAATTTGGGAGGAAACATCTCTTCCGTGCCCTAACTGAAGACCAACGACTAACAGCAGAAACAAACTGCCAGCACCAAATACCTCTACAGGCTCATCTTACGCAATTCCGACTGAAAAGGTTGGGCACACTTTCTGCTTGATGGGTGCCAAAGCTGCAGACAAGAACAGCGCTTTTAATGGAAATTTTATACAAGTGGGATCAAGATCTAAAGCGTTTTTTCAAATTATATAACGAGAGATGAATCATGGCTTTACAAATATAATCCTGAACACACAGCACAAAGCAGTAGCTACTAAGAGTTGGAACTAATCCAGTCAAAACAAAAGTGAACCAGCCAAGACAAACTGTTAAGGCAACAGTTTGGGGGTGGGGGAGGGGTATTAAAGCATTTTTCTTGTTGGCGCTCTGGAAGGCCAAGGACCAATAACATCTGCTTACCGTGAATGTATTCTGAGACTGTCAAAGCTTTGGCAGAAAAATGCCTAGGAAAACTTCTCCAGAGTCCTTCTCCCCCACAACAATGCTCCTACTCATGCCTCTCATAAACCAAGAGCAATCTGGTGAGAGTTTTTCAATGTTTATTTTCATCTACTTGAAAAGCAGAGTAGTAGAGACAGAGAATTTCTTCCATATTCTGGTTCACTCCATATTCTGGTTCACTCCCCAAATGCCTGCAACAGCCACGGCTGAGCCAGTCATGAGCCCAGAACTCCATATAGGTCTCCCCTGTGTGTGGCAGGAGTGCAAGCACTTGGACCATTAACTGCTGTCTGCCATGATGTTTCAGAATTAAAGCTGGGGGCTAGCACTGTGGCATAGCAAGTAAAGCCATATGGGTGCCAGTTCAAGTCCTGGCTGCTCCACTTCCGATCCAGCTCTCTGCTATGGCCTGGGAAAGCAGTAGAAGATGGCCCAAGTCCTTGGGACCCTGCACCCGTGCGGGAGACCCAGAAGAAGCTCCTGGCTCCTGGCTTCAGATTGGCACAGCTCCAGCCGTTGTGGCCATTTGGGGAGTGAACCAATGGATGGAAGACTTTCTTTTTCTTTCTCTCTCTCTCCTTGTCTCTCTCTCTCCCTCTGCCTCTCTGTAACTCTGCCTTTCAAATAAATAAATCTTTAAAAAAAAAAAAAAAAAGCTGGATTAGAAGCAGAGTAGCCAGGACTCAAACCAACAATCTGGTAAGGGATTCAGGTGTCCCAAGCAGCAGCTTAGCCCACTGACCACAGCACCCACCCTTGCTGAGAGTTGTGACAGGAAATCATGAAGCGTCACTTTATAGTCCTGATCTTGTTCCTCTTGACTTTTTGGTTCCTAATCCTCAAATATCTTGACAGGGCACCCACTTGTCTTAACAGTGTAAAACAAAACAAGACTACAGGACATGACTGGATTCCCAGGACGGTTTTTGTGGTTTTTTGTTTGTTTGTTTTTTTGCGGGGAGGATAGATTAAATGGCTTGTAGCATCACTTTCAACAGTATCTTGACCTTGATGGAGCTCATGTTGAGAAATAAGGCTTACATTTTTATCTTTCAATTATACTCTTTCACAAATTTGCTGAAGTCCCTTCATATATATTCCATGCTCTCCCAATCCAAATCACACAACGCTTTTGAGGAATATGACAAAAGAGTTCTAAAATCCATATGGAAATGATAAGGACAAGAAATTCTTCCTAAGTTACAGATTTAAAATACTACATTACTTGATTTGAAGATACATTATACAGTTACGATATGTAAGACTTTAAGATAATCAGCAAAAATACACAGGAAAAATATCTATAAACAGACCAACATATACAAGATCAAATGAATTTCAACTAAGGTGCAACAGCAACTCAGTAAATAGTACTGGCAACAGGGAGCAATCGAGTGTCCACATTTAAAAAAAAAACAAAAAACAAAACAAAAAAAACTCTAGCCTCAAACCTCATACAGTAAAAGAGTTAACTCAAAATGGATTATAAACCTAGGAGTATGAAACTTCTATTATGTAACAAAAGGGAAAATTCTAGCTTGATAAATACTTCCTACACACACAAAAACAGTGCTTAATTAAAAGGGAGGAAAATCCACATGTTCAACTTCATCAACAGTAATCACCTCTGCCATAGGAAACACTCTATCAAGAAATGTTTTAAAATGTCACACGATAGAGTATTGACAAATCACATATTTAATGAAGGACTTGTATCCAATATTTAGTAAGATCTCTCAAAATTCAATAATAATATTTTTTTTTTTTTTTTACAGGCAGAGTGGACAGTGAGAGAGAGACAGAGAGAAAGGTCTTCCTTTGCCGTTGATTCACCCTCCAATGGCCGCCACGGCCGGCGCACTGCGCTGATCCGAAGGCAGGAGCCAGGTGCTTCTCCTGGTCTCCCATGGGGTGCAGGGCCCAAGCACTTGGGCCATCCTCCACTGCACTCCCGGGCCACAGCAGAGAGCTGGCCTGGAAGAGGGGCAACCGGGACAGAATCCAGCGCCCCGACTGGGACTAGAACCCGGTGTGCCGGCGCCGCTAGGCGGAGGATTAGCCTAGTGAGCCGCGGTGCCGGCCTCAATAATAATATTTTAATGGACAAAAGATACATATTTAAAGATGTAGCCATGGCAGTAGCAAAATTAAAAATTCTCAAATTAGTCACTAGGGATAAAATAAAATCACAGAGAAATTCCACTATCTATCTAATGAGAATGGCAAACTCATTAGATCATGTTGGTGAGCTTAGCAAGCAACCAAAGTTCTAGTTACACCGCTGGAAACTGTGGAAAACAGTCTGTCAGTTTCTAAAGAGACAAACATCCACATACCAGCTGACTCCGTGTGTTTATGTCTAAGTTCTGATGCTCTGACAGCTGAGCGAGCTGGCCAGACTGCCCCTTCCACATTATCCTTTCTTCCGAGCTAGCGAAGGGCTTGACTAGTAGCACAACTCTATGCAATCAGTAATCCCAAATCTCCTGCCCCAACTGCTTCTCTAACTCTCACACTAAGCCAACACACGCTCTGCTCTAAAGCATCCCAGGAGCAATTATCAGGTAACAAGAGCAATCCTCAGCCCAAAGTCCAGCTAACTTATTCAAACCAGCTCGCTACAAACTGCCCTTCCACGTCTTTCCTGTGGGATTCCCGCAGAAGCTGTGGCCTAAGCCTTCCCCTTGCTCACTTCTGCCTCCTGACCAACAGGGTGCTCTCTGTAGCCCAGTGTGACGTGATGTTCCCCCTTCTCTTAGGAACTATAGGTAATAAATTCTTTTCTTCAACCTTGGCCTATGTCATCACTTTGTCACAACTGAAATTAAAATCCCATGGTTAGAAATGAGACACTCAGGCCTTTGTCTCCCAGCTATTAACACACAAGACAAGTATGTGAATGTTCACAGCCACTTTATTTGTAATAATCCCAAACTGGGAGCAACTCATGTTCCTTACCAGATATGTAGAACAAATTGTGGGATAACCACACGAGTATACTAGTCTAGACTAAAACAATGAAGTAATCAGACATGGAACATGGAGGAATCCCAAAATAATTACACTGTGTAAAAAAAATAAAAACTTCTTTAGAACAATATTTTGGTATTCCATTCACATAAAATTCTAGAAAAGTTAAAAAGTCTGCAGTAGTCCCCTTGCATCCACAGGGCGTATGTACCAAGTGGATGTCGACAGTACCAAACCATGTATATAAGCAAACTGGCCTTTCCTACATATACATACATATGACAAACTTTGACTTATAAATAAGGCATAGCAGATTAACAAACATAGCTAATAAAACAATTCTAACAATGTACCATAGGGACACACAATGTCCCTACTACTCCACTGCCAATTCAGCTCCCTGCTAATGCTTCTGGGAAGGCAGTGGATGATGGCCCAAGCACTTGGGGCCTGCCACCCATGTGGGAGACAAGGATGGAGTTCCAGGCTCCTGGCTTCAGCCTAGCCCAGATCTGGTTACTGTGCCCATTTGGTGAGTCGATCAATGGATGGAAGATCTATGTCATTCATTCTCACTCTCTCTCTCTAATAAATAAATAACCTTTTTCTTAAAAAAAAAAAAAACTAATAAAAGTAATTTAAAACTTGAATTATTTCTGAAATTTTTCATTTAGTATTTTTTGACTATGATTCACCACAGCAAAACTTTGGAGACTGTGGGGGTCCCACATCATGACAGGTTAAGCCACTGCCTGCAGCACCAGCATCCCATGAGCACTGGGTTGAGCCCTGGCTGCTCCACTTCCAATCCAGCTTCCTGCTAATGCAATTGGGAAAGCAATGGAAGATGGCTCAAGTGCTTGGGCTCCTGCCACCCATGTGGGAGACCCGGATGGAATTCAGCCTGCCCAGCTGTTGCAGCCAATTGGGGAATAAACCACTGGATGGAGGATCTCCCCCTCTCTCTCTCCCTCTCTCTGTAACTCTTTCAAATAAATAAATCTTTTTAAATAAAGAAAGAGACATACAGCAAGAGAAAAAGGAAAGGAAGAAAAAAAAAGAAACTGGATAAAGGGGGATTTCTGTAAAGGATGAGGCAAATTTGTGGTTGAGAAATCTGTTCATTATCATGACCGTGGTGAAGGTTGCATGGATACCTAAAAATCATTCTTCACACTGAACATCAACTGCATCTACATAGAGCCTTCAAAAACTGGTTCAAGGGGGCCAGCACTGTGGTGTAGCGGGTGAAGCCACCTCCTGCAGTGCTGGCTTCCCATTCGGGTGCCAGTTTGAGTCCCGGCTGCTCCATTTCCAATTCAGCTCTCTGCTATGACCTGGGAAAAAGCAGTGGAAGATGGCCCAAGTTCTTGGGTCCTTGCACCCATGTGGGAGACTCGGAAGAGTCTCCTGGCTTCAGATCAGCCCAGCTTTGGCCATTGTGGCAATTTGGGGGAGTGAACCAGCAGATGAAAGATCTCTCTCTCTCTCTGCCTCTCTGTAACTCTCTGCCTTTCAAATAAATAAGTCTTAAAAAAAAAATGGTTCAGGGCAGGCATTTTGCCTAGTGGTTAAGATGCATGTCCCATATCTGAATACCTGGGTGACTCCCTGGCTCCAGCTCCTGATTCCAGCTTCCTGCCAATGCAGACCCTGGGAGGCCGTATTGATGGCTCAAATAGTTGTGTTCCTGCCACCTACCTAGGAGACATGGTTGAGATCTCAGCTCCCAGCTTTGCCCCTGGGCCACTGCAAACATTTGGGTAGTGAACAAACAGATGGGGGCTCTTTCTCTAATAAATAAATAAAACAAAATTTTTAACAGTTCAACACGGAAATCTGGATCCTTCATTGGCAAACACATCTTAAATATGTTCTTCTTTGGGGGTCTGGTGCTGTGGCGCAGGTGCCCTGGCCTGAAGTGCCGACATCCCATATGGGTGCCGGTTCGAGACCCAGCTGCTCCACTTCCTATCCATCTCTCTGCTATGGCCTGGGAAAGCAGTAGAAGATGGCCCAAGTCCTTGGGCCCCTGCACCCACATGGGAGACCTGGAAGAAGCTCCTGGCTCCTGGCTTTGGATCGGCTCAGCTCTAGCCATTGTGGCCAACTGGGGAGTGAACCATTGGATAGAGGATCTCTCTCTTTCTGCCTCTCTGCTTCTCCTTTCTCTGTGTAAGTCTTTCAAATAAACAAACAAATATTTTAAAAAAATATGTTCTTCCTTTGGAAGGGACAGCCCTACATCAATGGAAGCAAAGCCTAGCAAGCTATAGATGCTAAATAAGTCACATGCCTAGACAACCAGCGCTTTTCTTGGTTTCTTTTTCTTGCCTGTATAGCAATGACCTTGAGGTAAGCAACCCAAACAGTCTTGACAATTCAGAAAACATTCAGATTATTTGCCCTACCAGTGATCTGAGCCACAGGAGACGTTAAATCTGGAAGTTCTGAGAATACCTGAATACCCGAATCCCTCACAGCTATAGTGACCAGAATATTTCTCTAAGCACCACTGGATAAGGCACATGCCTTCTGGTTTGCTGGCTCCAATTCTATTAACCCCATCAGTGTGTTAAGCTGATCAGGGTAAACTGCGATGGCCTCACGCCACTTGTGGTTTCCTACAGGGGACACAGTACAAAGACTGGCCGTCCCTCAGCTCACAGGGCCACCGGATGGTACATAGGAGATGGATTCTGCCATTGGCACCGGCAGGGAGAGCACTCAGGGAAGGGCCTCGTGCAGGTCAGACAGGGTAACGCACCTCCGGAAGCCTCCCCACACACTGCGGCTTGCACAACAGGTGTGAGGTGTAGCCTTTGGCTGACGGCCACTTCACAACTCTATTCTCAGAGCTTTTCTGCCGTCATGCATTGACCAAGCAGATAACACTCTTGTATTCCACGGCTTTTCTTCAGGGCGAACCCTCTGGTACCAAGCGAGGGAAGGCCACTGGCTCAACACTCTCCGACATGATTTTGCCGATGTTGAATGAGGCTGGATTTGTGGCTAAAGCACTTCCTACGTTCACTACGCTCATACGGTCTTTCTTCCGCGTGGGTTCTCTGGTGTCGAAGAAGTGTAAATTTCAGACTGAAGGCTTTCCCGCATTCACTGCACGCATAAGGCCTCTCCCCAGTGTGCACTCTCTGGTGTAAATTGAGGCTAGACCTGTGGCTAAACCATTTACCACATTCGGTGCATTCATAAGGTTTCTCACCAGTGTGAACTCTCTGGTGTGAGACAAGACCAGAGCTTTGGCTAAAGAACTTGCCACATTCAGTACACTTGTAAGGCCTTTCTCCGGTATGGATTCTCCGGTGCCGAACAAGCGTGATTTTGCGGCTGAAGAATTTTCCACACTCGCTGCATTCGTAAGGTTTGGCCCCTGTGTGAATTCTCTGGTGTCCAATTAGGCCAGACCGTTGTCTAAAGGATTTCCCACATTCTGTGCACTTATACGGCCTTTCTCCAGTGTGGATTCTCTGATGGCGAACCAGTGTGGTTTTACAGCCAAAGAAGTTCCCACACTCTACACAATTATAAGGCTTTGCCCCCGTGTGAACTCTCTGATGTTGAACAAGGCCATAGCTTTGTCTAAAGGACTTCCCACATTGCGTGCATTCGTAACTCCTGTCTCTGGCGTGGATTTTCTGGTGTTGAACGAGTCTGCATTTCCGTCTGAAAGCTTTGCCACATTCGCGGCACACATGAGGCTTCCCTCCAGCGTGAACCCTCTGGTGCTGGCCGAGTCGGTGCTGCTGGCTGAAGGCCTTCCCGCATTCACGGCACTGG
The DNA here is from genome assembly GCF_964237555.1 of Oryctolagus cuniculus. NCBI lineage: Eukaryota > Metazoa > Chordata > Mammalia > Lagomorpha > Leporidae > Oryctolagus > Oryctolagus cuniculus. The sequence continues at coordinate 22,888,075 of NC_091449.1, read as the reverse complement.
TATCGCCCGTCGCCAGTGGGAACGACCTCGCTGCACCCTGCACTTCTGGGCGGACGCCCCTGGAGGTCAGCGGTCTGGTTGTGCAGAGGGCCTGGGTGGGGCAGGAGGTCCTCCCCATCGTCCCCGCACAGAAAGGGCTCCTCTGACAGGTGGCCTCTGCAGCCCGTAAGCGGTGACGCCCCGTCCTCCTCCCCGCTGGGGAGCCCCTCTCCGTCCTGATGCTGAGCGATGCTTAGGCTGAAGCAGAACTGTCTTCCACACGCCCTGCATGCCTGAAGCTTCTGCCCAGAGCAAATCCCCTGGTGTTCGGCCAAGAGCAAAACGTCCTTCACGACCGGGCCACACATCCCACATGGCTCGGCACTGTGCGCGGCCGAACCTGACCCGGGAGTCCTGATCCGCGGCACTGCTTGCAAAGGCGCCTCGGCATTCTCCATCCGAAACCAACAGCCTGAAAGCAGAGAAACACTGCTGTACACGCAGATGCGGGATAAAGAGGGCAGGCCATCCCAGACGCCTGCTCTGTAACTCCAGGATCGAACACATGGGGCTCCTGGGAGGATGAGGCAGCCGCAGCTGGGCTGAGGCGGGCTCCATACCGAGCCCGGCAGCACTGCACCACTGGGGGCTCTGGGGAGGAACAAGAACACAGTACAGCAAAGGGCGCGCTGTGAGCCTGACTCGCTGATCTGCCGACGGCTTTCAGCAGGGGCTTCTCGGCGGCTGACCTGGAAGCCCTGAACGGAAGGCTGTGCCCAGATCTGGGAAAACCAACCATATCCAAGAAGCTGCCAAAGCACGACGCAGGCCAGGAGCACGTCTCACAGCGCGGTATGTGCAGCTCCTTGTTGGAGAGCACGACAGGTGGGCAGGAACGGGGCAGACTTTCAGGCAACAGGGGTGTGCTTAGCTCTGGTCAGAAATCAAACAGGAGGGGTAAGTGGAGAAAATGCCAAGAAAAGGAGAGACTGAAATGAGTTATGGACTTGTCTTGGCAGACGTGCTGGGTGCCAGGAGAACCTAGCCCTGACACTGAACTATCCCTGCCTTGTCGCTTACCAGGGCCAGGTCCCCTCCAAGTCCCTAGTGACGCAGCTGGCCCAACGCCTGCCCTGCCAGGCGCCCAGGTGCCTTCCCCCGCCTCCAGCCGGACAACTACACGGATCTGGGAAGAAGCAAATCCTAAGAGAAAGACAAAGCAGCTAAGTGGATGGACACCAACAGCCAGAGCACCCAGCCCACCGGGAGTGACAACCAGTATTACAAGAAGAACCTTGGAGAAACGTCCTCTAGGATCGGCCCACTGCCCCCAAAACCGGTTCTCCAGCTGACGCCTGTGATTCCTGACATGGAGCAAGAGGCAGCGTCAGCTGGAGGAAGGAGGGTGCAGTAAAGGGCAGAGAGGGGCGGCAATCCCGGACAGTCCCCCGACAAGGTGAAGCCACGTCAAGTGGAAGCCACGGGCCCCCATATCCTTCCCTAGAAGGCTTGAGGGCACCAGACGCTGGGGCTCCGTGGGAGAGGGTGAGGAATGCCTGAAGCCTAGGAAGAAGACCCAGGAAGGAGGCAAGGTCCACTGGCGGCTGTGGGAAGGGAAGAGAGAGCCCTGGAGAGAGGAGGAGGGGCCAGCCCAGCCCGGACGCTGCGAGGGTGAGGGACTTACCCAGCGAGGCCACCAGGGTGAAGTTGTCCAGCATCACATCCTGGTACAGGAGTCTCTGAGGCTCGCCAAGGAGCTGCCACTCCTCCCAGGTGAAGTCCACAGCCACATCCTCCAAGGTCACCCTGCCCTACCATGAGGGGCACAGCAGTGTCTCTAAGCAGCCCCTCTCCCAGGGCCCTCTCTATCCCTGGCTCCCTAAACCCAGTCCCTCCCACCCTCCTCTCAGGAAGGCTCACGGGAGGCGGAGGCCGGATAGCACCACAGTCCCCTCGCTGTGTCCCCCACATCAACTGCAGACATGTGGGCAGGTAAATGCTGAGCCCTGGGACTGACGAATTCCCCTGGGCATGCCTTGCAGTTCATGCCTCCCGTACCAGCGAACACGGGCCCAGCGTCCTCCCTCACCTCCTAGGGCCCACCCCTGGGAGCCTCAGTTCACACTCTCCCTTGGCCACATCCCTCTGGGCACCATCAATCACGCACATTTGGATTCTCACTGCCACTGTCCATGCCCTGCGTATACCATGGGCATCTCCCTGAGCTCCGGGGAGAACCCAGAAAACACTGGGAAATGTAAGGGTGATCCCATCCTGAGTCCCACATCTGACAGCCCACAGGGCCAGGGCAGGCCTCTCGCCCTGCTGTCCAGACCTCTCCACCTCGTCCTGGCCCCTGCTTCAACCTCACATGCAGGTGGCAATACCTTAAGCCCTCTTCTACTGCTGTGCCTCCCCTATCGCAGCCGTCCTCTTCCCATCAAAGCCTTGTTCAGTGCCCAGCTCCCCTGGCCGCCCATCCGTCACCGACTCTCCCACTGGCCCCTGAGCTTATTCGTAAGCCTAAGCAAATTCTCCAACCCCACCAATGGTCACCATTGGACTGGTGAGCCTTGACAAGGGGGAGTAAGTGCAGGCTTTGGGCAGTCATGTCACCTCCATCACTGCTGTCCTCCCATGGTCACGCCCCTGGGAAGCTCTGGCCATCTGCCATACCCACCTCAAACCCCACAGCCACCTCTCTGGCGTTACCTCTCTGTGACATTCACCAACCCTAGGCAGGTGCCCAGTAACATGGTCACCATGACCTGAAGATGTCGCCTCCTAAATGGGACTCACAGCTCTGCCCCAGGCCACACACAGGTCACCAACTTGTGCTGTCCTCAGCATGAACCTCTTGCCTGAACTCCAGCTGTGTGTCCAGCTGTCCACTCACTCACTCCACTCAGGGTCTCTGGAACATCACAAACGGACCATAGCCCAACCTACCGCCTGATAATTCTTCTGAAACTCACGCCTACAACTGACTTCCCCTTCTCAGTTGATGGCATCTCCTTCCTGCTAGCTGCAAGGGTCAAAATTCCATCCATCTCTCGATCACAGAGTCTGATTGGATATATTTTAAAAGCAAATCCAGGAGCCAGCGCCGTGGCTCACTTGGCTAATCCTCCACCTGCAGTGCCTGCATCCCATATGGGTACCAGGTTCTAGTCCCAGTTGCCCCTCTTCCAGTCCAGCTCTCTGCTGTGGCCCGGGAGGGCAGTGGAGGATGGCCCTAGTCCTTGGGCCCCTGCTCCAGGCCTGACTCCCTCATCCTGGCTCGCAGGTCCTCTAAGACATACAGAGGCCTGTGACAGCCGCCTGCCAGCTCTGTCTCACCACTGTGCACTGGCACATGCTGACCCTCTGCCTACACACCTGCCACAGAACATTCTACAGGTGGCCAGAAACTGGCCTAGATGCCAGATCAGGTGTCTGATGACACATTACCCCAGGCCAAACTGAGTAATGTGGCAGACAAGCAGTAGCAGGATAAATCCAGGAGACCATATGGGTCATGGGGAGGTATGGAAGGGGGACACTATCCACTCACCTGTGCGTGGTTCGTGAACGCATCTGAAGCCATGGAAACCTGTGGGAAGAGTGAGACTGTGAGCGAAAGGCACCCATGCTGCACCCCAAGGGATCGCCTGATCATGCCCTGCAAGGTGACCTTGGGCTAACTGACCAAATTTTGGGTTTCAGTCCTTGGTGCGACCTCTTACCTGCTATGTGACCCAGGACAAGGATTCAACTTTCCGGTGCCTATCTTCACTGAATGGACCTAAGAATGGCACCCACATCCTGGGGTTGGAACTGGTATCGAATGCATCAGTAATTACGCATCAAGCGCTAAGTAGGCTCTATCACTATCCACAAAATCAAGTCTTCTGTCAATGTTTTCAGTGTAAATCATGCGATGGGTCTTTGAAAGTATGAGGATGCAATACTGTGATGTTTAGTGTTTTCACGTACGGCTCTGGGAGTATATTATGGTGTTAACCACATTTGCATTGCATGCACAAATTTAACTTGCTAAATTCCCACAGTTCAGTGTTTACATGCACACTTTTAGAGGAATGTTGATCCCTTAATGTGGAAGCGAGTGGTTGTTCCATTTCTCCCTAAGTTAAACCGGGGTGTGGTGACTCCAAGGCGGGGGGTACCTTCTCTGTTCTCAAAGATCTGCGCACCACTGCATCGCCACTCCGGTCCGGCAACAATGTTCCCTGTCCCCCTGCGCCTCCTGTCTGCCCGTCTCTCCTCTCCTCATCAGTCACCCCTGCCTTCTACCCCCAGTCGGCCGGCTTCTTAGTAACCTTCGGGAACCTTTTAAAATCGTCCCGGGATCCAGTCTTTCTGATGACAACCGTCCGGGGCCACCAGTGCCCTCAGATTAGCTCATCTGCTCACGGGTCCCAACGCTTCCCAGTCGCATCCGCAGGCTCTGCACACCCTGGTCCCTCTGTAAGGGGCATCTCTCATCACTCCGCGTGTCAAAAACAGGGGACCTACCCGTACCGCCCCTGGACTGCCCCGAACAGAGAGCTGTGGCTGCAGTGCCCCGAGCAGGCGCCTTCACTCGGGGCTCCAGCGGGGTGGCGAGATCGGACAGGTCAGCACCAGGGGACGCAGCACCAGCCTCAGCGGGCAAGCGCAGGCGACCCAGCCAAACCCCGACGCCAGCCTGCTCCGAGCGAGGAGTCGCCCCAGAGAGCGCCCTCCCGAGCCACAGACCCGCCCCCATGCACCGTGAGCGACGCCTCGGCTCACGCCTTCCCGCTCCCTTTACCTTGGGCCGGACCAAGAGCTCAGACCCTGTCCAGGTGGACCGACCCAAGAGTCACCAAAAGGACCGCCGCCGCAGGGGCGCCGGAAGTCCCGCCTGGACGTGCCCAAGCGTCCCTCTGCAAGGGCCCCCATTGGCTTAGCGCCGCAGGGGCTCTGCGCAAGGATTCTGGGTAATGTAGTTCTCCCGGGCCTCTGCGCTGGAGGGCGCGCGCGCTCCAGACTCTGGCACAGGTGGCAAGCGCGCTCCGAAGTTCTGAGACCCACGTGCTTCCCAAAGCGACAAAATCAAAAGACAAACTAAACCACGTCGGTCCGACACACACACACGTGAGCACTTATTATCTTAAGAGCTAATAAAGATCATAGTACTTTCCTTCATAGAAATTTTTCAAGTCAATTCTGTAGGCTCGAGGCTGTCAGGGTGATGCCGAGAGAAAATAAAAAACTGCAGAGAGGCTCAGATGGGGAAGCTTGCAGGGTACCGCAGGTGGACAGGTGTGGAGTTCTCCTGCTAATTCGCACAAGCAGCAGCCCTACTGTGTAATCGGTGCGCATGCCCCAACCCTTCAACACCATTGTATCCCGGTAATATGTCTTGCTCCATATTCTGAGAGATATTCAAGTACTTTTAAGGAGTTCGACATCTATCTGGAAGAAGAGACTTTTACCAAGTGACATTTTCTGTGAAGACCGCATCACTGGTGAAGGAAATGTGGAAGGGGGCATCTTTTTTATTTTTTAAAGATGCATTTATTTGGGGCCGGCGCTGTGGTGTAGAAGGCTAAGCCTGCTACAGTGCTGGCATCTAATGTGGGTGTCGGTTGGAGTCCCAGGTGCTCCCTGTTAATAACCTGGGAAAGCAGTGGAGGAGGTTGTATTTGCCCTGACTGGACATGACACATGTACCCGTGTGTCAAAACAGCTCTTGGCATCCCATAAACATAGACGATTTTATGTGTCCAGCACTAAGTTGTCAAGTCTATGCACACAGGATACCTTTTCATTTATTGAGGTCTTGCATAATGTCTCTCAACAATGCTTTGTGGTCTTCGATAGCTTGTCATTTTCAGTGTACAAGTCTTGCTCTGTTGTGATTAAATTTATTCCTGTGTAAGTTCTTTTTTTAATGCTGTTATTTTTTAAGATTTATTTATTTATTTGAAAGTCAGAATTACACAGAGGGAGAAGGAGAAGCAGAGAGAGAGAAAGAGAGAGAGCGAGCGAGCGAGCGGTCTTCAATCACCTGGTTCACTCCCCAGTTGGCTGCAACGACTGTAGCTGCACTGTTCCGAAGCCAGGAGCCAGGAACCAGGAGCCAGGAGCCAGGAGCCAGGAGCCGGGAGCCAGGAGCCAGGAGCTTCTTCCGGGACTCCCACGTGGGTGCAGGGACCCAAGGACCTGGGCCATCTTCTACTGCTTTCCCAGGCCACAGCAGAGAGCTGGATTGGAAGTGGAGCAGCTGGGACTTGAACCGGTGCCCATATGGGATGCTGGCACTGCAGGCGGTGGTGGCCTTACCCACTACGCCACAGTGCCGGCCTCTTTATGTTGTTATAAATGAAATTGTCTTCTCAATACCATTTTTGTAGTGTTCATGGCTATTGTGTATTTAAAACAACAGTTTTTGTGTGTTGGTCTTGGATTATTTAACTTTGCTCAATTTACTAGGGTTTTTTTTTTTTTTTTTTGACAGGCAGAGTTAGACAGTGAGAGAGACAGAGAGAAAGGTCTTCCTTTTTCCATTGGTTCACCCCCCAAGTGGCCGCTACGGCCAGCGTGCTGCGGCTGGCACACTGCACCGATCCGAAGTACCGAAGGTACTTCCTCCTGGTCTCCCATGCGGGTGCAGGGCCCAAGCACTTGGGCCATCCTCCATTGCATTCCCGGGCCCCAGCAGAGAGCTGGACTGGAAGAGGAGCAACCGGGACAGAATCCGGCACCCCGACTGGGACTAGAACCCTGGGGTGCCGGCGCCACAGGCAGAGGATTAGCCTAGTGAGCTGCGGCGCTGGCCAATTTACTAGGTTTTGCAGATGCTTTGAGGATACAGCGTCCTGTCATTCCTAAGTATAATTTTTCTTTTTCTTCCCTGACTGGATACCTTTCATTTCTAGTTCTTGCCTATTTGCTCTGGACATCCAGGACGATACCGAATAGTGGTGGCAAAAGCAGCCATCATTGTCCCTTATTGACTGCGGGGCCAAGCTCTGTCCTTCAGTGTTGCATCCAATGGGTTTTACACCAATGTCCTCTGCTAGGTTGAAAAAGTTCCCTTCTATTCCTTTTTTTAAAAGGATTTATTTATTTATTTATTTATTTATTTATTTATTCAAAAGTCAGGGTTACACAGAGAGAGGAGAGGCAGAGAAAGAGAGAGGTAGAGACAGAGAGAGAGGACTTCCATCCGCTGGTTCACTTCCCAGATGACCACAACAGCTGGCGCTGCACCGATCCAAAGCCAGGAGCCAAGTGCTTCTTCCAGGTCTCCCACACGGGTACAGGGGCCCAAGGACTTGGACCATCTTCTACTGCTTTCCCAGACTATGGCAGAGAGCGGGATCAGAAGTGGAGCAGACAGATTTCGAACTGGTGCCCATATGGGATGCCGGTGCTTCAGGCTAGGGCTTTAACCCTCTGCGCCACAGTGCCGGCCCCATCCTTCTAGTTCTAATTAACTGTTTTCAACACCCAATTTTATTGGACCTGGAATCGGGCCTTTTTAATACGTGGGATAATTAGGCAGCAAACAATCATTAACTGTAGATCTGATAAAACAGAATCTAAAGACTCAGGAATAGCAATTGTAGGAAGCTACCAGTCGCCCTTGAAGGGGAGAATGCCTGAAGAAGGGGCCTCCAGTGCTGGGTTCAGACGCCAGCCGAGTAGGTGGATGTGGGACTCCGTGCACGGTGCAGGTTATGCTGGGTGCAACAGGCCACGCCTAGGGAACAGAAAGCAGCTTTCTGGGAGCTTGCGGGCTGGCTGCTGAACAGGAAGGCACTTCAATGTTGACATCAAAACCTGCTGACATCAAAACCTTCCTAGAGCTCTCACAACGCGCCGGCAGGTGCACTGTGGGAAGAACAAATTCCAAAATCCCTTCTTCAGCTCTGCTTTAGTGCGTCTCCTACACCCTCTACTGGCAGAGCTTGGTATTGCACCAGCAGAAAACCAGTAAACGCAGGCGCAGCTTCTGTGTCTCACTGCGGGGCGGAGAAGTCGCGGCTGAGAGGCAATAAGTTAACAGCACCATGGTCTCTGCCTTTAGGTACTCAGCTCCCATACACGCTCTTCTACACACATCTGAGCTACTAGAAAACAGTAAAAATAATCCTGTTCCCAGCCAACATGACTCAGCTAGGCTTCGCACAGGTAAAGGAGTCCTCATGCTTCGCCCAAAATAAGGAAGCAACAATCGCCGACTCCATGAGACTCAGCAGCCGGTCCTCGAAATCATTATGGTTGCTGGCGCCACAGCTCACTAGGCTAATCCTCCGCCTGCGGAGCCGGCACACTGGGTTCTAGTCCCGGTTGGGGCGCCGGAGTCTGTCCCGGTTGCCCCTCTTCCAGGCCAGCTCTCTGCTGTGGCCCGGGAGGGCAGTGGAGGATGGCCCAAGTGCTTGGGCCCTGCACCCCATGGGAGACCAGGAGAAGCACCTGGTTTCCGGCTTCCGATCAGTGCGGTGCGCCGGCCGCGGCGGCCACTGGAGGGTGAACCAACAGCAAAAGGAAGACCTTTCTCTCTGTCTCTCTCTCTCACTGTCCACTCTGCTGTCAAAAAAAAAAAAAAAAAAATTCATTATGGTCCCGCTGAACATTCCGTAACCTGAAAACTGTATGTAAAGACAACCCCAACAATGGGCGTGGAAAACAACAGCGAGGGAGAAGTGCGAATCGTCAGTGTCCGTACCCAAACACACAGAACAAGCACATGGAAAAATGCCTGCAGCCTCAATCATCGTCACAGGCCACTTAGTACCTCTGACCTGCTCCTGCCACTGCTTACTCCACGTTTCTCCCGCCCAGCTGGAGCTTCAGCTGGCCAAGATTCAGCTTGTAAATGAAAACTTTATCAGGGGCCGGCGCTGTGGCACAGCGGGTTAAAGCCCTGGCCTGAAGTGCCGGCATCCCATATGGCTGTTGCTGCCATTTGGGGAGTGACCCAGCAGATGGAAGACCTCTCTCTCTGTCTCTGCCCCCCCTTTAACGCTGCCTTTCAAATAAATAACAAATAATAAATCTTTAAAAAAACAAAACTTTCTCAGGGACCGTGCTGTGGCTTAGTAGGCAAAGCCGCTGCCTGCAATGCTGGCATCCCATATCAGCACTGGTTTGAATCCCAGCTGCTCCATTTCCAATCCACCTTCCTGCCAATGGCCTGGGAAAGCAACAGAAGATGGACCAGGTACTTGAGCTTCTGCCACCCACATGGGAGCCATAGAAGAAGCTCCTGGCTCCTGAATGTGGCCTGGCCTTTCTCTCAGTCTCTCCCATTCTGTAACTCTGATTTTCAAATAAATGAATCTTTTTTTTTCTTTTTGACAGGCAGAGTGGACAGTGAGAGAGAGAGAGACAGAGAGAAAGGTCTTCCTTTTGCTGTTGGTTCACCCTCCAATGGCCGCCGCGGCTGGCGCGCTGCGGCCGGCGCACCATGCTGATCCGAAGCCAGGAGCCAGGTGCTTCTCCTGGTCTCCCATGGGGTGCAGGGCCCAAGCACTTGGGCCATCCTCCACTGCACTCCCTGGCCACAGCAGAGAGCTGGCCTGGAAGAGGGGCAACTGGGACAGAATCCGGCACCCCGACCGGGACTAGAACCCGGTGTGCCGGCGCCGCCAGGCGGAGGATTAGCCTAGTGAGCCGCGGCGCCGGCAAATAAATGAATCTTAAAAACAAACAAACAAACAAAAAAAAAAAAACACACAGTTTCTCACAGGCTAAGTGAGAACTCTCACATAATGAGTTCATGAGGACTTCTCCCACTCAGCAGGCCCCATCTAAACACAGGTGAGGTTCAGTTCCTGATGCATACTTTCAATTTTGATCCTTCAAGGCTCAACTTCAGAAAGAAAACTCCATTGCTGTGCTTACGTTGGTTTGCAGGTCATACTTGATGCTTGTTATGTGAGTTTCCCAAGGCAACAAAGAGGTCGATCGTCTTATCTCCTGCAACATGGCTGCCATCAGACACCTAGAACAAGCCCCTATTCTACACCAAAAACTTCATATGGCAGAAAGCGACACAAAATCACTTTTCCCGGAGCTAACAATGACCAATGCAAACACCTACTGCACTCTTGCAAGAATTGTGCCCCCCTCGCCCCGTTAGGCCCACTGCTACAAGCAGGAGTGAACCCGCGAGGCCTTGCTCCTAAGAAGCTCTGGCAAGTGGACGTCACCCACATTAACTCCTTTGGTCAACTTATGTTTGTCCATGTGGTGGGAGATACGTATTCAAAGGCTGTATTTGCAGCAGCCCAATCCGGAGAAAAGGCTAGAAATGTGATAAAGGCGGTTAAGTCAGCCCTACTGGTCCTCGGTGTCCCCTGGACAATAAAGCCTGATAACGGGCCAGCGTATACACCACAGGAATTTAATTCCTTCCTGAGGTCCTGGAACATACAGTCTGCCACAGGTATCCCATACAAGCCACAGGGGCAGGAAATCATTGAAAGAACTCATAGGACGATTAAAGATCTCTTACAAGGACAGAAAAACAACCGTATGCCCCCAGACCCACAGCTTGCTTTGACTGAGGTCCTTTTCACTATCAAGTTTCTTACTTTTGATTCCAAGGGGTCAGCCCAGCTTATAAACACTGGGGATCCTTTCCATCCCAGACCCCGGCCCCTATGGTTAGGTGGAAATACCCCTGACAGGAGAATGGAAGGGGCCACACCCTCTCTAACCAAAGGTCGAGGATATGCTTGTGTCTTTCCAGAGAATGCGACACAGCCCATTTGGGTACCAGCCAGAAACATCCAGCCTGCAACTGACAGCCAACCAGAACCAGCTGAACAAGACTGAGAGTCAGCCTTGTTAGCAGACGCACCTGCCCTATCATCCTACCCTGGGAAACTGCCCATAGCCACATCCATTAACGCTTCATACCCCACTAGCTCTGGTCAGCCACTCAAACGGCCCACAGCCTGTGTGTGGTCACACAATTCCTGGTTACCATTCTTCCTCATTCCTACCCCATCTGAGCAAGCACACCAGTGGTCTCCCGTGTTGAGCGCTGTTTAGTCAACGACGGGTAATATCCCCTGGGGGACAACCTAAGACAGGCACAGCCGCGTACAGAGACCACATGGACACAGGGTCAACAATGGTATGGCCAAGGATCATGCCTCCCATTGCTCAAAAATAAATGAAAAGGGGGAAATGTGGTGGAATGAGAAGGCCATGCCAAGATGGCCACTGGCAAGCGAGCATGTTACTCAGGTTACTTCAAAAACCACCTGGGAAACCACATGGCAGCAGAGCCTGCCTGGCAATGGGCTGTGATTGGATGGTTTTGGAAACTGCCTGGCCACAGGCTGTGATTGGTTAGGGCACAGACTGCCCCATGACTGGATTGGATGTCTCGGCTATATAAGCTGCTGTACCACTGAAATAAATTAGTCTGTGGGCTGCTCGATCTGGCTCACTTTCACCTGACTCCCCGGTCTGTGTGGTGACTCCACGCCTCTGTCCCCCACCACGCTCCTCCTCTCAGAACAGATCCACCTCAACACACAGATATGTCATGTCCAGAGATGCTGTCCAGCAACACTTGGGTTTTAACTGATTCTTTTATCCCCCCCTCAGCTTCTCCCTTTAAATTGCATTATAAACTCTTTTGGAGACTCACAAAGTGCTGTAAAATAACACAGCGAGTGCTGAATTGGGACCACTCAGCTTCAGCAGTCAAATGTTCCTAATTGGGTGGAGGACGCCCATGCATTTTCCTTTCTCTGCCTGAGTTCAAACTCCAGATGCCTAGGCTTAGTGTTCTCCACATTGCACTTTCCTTCACTGGGGGGGGAGGTTTGTTCCCCAGAGTCCGTGTGCAGGGAGCATGGGTGCATGGGCCCCAACCCAGCTCCTGCATGGACGGGCGCTGGCCTCCTGGGATGGCTTAGGGTGCACAGGGGTGAGTTCCCATTGTTGTTGCTACAAATATTTCCTTATTATCAAGATGTCATTACAAATGTTTAATTCGTGGATCTTGGGGGGTGGTTGCTTCCATCCACTGTTCCCCTCACCAGAGGCCTGCAGTGGCGTGGCTGAAGCTGGATCTCAACCCAAATCTCCCATGTGGGTGGCAGGAACCCAACTACTTGAGGCATCCTCGCTGCCTCCCAGGGTGCACGTGTGTAAGAAGCTGGACTCAGGGGCCGAGGCAGGGGATGGACCCCGGGTGGTCCAGGAGGGGATGCACGTGTCCCAGTGGTGTCTTCCCCATGTTGCCTGCCCTGGGGTTGTCATCAGGGACAGGGCCCAGTCCTCCTCCAGCCCCATCTCACTCGGGCTCCTGCTGGGGGATGCTGTCTGCCATGAGACCCTCACCAGAAGCTGGTGCCGTGCCATGCTCTCGGGCTGGTCAAGCCACAGGCAAAGTGAACTTCTTTCATTTTCTAAGCAACGCGGCTTCAGGTATTTTGCTATTGCCACACAGAGTGGCCAGGACTCCCCTCCAACTTCAGCTAAACGCCCTCCAATGAGCCTGAAGGGTTTCTGAGAAAGCCTCTTCCCGAAGCATCAGGGGTTCCCCATCCTGGATTTTAGTTGAGGTCTCCCTAAACCCACTCTGGCTTCCTGTGCCCCCTAAACCCCAGGCACTGAGTCCTCTGTTAGGGGTGGCTGGGGGTCCAGGCAGAGGCCAGCTCAGTGGCACTGCTCACAGCACCTGGGTTCCGGTAGGACTTCGAGTCCCTCAGGTCAACCTCTAGAGACATCGCGGGGCCTCATGTGTGTCCTGGGAGACAGGAGCCGGGCAGGAGCTGGGAAATGCTGAGTCTGCGAATTCACCGCCTGTCCTTACAGGGCTCTGGAGCCGCCCCTGCATTTCAGGTGAGCCGTGGCCCGCGTGCCCGGCTGAGAGCTGTGGCTACACGGCCACAGAGATCACCTCTGACAGTGGTGCTTGTGGGAGAGCAAGGTGACCTGCGTGCTAGGGCCCTTCCCGCCCACAGCACATGAGCTCAGCACACAGACCAGGCCCCTCTAGCGCTCTGCGGCAGCCCTTCCTGGAGAACCTGAGTCCCAGGGCCAAGGGCTCTGCTCCCGTGGTGCTCACACACATAGGCACAGCCGAGAGCAAGTCCCTCTCACCTCCACCGAGAATCCATTTGATTCTATTAAATGTGCCTCCAGCCTACGCTACGAACACCTGGTCAGTTGGGCAATAGACGCACTGCTGGCCACTGGTCGCCTCCCAGCCCAGAGTGCACATCCTCTCCCATGTGGGAGAGCCATGTGGGGTCAAGCCAGGGATGCTGCAGCCACGGCCGCCCAGGTCTAGGGGAGAGCACAGAGGTGACACAGGCCCTCCAACCACGGCTGTTCCTATTTGCCGATCTGTCCCAGAGGTCACGGGCACTCACAGCTGCTGCTCTCCCACCCTGACCCAGCCCCACAGGGCACAGCTGAATCTCAGGCATTGCCTGCAGGGTCCTGAGTGGGTCTCTGCCTGGGGCTGGGTGCTGTGGAACCACCCATCTACCCAGGAACACGGGGAAGCTTGTTGCCGCTGGGCGCCGGGGTCACAAACTGGAGCAAACTCCTTTCCATGGAACAATTTAATACAGGCTCAGCACCACCTGAGGGTGGCGGTGGGGGAGGGGGCGGGGAGGAGAGTACAGTGGCTCCTGGCACGGCTGTTGTCTTCCAGTGTCAGGGTGTCCTGGCCCCAGGAAGAGCCTGGGGGGTGGGGGCTCAACCAAGTGTATAGGATGCCGTGAAGACACACGGAAGGCTGCTGCCCAGCCTGGGCAGGACAGATGCTGGACTCGGCCTCTCTTCTAGGAGGCACCCATCATCCAGGTGCCCCACAGAATAAGAGGTAAGGAGGCCTCTGGCCAGGGAGGGCACACGGGCCTGGTCTCCCATCCCAGGGCTGGCTCTGGCCGGCTCCAGCCCGTGACTGTCCCCAGAGTGCGTGGGGCTGCCATGCCAGTAGTGGGGAGTCTTCAGCCATGGCCCCCAGGCGGGGACAGCCTGTATGGGCCCTGGTTCTGGGCACTCCGAGGCCCATGGAGGAGCCCACATCCACAGGCCCTCCCGGCTGCCAGCGTCGGAGGAGTCGTCCTCCCTGTGCTCTGGCCCGCTCAGGTTAGGGAGACTGGCGCACTGGCACAGGCCTCCCCACCTCGAGCACTTTGGAGACTCCATGGGGCTGGCAGAACATGGAGACTCTGCGGTCCCCACAGGGGAGCCCAGGCCGAGGGGCTCTGGGCTGCCTTCCCAGCTCTCCTCCTCCTCCAGGCCTTCCCTCTCGGTGATGCGGAGGCCAAAGCTTTCTGGAGGACGGATCATCACTGCACGAGTAGCGGGACCCCTGGCCTGCTCCCACACTGCCACTGTGTCCTGAATGGTGATTTTGGCCTTCGGAGCAGTGGGGGCAGGAACGTGCATCTGGGGGACGCGTGCCTGCCCCAGGGGCTTGCTGCACTGTTCGATGGCCTTGGCTGGAAGAAGAAGAGACGCGGTTTGCTTCTCCACAGCCCCCGTCTGGCCTGCAGGGTGCCTGCCCCGACCTCACCCTGGGGTCCCCATCACCACGTGTGACGCTGAGGACTCTTCCAGGCTGCTGGCCCCAGACGGGAGGGTGTGTGCAACCCGGGCAAGGGGAGCCCTGGGACACCACCGGCTCCTCCTGCAGTCCCCACAGGGTGGATGGCCCTGAACTCCCCACCTCACTCTCATCTCTGGGGACCCAGGCACCAACTCAGGACCCCGTCACCTACCCCACCTGACCTCCTGCGCCCTAACAGTGCATTCGCTGAGTTACCCACATCTGAGTCCCTCCAACATGGCTGGAAAGGAACTGAGCCTAAGATGATGGGGGTGAGAGCTGGGGCTGTGGGGCAGACATGGAGTCTGGTGCAGGCCCTCAGGGACAGGGAATGCCGCTTCTAAAGAGGTGGCAGGGGTGCCCTGTGTCCTCTGCCCCTGGCCCACTGTCTCTTTCCTGGTGAGACTGGGCTGTCATCGCTACTGTCCCATGAGCACCCAGGGAGGCAGCATCTGGAGGCGCAGTGGGGCCTCCCCAGTGCCTGGACAGCCTGCACCTGGGCCCCCACTTAGAGCCTCTAGAGCTGGGACAAGCCCATCTCTGCTCTGCATGGGGACCCAGGTGCTCAGGTGCATGATGGCAGCAGCAGCAGGGGAGGAGCACGGGGACCCCTCCCCACCAGAGCCCAGAGGCCAGCGATGCTCCGGGTCCCGCTGCCTTCTGTTGGCCCGAGGCTAGGGCTGCAGAGCCCACACTCAGTTGCCCTTGAGTTCTGCCGCGGGGCCCCCAGCGCCTGCCTCTGTGCCCAGCCCTGCTCACAGGAGTGCACTCGGCCCCCACAACTGGGCTCAGGGCACCTGGGCCTTCCAGGGGTTCTCAGATGGCTGAAGGGGATCCAGTGCCGGCAGGCTTTACATCACTGCACAGGGTCTCCCACAGCCCCACCTCCCTCTAGCCCTGCCCACATGCAGTTGGGAGCCCCGCCCACCCCTGTCCTAGGAGGGTCCTGTGGGCAGACAGCTGTGGTCATCGGGCCAGGAGGCTGTGTGGGGTAAGTCGGGGAGAGCCCCTTGGGCAGGCAGGGCCACTTCTCATCTTGCCGGAGTGGGGGTCCAGCTGTGCTCTGGGCTCCTGGGGGCACTGAGCCAGGGCACCTGCTCCAGACCTGGGCAGGGCAGCTCAAGGCGGGGCCTCCAATCCACTCCAGAGTGGGAGTCAGCCGAGGAGCCAGAGCCACAAATGTCCTGAGGACAGCTCCACGGCCCGGCCCCAGAGTGGTGCGGGGAGAGCCGGCACCCACAGGAGGATGCTGGGAAGCTGCCCGAGGCCCCGCCAGGCCATGCTGTCAGAGCTTCAGAAAGCAGAACTGCTGAGCCCGGGGAGGACAAGGAGGACCAGGAAGAGGTGAGGCCCTGGGCAGGGATGTCAGGGCCTGGCACTCCCACTACTGACTCCCCCAAGGGAGCATGGGATGGGGCCATGTGCTGGACTCACCTTCGGGAGGCAGGAGGCACTGGAGCTTCCCCAGCTCACGCATGGAGGCCCGCAGCTGCCTGATGACCGCGTCCTCGCTCAGAGACCAGGCCTGCTTCAGGGTCACCTGCAGGAACTCCCGGAGGTGGTCCCGGGGCATCTTCAGCAGGCGCTCTAGACATGGGGGTGGGTGTCAGGCTGGGAGGGGCCCTAGGGATGGCGCAGCCACCATGGCTGCTCCAAGCCCTGTCCCAGCACCAGACATGGGCTGCAGACACCCTTGGACACCCTTGGGTGTCAAGCCAAGCCCTGGAGGGACTGCTCAGGGGCCAATTTCCAGTGCGATGACCCTGGCCACTTCTCCTTGTGGTCTGTGGGGGCCTGGGATTGGGGATGCAACAGGGGGATTCTCAGTGCCCTCCTGAAGGGAACCCAGGCCTCCCAAACCCCCTCATTCCTCCCTCAAGCCCTGCTCACGAGGGACAGGCAGGGGGACCCCCAGCTCCTCCATCCCCAGCACCCGGGCCTCTGTGGGCCCTGAGGACTCACTTTGATGGATCTTGAGGGCCGTGTATGCCATGGAGGGGAGCACGTGCTCGCCCTCCAGGATGTATATATCCCATATTCTCAGAGCCAGGGGGAACGGCACCTGGGGACAGAGGCATTGGAGGACCCGCCCGTCAGGGTCTCAGCAGGGCCCACAGGGGTGGGTGTGCAGTGTCACTCCCCTAGGACAGAGGGAGACTCCAGGAGGCTGATCACACAAGAAGGCCAGAGCTCCTCCTGGGAGGGGAGGGGAGGCCATGCCTCATGGCCACATCCCTGCCCACTCAGCGAACCAGACCCACAGAGGATGACCATGTCCTGTCCTGGACCCTGGGGGTCTGCACACTTTGGAAGCCACACTGGAGATGCCAGACACCCCAGGGACCTGGGGGAGGGGTCAGCCCTTGGGCTGTGCTGCCAGCAGCCTCTGCCATGGGGGGTCTATGGATCTCCTGCCTCTCACTGTAGGGCTCTGGCCTTTGCCAGGCTCTCAGGATGGGTCCTGGTGGGCCCTGTCCCCTCCTTGCTGGCTCTGAGGCTCAGCCTCAGCTTGGACCACCCTTAGCAGGGCAGGGCAGGGTAGGGCTGGACAGGGCCTGCCTGGTCTGCACAGCAGGCTCCCTCCTGTGTCTGCTGGGGCTGGGGGAGCTCAGAGTCACAGGCCACCAGCACCAGAGAACCAGGCACTGGGGCAGGAGCTTCCCTGGGCAAGGGGTCCCCGGGGCACTTACCCCATCCAGGAAGCACTGGATGTACCAGTGGGCGGTGGAGTTCTCCAGGCACACACCCTCCTTCTCCTAAGAAGAGGCAGAGGCAGAGGGGGCTCAGGGCCCAGGGCCCAGGCCTGACTCCCTCTAATCTGAGCCCTGGGGCAGAGCCCCTGGGTGCAGGAAGCCCAGCAGCAGGGGCATCCCCCCTCCCAGCCATGCAGGTTCCTGAAGGGACACAGGTCCCTCAGTCCACTCTGCTCTGGGGACAGCGTCTCCCTTCAATCTACGCCAACTCTGGGGGACCAAGTGCTGGACAACAAACCAACACCCAAGCTGCCGCGGACCCCCGTAACCAAGGAAAGTTTTGGTGAGGACGTGGCCTCCCCTGGCTCAGGAAGCAGTCCCATGAGCCCAGAGCCCCCAAGAGGAGAAAGGAGATGCTTAACTTACCAGGTGTTTCTCCAGGGAGGGGAGTGCGCGATGCACAATGAGCCCCAGGTGTTGCTGGAATCGCTCCAGTTTGGGGGTGTTTGGTTTGTAGAAACCTGAGTAGAATCAGCCACACCCCACGTGAGAGCCTCCTCCTAGGAAGGCTGGAGAGCCCCAGGCCTGGGTGGGGTGCTTCTGAGCACTGAGGGTCAGGGGAGGCTGGACCAGGGGCAGGTGGGGATGAACATGGCCAGGGCAGAGGATCTGCTTGGGAGGTGGGTGCAGGTGGGTGACTGTGTGCAGCCCAGGCCAGGCTGCCCCTGGAGCCTGCTGTGGTGAGTGCTGTCAGACTGGGTGACTCCTGACCATTCCAAGACTCAGGAGCGAGGAGGGGTGACCCTACAGAGGATGCTGCCTTCCACAAGTTCCCTGGGTGTGGCTCTGTGCTTGAGAGTCTGCGTAGACATGTGTGAGGCAGAAGATCCAGAACCGACCTGAGTCACTGGACAAGGACAGGACCCCTTGTTCTGAAGGTTCCCACACCCAGGATGGCCATGGCTAAGCTGCAGGGACTTTGGGTGGTGGTAAAAGAAGGGGGCTGCCTCAGTCTGGGAGGCCTCTGCCAGCCCTGGCTTCTAGGGAGTGCCCCACCCCTCCCCCCCACACACAGCAACACTGTCCTGCAGATTCAGGAGCCAGTGAGGGCCGTGCACGGACTTGCATGCACTGGGCCCCACACGCCATCCACCTACCGAGCATCGCGTGCTTCCTGCTTTCCATGAGCTGCACCAGGGCCCAGAAAGAGTCCTCCTCAGGCATATACATGAGCAACAGCGCCACCACATGGCTCAGACCCTGGCTGTAGCCCACCTCCTGCAAGATCCCAGAATACCTTTAGGAGACCTCCCCTGGCAAGAATGATATCCTAGGATGGCCACCTCTCAGGGAGATCAGGGTCACCCACCGAAGGGTCTAGGAAGATTTAGGCACAGGGAGCCCCTGTGCCTGAATCCTGCCACTTGGTGTCAGCTGCCCAAGAATTGGAGCCCAGAGAAGTTCTCCAAGTTCCTGGAGGGAATCCTGCAGGGCCTGAGCTTAGGCAGCACAGGGGGAGAGCTCAAGTATGGACACCTGTTACCCCCAAGATGTCAGCATGGGCCAGGTTGCTGTGGGAATCCAGATCCATGCCCATGGAAGCTTCTGGACCCCTGAGCTCTGCAGGTGAGCCGGTGGCCCTTTCTCACACGAGGAAGAAGTAAGCCAGGAAGTGCTACCAGGACCGGAACAGGAGGTGTGCCTCTGGCATGGGTGCAGGCCTGGGCTTCCTGAGTGCCAGGCCCCCTGGGAACCAGGGCACCAGGCAGGGTTGGCCAGTGGCAGGTCAGGGGGTGGGGATGTCCAGGCCTTGCTGGGTCACCCATGGAGCCCTGCGCCTGCTCCACTCATGGGAAAGTCTGAGTGGGTGGTTGTGGCAGTGGCGCTGTACAGAGTGGGATTCAGGCCCATGGGTCCAACCACAGGGCTGGTGGGTGTAATGGCATCAGGGGACCCAGAGCAAAGTCATACACCTGATCTGCCCTGCCTTCGCCCCCCCGCCCCACTGTGTGGAATGCTAGCCCTGGGAGGGGCGTCCCAACATGGCCAAGCTCCTGGGGTCTGGAGACCAGCCCAGGAGAAGGCTGCCTTTCTCCTCCCAGAACTTGAGGTTGGGTCCAAGGAGGCTGAGAGCCTGGCCTCTACCGCTCTTCCTCGGAGCTGTGGATGAGCGAGGCCCCTCAACCCATGCTGGAATCTCTGTGACCAGGGGTGCCCTGCAGGGACTGCTGGGATAGCACCTGCACTATGATCCCAGAATACTCACGGGATTGTAGACAGAATAGGCCATCAGTATGTGGAATAAGGCCTGTTGGCTGGAAGAGAGAGGACAGAGGCTGTGCGTATTGTGCTGCCGAGGCTCTGAGTGCAGCTCTGCCTAACAGAGCCTGACAGCCACACGCAGGGCCCGTGACACTCTGCTCATGCGCAGTGACGTCGTCAGGGCACCTGCGTGTTGTCCACCATGTGGGTGAGCGCCGCCTGCAGGGACACGCACACCTCCCAGGGCGCAGTCCCGTGCACTTTCATTTCCCCAGGTGGGTGTTCAGGGCACAGGTGAGCGTCCCACTGTGGGAGTGCAGTCCCGTGGGTCCAAGCTGTGGAGAGTCAGCCTCCCATGCACGTTCAGCCTGGTAGGGAGCAGCTCCTGTCGCCTGTGTGTTCCCCATGAGCCCCCTTGTGGCCCAACTCCCCTCCTCCCCAGCTGTGGCCACCCCTGCCCTGTTGTGTGTCCCAGGGGTCGGCCTCTTGCAGACGTCCTGTGAGTGGATCACAGCACGTGTAGGCTCTGAGGGATGCTCCTCTCTTAGCAGAATGCACCTGAGAGGCCTCCAGGTCAGCCCAGCCCGAGCCTCGTCCTGCCTCTCACTGAATCCCGTTCTAGGATTCAGCTGTGGCACGGGTTGCTTCTCTGTCTCCCCACTGAGCATCGTGCAGGCTTCCCCTGCATCCAGTGACTGTGAACACAACCCTGAAGCGTGCGTGTGTGTTTTCTGTGCACTCGGCTGTTCTAGTGGTTGTGTAAATGTGCGTGTGTGCTGGGGATTCGTGTGGGAGGTGTGTGTTTCTCATTGTGACACGGCCCTGGGTGCTGCCGTGGGCCTGGGCTTCTGTGCTCTGTTCCTCGCCTCATGTTCTCCCCAGCACCCGGTGTCCTCAGTGGTTCTATTTCCCCCATTCCCACAGCTGTGTGCTGGTGCCCCTTTGTGGTGTAGGGAATAAGTGTGTGTTCATGCGCTGAGGAGGTGAATTGTGTGTGCTTTCATGAAGGGTGCCCCCGAGCCTGTGTTCCCGGGGTACTGGGAGGCTGCCCACTGCTTCCTTGTGACTGAGTTGAAGGGCTCCTTGAATATTCTGGAAACAACACCTTTATTAGATAGATTGCTACTATTGTCTCCCCTGGTGTTTCTTTTCATTTCATTCTCTCCACAGTGTCTTGGGAAAGTTTGTGTACTATAGAAAAGGCAAGTTTGTTTTCTGTGCTCAATGAACTGTTTTAGGCTTGCACCCAATCTTCCCTAGGGACCCCATGTGCCCCAGGACCCTTGCTCCTCCCACCCGCGGGTCCTCCCCAGCCCAGAGGCCTCACTTCATTCCGTAACGTTCCCGGAACATGAGGTGGTTTCTGAAAGTCCATGCGATGGCGGAGTCGATGTGATGGAAGTGAGTGGTGCCCAGCCTGGCCAGCTCTTTCATCTCCTGCAGGGCAGGGACAAGGGGGAGGGGCAGCCTCAAGAACTGCACAAGCCCCATTGCCACACAAGGACCTCAAGTCCACGTCAGCTCTTCTGGCTGACAGGGAGAGTTCCCTGCTGGGTCCCACCTTGAGGGAGGGTCATGGGCTCCCCACTTGCCTCAGTGCCCACGTCACCCCGACGGTCAGCAGCAGACAGGGGCTCTGAAAGGTCCCTGTGCACTTCCCTGCCTGCCTCAGCTCTCAGCACAGACGCGGTCTGCCCCCAGCCAGGCTTCTGAGCCTCCTCGCTGGCATCTCAGGCCCTGCCCTCCAGGAGTGCCACAGCCTGACCACTGCCCCCTGCTGCCCCCTGCTGGAGGGGCCCATCTCCATCTCGACATTGCAAGCCACCCTTGGCTTGGAGCTGAGCCTGGGCAATGACTGTCTCCAGGCCCAGCTCCCAGGGCCATCCCCAGACTGCAGACTTGGGGGAGGCAGGTTGGGCCACACAGCTGGGCCCTGCTCCCTGATGGCAGCCAGGGGCCATGAGAGCCAGCTGCAGCTGACAGCCCTCTGCTCACACCAGTCCTCCCTCCCTCCTTTCCCGGAAGCATTGAGAGCTGTCTGACCATTGGACCGGCCTCTCCAGGCAAGGGCAATGCCAGGGGCTGCAAGTCCATGTGAAGGCAGGGCCAGCTGTGGGCAGGCCTAGGTGAGGGCCGGCCAGCTGCGGGCAGCCCATGTTAGCACAGAGCCTGTGGGGCTCCCTACCTCACACCATTGTGATCTCATCCTGGGAGACCCCCGCCCATCAGGGACCAGCAAGTCCTCTCTTCTGGCCATATGCCAAGCTGCCCAGGTGAGCTCAGCAGAGAGCAGGTTAAAGCCTCTGGCACAAAACACACCTGTCCAGTCCCAGCTGGGTCTGAGGAGACGTGGAGGAGGCACTGACTAGGATCTAGGGAGAGGAAGGCAGGATGGGGAGGAGGCTCCCGAGGGCTCAGTGAGGGACGGTCCTCCACGGAGACTCAGGCTCCTGAGCAGGCCTGAGCAGGCCGGGCCCCCTTGGGCTGAGTGCAGAGCCGTACCGCGTATTTGCCTGGGTTCTGGGCCTTCCTCTTGTCCACCTCCAGCATCACAGCCCACACCTTCCCGCGCACCTGGGCAGGGATGCCTTTGTAGATTCTGCGCTGAAACTACAGGAGAGAGGAGGCTCTGGTGAGTGCTGAACGTGGCCACTCGTGGAGGCAGCGCAGGGTGAGACAGCGGAGGGAGAAGCCAGGGGCTCCCTGTGTATTGGCAGAGGGAGGATCTGCCCAGAGGGGGGCCTTATGACCCACAGTGACTGGAGGGCCAAGGGCTCAGGGGCACCGGCTCTGCCGTGTACGGACTGGCCGCTACAGGGCTCCTGGAACCACGCCTGCCCTGCATCCGGGATTGTCTTCAGCAGTGACTTCAGGTTTTCTACCAGGACAGTGTCCTGTGTGTATGGGGAAGGTGTGCCCATGACCTGTGTCCGTAGGGGCTGGACAGTTGCCCCTGGGCATCTGAGAGGCAGGCGGTGCCTGGCACAGGAATGGGCACTGCTCAAACCCCAATTCAGCTCTCAGTGTTCCCGAGGGGCCCTCATCGCCACGGTACCTTGTCGCTGCCGCGGTATTTACTATGGTTCTTGATCATCTTTATCCACTTCTGGATCCTTCGTACCTCCTGTTTACGCTGGAAAACGAGACAGGATGGCGTGAGCCCAGCTTGGGGCTCCAGAGGGGCCCTCATTGCAGCTCAGGAGCTCTGTGGGCACTCAAATGGAAGGAGCCAGAAAAGGCACAGACCGTGAGCCCCAGATCTTCTGTCTGGGGGAGCATCGGTGGCCTGGCCTCTGACCCGAGCTGCCCCGTCTTCAAGGAAGAGCCCCTGAGCTCCAGCCAGGTCACTGCCAACCATGCCAATGAGTCAGGGCGGCCGACAGCAGACGCCCCTGAGCTGCGGCTCACTTCTGGGACAGGTGAGTGTGGTAAGATGTCAGCAGGTGCCGTGTAAGTACTGCATCGCGGGACTTTATGGCACTCCCACTCACCACTGCCGAGCCCCATGTTCCCCCTCCGCCCAGCTCTGCTTCCAGATGACTGGCCCATGGCCAAGGACTTGTCCTTACCTTTGCCCCCGGGGTGCTGTCTTGGGGCAACTTCTGCTCACTGGAAAGCAAGGGAGGCGGAGAGGTGAGGACAGGACCACAACAGGCACCGCGACCTCCCTAGTGGGCCAGGGAAGGACCAGCTTCATCCTCTCAGCCCAGGGGACTGAGACGGGAAGGGAGGGGCTGGTGACCATGAGCACAGGGAGCCTAGGGCCAGCAGGGGCTCTTGCTGCCAGTGGCGGGCTCCAGGCCTGTCAGAGGTCCACCTTCGTGGGTGTGTGGCAGCCCCCCACAGTGGTTGGGGGGTGGCTGTCCTGATCAGGGCCAGACTGCCCAGGGCTGAGGCAGCTATATCCCACATCAGCTCTGTCCAGGACGTCACCCTGGAACTGACCGAGTCCAGGTGGCCTGCCTGAGAGATGCTCAGTGCTGTGAGTGTGCACCTGGGGCTCGAGGCACCTGGGACCCCCACACCCCTCAGGGCCTCCCACCACCCACCCTCCCCCCTGTGCCCTGACCTCCTTAGGTACACATGCGCCCCACCTCACCCCTCCTCTGTCAGCCCGGACCCTGGCCATCTCTCCACCACTCTGCTCCTACTTATTCTCCAGGTTCTGGCACAACATGGAGGCAGAAGCCCTTATCCCTGTGCTAAGGTGGGCTGCTGAGTCATGCCAGAGATGGCCCGAGATGGCTCCATCCCTACAGGTCACCGGAGCCCACCCTCCAGCCACGGGGCCTCTCTCCCTGACATCTGTGGGAACAGCCTCCATGTCCGACTCCTGCCCCCAGGCCCCACTCCTGCCAGCACAGACCCGGGGGCAGGGCCCTCAGCTGCACCCTCCCCACGGTCTGTACTGCGGGAGCCCACAAGCAGGTTCAGAGCCACAGAGACCACATCCCTGGCCATCCTTCAGACTAGGTCTTCGTAAGCCTTGAGCCTGGCCCCTGAACCCAGGCACCTGCTGGACAACTGCCCACATGCTAGGCTGGTGCCCCAACCCTGTGGACACAGCTCTGGAGTGGCGATGGCCAGGCTGTGTTGCCTGGGAGCATGGGGACCCGTAAGCCACCCCCTCTACTTAACAGAAACAGAGACCTCAGAGTAAGAGTGCCCAGTGCTTGCCCCACGTCCAGCTCTGTCCCTGCCTGCAGTCCTGAGTCCCAGGGTCACTCAGCTCTGGCCAAATGCTGACCAGTGCCTGCCTGTGACCACAGCTGGGCTCAAGGTCGGGGCCGGGGACAGTGTGCCGCCTCATGTTGGGGTTTCTGACCCCAGTCCCGCCCTGGGGTGAGCTGGGGTGCAGACGACTCACTGCAGGAACCCAAGCCTGTCTGGGACGAGGCAGCCGCCCTCATCGTCCTCTTCATCAGGCTCCAGCAGTGCCGCTCCTCTGCGTCCCTACAGCCGAGAGGGGACCCGGATGAGAAGTCACTGGGGGAGCTGTCCGCCCGTCCCCTCCCCCGTGTCCCCATGGCGGCGGGGTCTGGCTCTCACAGGCATAGTCCTTGAGGCAGGGCCCCACCTCCTCCCCCAGCACCCTGGCCCGTACCTGCTCATATTGTCTGATGAGCGCTGCTCGCTCCTGGGCCCTCCGGGACCTCAGGGCATTCACATTCAATCTGTAAGACACACATGCACATGGGAGCCAGCATTGCGGAGCCCACAGGAATGCTGCCCTGAAAGCTGTCCCCCTGGTCAGAGCAGGGACAGCCACACAGCCAGGCAGGCAGGCACCTGGTGGCCGGGTCCCTGGAGGATAACTTGTGCAGAGCTCAGGGACTAGGGATGGTTGGGGAAGGACAGCCCCACCTTGCCTCCCCTGCCCTCGGAAAGGACGCTCCTCCCCCAGCCTGGCATCCATGTGTCCTCCAGGGAGCCCAAGTCCCAAGTCTACGGGGCTCCCTGGCCTGCTCCCATCTCCCGCATCTCTGGGGCTCTCAGAGCCGGCCTCCCTGCCCCACCTGATACCAGCTGACCCAACACCTAGTCTTGAACCTGTGTCCAGACTGAGACTCACACCCAGCCCATTCGACACTGGTGACCAGCAGAGCGGGAGGAATGAGATGACTGTGTACACACTCTGCACACAGGGGCAGCACTCAGAGCTCCACCACATCACTCATGGAACCCAGTGTGGGAGACCATGGAAACCCACCTGGGCACTGGGAGGGACCTTCCCCACACCACAGCTCATGCAGAGAGCAAGTGCCACTCACCTCCATCGCGAATCCATGTGATTCTCTGAAATGCGCCTGCTGCCTACACTACCAACTGGTCAGTTGGGCAGTAGACGCACTACTGGCCTCTGGTCGCCTCCCAGCCCAGAGTGCGCATCTCAGTGACTGTGACATCACAGAAGCCTGCCAGCCAATCCCTAGTGGCTCTGCTGTGGCAGGGCTCAGGGTCCTCAGGCCTGGCTTCATTAAAGGTCACCAGAAGTGGGGCCTGTGTTCTCCCCAGGGCCCAGGTGAAGAGGGCAGGGCTCTGGCAGAACTGCCCCGGAACCAGGGGTGCCAGGGCCCTCTGCCACCTGCCGTCACGGTCCCAAGTCTCAGGCAACCAGCACCTCCCGCCCCTCCTTTCTGCCTCTGCAATTGTATTACAGCCCAACTGTGAAGGCCTCTTTCTTTGAACACAAGGTCGCATACGGAGCCCCACATACACCTGTCCCCACACTCCGGGGCTGCCCCTGCCATGACCTGAACTGAGACTCCTGGGGGAGCAGCCTCCTGTCCTACCACAGGCCCCACCCCAGCACTGCCACCCTCTGCTGCCCCTCCTGCTCTGTTCCAGCCCTTCTTCTCTGGACTTGTAGGAGGTGGACACAGGGGTCCTCTGGGATGGAGGGCAGGGGAGCCTCCCGCTGAGCACCACCTGCACAGGACCTCAAGCCAGCGTGGCCCAGCCTGTCCAGAGCGGGAACCAGGGCCCTGTCCTGGACACGGGCCAGGGCTTCAGGCACAGAGCACTGAGAACTCCTGGGCACCAGCACCTGAGCCGCATGCTGGTAACACCGGGCTGCTGCTGACCATAAGGACAGGGACAGCACGCGTCAGGCCGCAGGCAGGAGTAGCCACAGGCCCGCAGCTCCCCGGGGTGCTGATCGCAAGGTTGCTCCCCCTGGGAAAGTGGCTCAACCCTCCCCCAGCACCTCCTTGGTCCTGGGCCCCACACTGCCCCTAGGCTGCCACCTGGGGGCCACAGTTGTTTTTTTCTCCTCAAGGGCCCACTGCTCTGCCTCCCTGCCCACTTCCCCTGCCCTGGCATGGAGACCACAGGGTGCAGGGCCCTGGTCACCCACACACCTGCTGGCCTCCTCTGTGGAGTGTGAATGAGTGCACAGCTGCCCCCCCCCCCAACTCAGCTTCTCCGCTTTAAATTGCATTGTAAACTCTTTTGGAGATTCACAAAGTGCTGTAAAATAACACAGCGAGTGCTGAATGGGGACCACTCAGCTTCAGCAGTCTAATGTTCCTAATTGGGTGGAAGACACCCATGCGTTTTCCTTTCTCTGCCTGAGTTCAAACTCCAGATGCCTAGGCTTGGTGTTCTCCACATTGCACTTTCCTTCACTGGGGGGGAGGTTTGTTCCCCAGAGTCCGTGTGCAGGGAGCATGGGTGCATGGGCCCCAACCCAGCTCCTGCATGGACTGACGCTGGCCTCCTGGGGTGACTTAGGGTGCACAGGGGTGAGTTCCCATTGTTGTTGCTACAAATGTTTCCTTACTATCAAGGTGTTGTTACAAATGTTTGATTCGTGAATCTGGGTGGGGGGTTGCTTCCATCCACTGTTCCCCTCACCAGAGGCCTATAGTGGCCAGTGGCTGAGGCCTTAAAATAAATAAATCTTTAAACAATAAAAATTAAACTTCAAGATAAAAGCAAGTTCCTCTGCTTCTCTCCCTCTTTCTCTCTACATCTTTGACTCTACCCGCCTCTCCCTGCACCCCCATGGGATGTTGGCCACTATGTTGCATGCAAGACGAAGGCCGTCCAGAGCCGTGAACCAATCAGCTCGTGTGGCTTGGACATTGCCCCAGTCTGTGGGATTCTGTCACAGTAGCAGAGAGCTGACCGAGACACCTGGTGTCGCCTGTGTTCTCACTGAGCATAGATTTGCATCTGTCGGACGGGGTGTGGTGGGACACAGCCCCAGGGTCCCACAGGGGGGGTAACGAGGGGGTCTCTGCTCCCCAAGCCCTCCCGTCCCCTGGGCTCCCTTTCACTCCTGCAGAGGCAGGGGTCCCCCATTGCTCCTCTGTGGAGAGAGCTCAGTGAGCACAAAGAGCAGGTCTCCCCTGGGGTAAGTGCTTTAGACAGAGTTTGTGGCACCAAGAGGGGTGTGGGACCTTTAAGAGGTGGGCAGAGTAGGAGGTTGCTAGGTGAGATGGGGTGGGGCCCTGGGAAGGGGTGAGTGCTGGGCTCCCAGAATCAGGGCTGGGCCAGGCCAAAGGCAGGAAATGCATCTGGGTCTCCCTCCCTTGTGGGTGATGGAACCCCAGTGCTTGGACCACCACCTGCAGGTGCCACCTGAACCCCCGAGTGTGCATTAGCGGGGATCTGGAATGGCAGCCAAGGAGCTGGGAGTAGAACCAGGCCCTCTGACTGGGGATGTGGGTGCCCCAATCCGAGATTTCACCGCTGCCTGGAGCGCCCACCCTGACCCATTCTCTCTGTGAAGGCAGCCCAGGTACAAGTGTGGGAGAAACAGGAAAAGGATCAGCCCACCCTGCCCCCACCCCAGCAAGCCCCCAGGGACAGGAGCAGCCACTCCACCCTGTCTGGGCCTCCCAGCAGCTCCTTGGTCACCAGGATGTCACAGATGCTCCTCCCCAGACAGCCCTGTGCGAGTGCCCTCAGTGAGTTGTGACAGAGCAGGGGGCAGGTGGCAGATCCAGGCCCAGAGGGCACAGACAGGCATGCAGGGGGCCTGAGTCAGGCGGCAGCATCATGACCACAGGGCTGAGCCACCACAGACACCCAGACCCTGGGCCCACTGTGCGGGAGACCCCACACGGGGTGTGTTTGCGGGGTCACAGCTGCGTCCACAGTTGGGGGTTGGCACTGGGACCAGCTGAGGGAGGAGAGAGGATTGCTGGATCATGGCCAGGGACGTTCATGCCCCCTGGCCTTTAGGTCTTCCTGTCCGGTCAGGGACCCGTTCCCACCCCATATGTCCCTTGGGCCTGGAGGTGGGAGGTCTCATATCCATCTACAGGTGGGCGCCACTGCCACCGTGCATGGCCACACACTGAGCAGCCAAGCAGGTCTCCCTGCAGAGGGCGGGGCAGCAGAGTGGCAGCTGCTGTGCAGTGTTGGGCACGCGCCCCGGCTCTGAGCCGCAGTGTGCTCACGGTGACGCTGGGACTCTCCCTGCCGCTCTGAAGCTTGCTGGCCGGCTATGCCTGGTCGGTGACGCATGTGCCTGGTGGATCACAGCCACGGCGATGTTGATTGCACCCTCACCCACCCGCCCCACACTGCACCCCTGCAGGAACAACACGGACAGCCCTGGATCCAGCCACCACTGGCAGTCACGGCAGCCGGCCCCACTGCACCACCCGCCTCCCACACCCACGCCCGGTGTCCGGTCCAGCACTGAGCAGACTCTGTGCAATGCGAGCTTTTATTGTTGCCTCCTCCAATGACAGGCCGGCAGGCAGCAGGTGGGCTGTACCTGGTGACCACGTAGGCGCGGGGTGGCCCTGGGTTTTCTGGCCAGGAGGGCTCCCTTAACAAAGAGGATCTGAGAAGATTTTATTCTGCAAAGAGAAGTCGGGACACCTGGTGAGGCCGGGGCTAAGAGACACCTGCAGGGCGCAGGCACAGGGCACTTCCTGGGGAGGAGCTGTAGCCTGGCACTGGATCTGGGCAGCTAAAGGCAGATCCTCTCCTGCACCCCGGGTGCCTGAGAATCTCTCGTAAAAATCCCTCCTTTGATCAGGAATGAGGAGGAGGTTCTCTGTGGGGGGTGCAGGTGAGGCTGGGACAGGCAGGGGCTACACGGAAGGCCTGGCAAGGTGACAGGGGCACCGGAGGCCTACAGGAATGCACAGACCCCAGTCTGCTGGCCCCTTCTGTCTCTGGCACTCTTGCAGCCTAGCAGGGCCCGTCCCCGCCCACGCTCCACCTGCAGTCAGGGTTCCCGGCTGGACTCACCACGGCACTGATTGCGTGCCCCTTATCCTCCGCTGTCAGTTTCCCATCAACGCACTGCTTCAGCGCCAGGGCGTTTTGCAGCACTAGCGGGTCACTTTGGTAATTTTGCACATAGGAAACATACTCTTCAGGGGATCCGTTCAGGAACACGTAAACATCTTCCTGCACAGCCGGGCAGATGTCACAATCTGGAGAGAAACGGAAGGCATGGGTCACGGCAGGTGCGTCCCTTCACCCGCCCTGGGAGCCAGCACTGTCCTGGAAAGCTGGCCCCTGCCCCCAGAGCACCCCCAGCCCAGGCGCCCGTGGCTGGCACCCACTGGCAACAGAGATCAGGAGCCAGGCAGAGCCAAGCAGCGCCAGGCAAGCAGCAGGCTTCATGGTGCAGGGACAGCCGCTCCCACCGCGGGGCCCTTTATACCTGCTCCGTGCCCCCAGTGGGGCAGGAGGGGCCTGTCTTCCCGGGGGGGGGTTCCCTCCATGCCCTCCCAGGCCACAGCTTGCATGACCTGCAGTTGCAGAGGGCGCACGTGTGTGTATTGATATTGGCCAAGTCCAGCCCTGGATTAACACAGGGCTTGGCTCCTTCTCCCTCTCTCTTTCCGGGGATCTGACCATGGGCCCATGCCTGGGTGCAGGGAAGGTGCAGAACCAGTGGAAACCCTGGCTAGGCAAGGGGAGAAAGTGCCACACAGGGCCTCTGGAGCCCTGGGCCAGCTCAGCCTCTCGCACCTTAGCTGGGACCCTGACTACCAGCTGCTGTGACTATGGGAACTGCAGGAGACCCAGTGCCAGTGTGGCGGGCAGGCCGGAGTGCAGGTCCTCTGCTTCTCTCTTGCACTCACACCCTGAAGGCTAGGGGACACGGGGTAGACCAGTTGTCTCTAAACACCTACTTGGCATTTGACCACATTCTGCTCTTTGGGGTTCGAGGGCCTTGGCTGGGCTGGGAGAGACGCCCAGGTCCTTGTCTTCCCGTGGGGAGAACAGAACCGGGACACAGAGAGAAGTGCAGCATTGTGGAAAGGCATCGGTGGTGCACAGTGGGAGACGTGAGTGGAACGCCCTCAGGAGACAGCTGCCCTTGCCCAGGCTGGGATCACCCTCATCTTAGGGAAGATGGGAAGGAGCAGGGGCTGGGGGTGGGGCTGCAGGGGGCCTGGTGGTCTCCAGGAAGGTGTCCTGGCTTCTGGACCAGGATGGAAAGTGAGGCTCAGCTGTGGGGTGAGCAGTGTGGGTGCCGAGAGTCCTGTTGTGTTGCATTGGCGTGGAAGGTGCTGGGATTGGGCGGGGCCGTGGGCATCCTGCCTCCCCATCCCTTCCTCACTCCTGGCTCGCCATACCCAGGCCAGATTTACAGAGAGGTAGTGGCAGAGTGAGAGAGAGAGAGCAAGAGAGGTCTTCCATTGCCGGTGCACTTCCCAAATTGCTGCAACGGCCAGAGCTGTGCTGATCTAAAGCCAGGAGCTAGGAGCTTCTTCCAGGTCTCCACACAGGTGCAGGGGCCCATGGCCATTGGCCATCTTCCACTGCTTTCCCAGGCTACAGCAGAGAGCTGGATCAGAAGTGGAGCAGTTGGGACTAGAACCAGCGTCCATATGGGATGCCGGCACTGCAGATGGCGGCTTTACCTGCTATGCCACAGTGCCGGCCCCTCCTTCCGCTTCTAGAGCCTAGCTGCCTGCAGTCTCAGACTTTCTGCAGGAGCTACAGGAAGGCTAAGGCCCCGCCCACACTCCTGCCCCCTTACCTAGGGTTGGCTCCTCACCGCCCCTTATGTACTGCGCTCCCCGCCCCACCCCACCCCCCGCCGCCATCTGCCATTCTCTGTGGTTTTTCTTCCCTCCTGGAGGGGTGGGAGGGGTCAGGGGCCCTGGGAGGTTTGTCAGAGGAGCTGAGGGTGTGGCCCATTTCACATTTGGAGGAGAGGACTGCAAAAAGTTCATGGAAACTGGAATTTAAAGAGATTTGAGGGGCGGGCATTGTGGTACAGCAGGTTACGCTGCCATTTGACTTGCTGGCATCCCATATGGGAGCTCCAGTTCACATCCCGGCTGCTTCTGCTAATGCATCTGGGAGAGCAGCAGGACATGGCCCAAGCGCTTGGACCCTTGCTCTCAAAGGGAGACCTGGATCGAGTTCCAGGCTCCTGGCTGCAGCCTGGCAGAGCCCTAGCTCTTGTGGCCTTTGAGGAATCATCTCTCTCTGGGTCTCTCCTTCTTTCTCTATCATTTTGTCTTCTAAAAGAATACATAAATAATTTTTTTTTAAAAAGGATAAGTTTATTTTAGTGCAAAAGTTTTGAAAATCACATATCAGTTTTGATAATAGCATCTCCCGGGAACCTTTTGAAGGCCCCTTGTGTATAAGGATAATTTAAAAAGTGAATATTTTAGATGTTTTCATGTCAGAATGAAGCATTGTTATTTTAATGAAGTATATCTGAACATCTATGTAATTTAACTTTATTTTTTTTTAAGATTTTATTTAGGCCAGCGCTGCGGCTCAATAGGCTAATCCTCTGCCTGCGGCGCCAGCACCCCAGGTTCTAGTTCTGGTCGGAATGCCAGATTTTATCCCGGTTGCCCCTCTTCCGGGCCAGCCCTCTGCTGTGGCCCGGGAGTGCAGTGGAAGATGGCCCAAGTGCTTGGGCCCTGCACCCCATGGGAGACCAGGAGAAGCACCTGGCTCCTGCCTTCAGATCAGCGCGGTGCGCTGGCCGCGGCAGCCATTGGAGGGTGAACCAACGGCAAAGGAAGACCTTTCTCTCTGTCTCTCTCTCTCACTGTCCACTCTGCCTGTAAAAAAAAAAAAAAAAAAAAAAAAAAAAAAAAAAAAAAAAAAAAAAAACAAGATTTTATTTATTTATTTGAGAGACACATGCAGAGAGAGGGAGAGACAGAGAGAAAGTCTATTGGCTCACTCCCCAAATGGCTGCAACACTGGAGCTGTGCCGAACCGAAGCCAGGAGCCATGTGCTTCCCCCTGGTCTCCCATGTGGGCACAGGGACCCAAGGACCTGGGCCATCTTCTACTGCTTTCCCAGGGAGAACCCTGTGCCAAACAGGATTCACATCCGGCAACTGCTTTTGGCAAAGAAGCACCCAGAGCTGAGCGCCAGCTGCCCTTTGTCCACCTGTCTTCGGGGCTGGGAGCTTTCTCAGCCTGTCCTGGGTTTTCTGACCTTGCCACTCTAGGGGAGGCCTGGCCAGGGATGACCCAATGTCCCCTACACAGAGCTTGTCAGGGGACTTCTTGTAGCTTGGACTGGGGTTGGAGAGTTTGGGAAGAAAACCAAAGAAATCAGGTCGCTTCTTGTCACCAGGCATCCAGGTGTGCATGACAGCTGTGGCTGACCACGGGTTATCACCAGAGCACTGTTCACGTCTGCCAGGGAGGGGCAGTAGCTCCCCCTGCTGGAGGGGAGTCAGCCATTGACTACTTGGGGTCTCTCAGGAGTATTTGTCTCTTCTCCATCCGTCTGCTTATGCAGTCATCTGTTTATATCAGGATGCACTCACATGTGGGGTTTTATTCATGGCTATAACCCGATATTGTTACTCGTCTTGCTGCTCACCGGGTTCCAGATAAGAGCACAGGCAGCTGTCTCAGGCTCGCTTCTGCTTGCGTTTCCATGGACACCCTCGTCTTGTTGGTGCCAACACACTGTGCTCCTACATCGGAGGCTGGGGGAGCTCTCTGGAGGGTCTAGGCAGAGCAGCACTGCCCCTGGCTGACCGGGCGCGTGGGCCTGTAGAGTTGCAGCTCTCAGGGGCCGGACAACTCAGTCTGGGGAGATGCCTCTCTCCCGCCACTGCCTGTGGGTGCTGATGGAGGCACGGGGCACTTCAAACCGCCCAGGGGGCCCTGTTCACTGAGGAAGAAGAGGGAGCCAGGAGAAGGGGCCAGGCTGGAGTAATGGGAAGCAAGAAAGGCCCAGGACGTCATGAGCTCCCACAGGGTGAGAAGGAGGCTGGAGGAAGGATCCAGCTAGTGAGAGCAAAGGGGTACCGCCAGACCTAGGAAGCCGCCCGGCCACCAGTCCTGGGCCCCCATTCCTGACCCAGCTACGATGCTCCCACCCTCAGCCCCGGGCT
The DNA here is from genome assembly GCF_964237555.1 of Oryctolagus cuniculus. Classification (NCBI taxonomy): domain Eukaryota; kingdom Metazoa; phylum Chordata; class Mammalia; order Lagomorpha; family Leporidae; genus Oryctolagus; species Oryctolagus cuniculus. Next base: position 22,854,764 of record NC_091449.1, on the reverse strand, counting down.
GAAACGCAGGCACGCGTCAGTGTTCTGGACAGCGTGTTCGCTCCCTTTGGCAGTGTAGACATGACCTTGATGCTTCCTGTGATTTTTCTCTTTGCATTTAAGGGGATTAGTGCATTGGGAGGCAGAAGAGGCGGGAGGAGGATGTGGAAAGCTGAGGTGACCCTGGGGCTGGGACAACAGAGCACTTGGCTCAGGATGGAGCCACTCAGAAAGGTCACTTCTCCTCCAAAGCCAACAGCGTCAGGCAAACATCCCCACTAGCTCGCTCCTCGCAGTGGGAAAGGCTTCCCATACTTTTCACCCCGGACCTGGGAAACCACAGGGCTGGGTCCTTGCCCACAGGTGGGTGGGGAGCCAGAAGTTTATAAAGCAGTGGCAAGCTGGCCACAAGCGGAGCATGCAGCAGCCTGCACCATGAAGGGGACTCTGCTTGTGCTGGCCTTGCTGGTGAGCGGAGAGCTGGGCTTGCAGCTGGGAGAGAGTGGTAAGGAGGGAATTGGTGGGCTTACTGGGCTGTCACTCACCAGTCATTCCACCTTGATGTGCTGAGCTCTGGGCAGCCTCTGGGAGAGACAGGGGCAGCTGGGAGGTCACTACCCAGGAACGCCACGGAAAACACCAGGGGCAGTGGGTCTTCAGATGGAGGGAGAGGCTTGGGCATGGAGGGGTCATTAGTTGTACACATAGGGGACATGGGGCTTCCTTTACAAAACTCGAGAGAGAAAGAGAGAGTGTGTTCCCATCTACTGGTTCACTCCCCTAGTGCCTGGGATGCCCAGGGGCCAAGCCAGAGTCTAACCTGGAGTTGGAACTCAATGCAGGTCTCCAGGAGCCCAGCTATTGGAGCCAAAACTGTGGTCCCCCAGCGTCTGTGTCAGGCCTGCGCCCGGGCACTGCCCTGTGGGGCCTGGGGGTTTCTGTTGGCGTCTTGGCTGCTGGGCCTAAGGCTCGCCTGGATGGTGCTTCATCAAGGGCACAGGTGTGCAGGCTCTTCTGCTTGGGCAGTGGTCAGGGCCGGGGGTCTTGTTTGTGGCTCCACCTGCTGCTCACTTCTTCCCATAGGGCTTGTGCTCTCTGTCTGCAGTAGCTGCAGTCCTGGGAGGTGCAGGGGTGGCGAGCGGGTCTCTGTGGAAGGTCAGGCAAGAGATGCCAGACACAGGAGCTACCTTCAAGAGGTGGGAAATGTGACCTCCAGGGCTCCTAGCCTGGTAGCTCCTCTAATGAGGTGTTTTCTGGTTGTGTTTTCAGCTGTAGGTTGCCCAATATTTTATAAGATCTTTGGGACGCTGCCCATTGGAGACAGGAACCTGTTGAACGCAGCTTTGGATTTGGTCCATGCTAATGAATCGGAAAAAGAAGCCCTTGGAAAAGTCCAGGACTGCTACAATGAGGGAGGGCTTGCAGCCAAGGCCTTGGATCTGAGGGTCATGGTAATTTCTTCTCCACGTCCCCCTGCCCCCACAGCAGCACACTTAAACCACCATGCACCAACAGACCAGGCAATCGGGGCTACATGACAGATGTGATACACAAACATGCAGGTCTTATTCCCTCTTTCAGCACATACAACCTTCAGCCACTTGCCATGTGTGTCACAGGCTGTGCAGCCCATTCTTTTGCTACATATGTTTCTAAAACACTAAACCACTCACATGCAATTGGTCATTGAAGAATAATACCAGTGCCACACAGAAAGCGTGAGGAATTCCACTGCAGGAGATTTTTAACCTTTGTCTTTGGGCATCTGATTCTTCAAAAGTAAGGTTGATCCAAATGCAGAATTCACTATTATGTGCATTAGAGAGGACCCAGGGGGACTGTTTACAACACATGATGCACTCCCATGCAGCCAACATGGCTGGCAGATGGGTCTCAGGGCTGAGAGATTTCACACCACCCCAGACTCAGCCACCTTGCCCCTCCCCAAGCCCAGGCCACACAATGCCCTGCAGAACCTTCTCAGCTCCTTCCCTCTCTGGCTGGGGAGAATGCTCAGACCGGGTCCTAACACGGGATGTGGGAGCCATCCTCTTCTTGGCCCTAACCAATGCAGCCCCATCTCCAGGAGTGGACATGTGGGTTGGAGCCAGGGTGACCCAGGGGTCCTGGGTAGCCCTGCCCGGGTCCAAGACCTGCCTCTAGCCACCTCTGTTCCCACTCTCTGACTCTTCCAGTCATCCATCACTGGCAGCAAAGAATGCAAACTCCACTTACTGCAGACAGCCAAGGAGGAAGTTATAAAGGCCCTTCCCATTCCCGTAGCACCTGCCAATGCTCTGGGAAGGTGAATATTGCCACTGACGCCTGATCTGAGTGCCATCGTCCTGCCCTCTTCTCACCTGAAGCTGGAACCCAGCACCTGCCCCACCTGCTTTAGTCTTCATTCGGCTGATTCTAATAAAACATGTGTAGCTCAGTTCCGGGTGCCTGGGTCTGTGTGCTGTGTGGGGAGCCTGTGGGGACTGGTGGGAAAGCTTGAGACAAGGCAGTGGGGGAGGGAGCAGAGACCCAATTGGCTATTCAGACTCTGGGGTCTGCACTCAGACAAGACAGAGGGAGATCCAGGGAGAGAGATCCAGACCCTGCCACAGACCGGCTGTTTTCTCCTGACCAGGTGCCCTGTCTCCCCGAGGCTGTTTCCTCACTTGTAAATAAGGTTGGGTGAGGGTGAAAGGTACCTGGAGCACAGGCTGCACCCACATGGATGGAGAACAATGGTGTCGGCACCACGGACAGCAGTCTGGGCACTGCCTTTGTCACAGTTACTGAGCCTCTAGCCCGTTAGGCATCACCCCAGGAGTTGACCAGGCCTGGCTCATCACCAATCCTCTTGTCTCCGGTGGTATTCACATCTTCTGTCTCTGGATTTTTTTTTTAAGGATTTACTTATTCACTTGAAAGACAGAGTTACAGAGAGAGGTAAAGACAGAGAGAGAGGTCTTCCATCCACTGGTTCACTCCCAGAGGCTGCAATGGCCGGAGCTGTGCCGATCCGAAGCCAGGAGCCAGGAGCATTTTCCGGGTCTCCAACATGGGTGCAGGGGCCCAAGGACTTGGCCCGTCCTCTAGCCATAGCAGAGAGCTGGATTGGAAGAGGAGCAGCCAGGACTAGAATCGGCGCCCATAGGGGATGCTGGCGCTTCAGGCCAGGGCTTTAACCTGCTGCACCACAGCACTGACCCCTCTGGATTTTTTTAAAAAGATTTATTTATGAAAGAGTTATAGAAAGAATGGGAGAGACCAAGTTAGGTCTTCTGTCCACTAGTTACTCTCCAGATGGCCACTATGGCATGGGCAGGGTCAAGCTAAATCCAGGAGCCAGGAGCCTCCTCTGGGTCTCCCACATGGGTGTCAGGGGCCTCAGCACTTGGGCTGTATTCTACTGCTTTTCTCAGGCCATTAGCAGGGACCTTAATCAAAAGTGCAACTGCTGGGACATGTACCAGCACCCATATTGGAATCTGGTGCTGCAAGTGGCAGCTTTTCCTGCTACACCACAACACTGACCCCTGACCCTTGAATTTGCCAGTAGAGACCAAGACCCCACACAGCCATGGCCTGGGAGGACAGAGGAGGGGATGGATGGCAGCATTCCCGGAGGAAATTGCCCTGTCGTGGAAAGGGCTCAGGCTCTCAAGTCTTACCTGTAGGATCTCCCACCTGGGTGTGTGATGACCCCTCTGGGTCTACTTCCCACAGCACGAATGGGCTACTGCATTTGCCAGGAGCCCACCTGGGAGTCCACAGGGCAGAGACTAGTTTGACTTCGCTCCAGCAAACCAGATCACTGCTGGTTCAAGTGAGAATGGTTTACAACAAAAGTGACTTTTCCGGTCATCTCTCTCTGCCTGTCTGGGCCAGGGTCCCACAGTAAGGTCGAATATAGAAAGCTGGATGTGGGCATTGGAGCTGAGACAGTCAAGGCTTGAGTCCTGGCTCTTGTCTGATGTGCTGGCTCAATATGCATCCTCTTGTTTGGTTATTCGATGTTCATCTTACAGCTACCAAGCCCGGGCTTCCTGTTGGCTGGATTAAATGAGTAGGTCACACTGAAAGGTCTACATTTCTATTGAGAAATACAGAATGAACCTTGAACAGATGAAGAACCAACTCCTGCTCTTGTGTGGGTGGAATGGACATTGTAGACAGGTTGGCTATTCCACATCCATCTATATGAATCAGTGTTCCAGGGAAGAGTGATCTAATGTTTAGCCAAAAGAATAAATGCTTGAAGTCAACCCAGAGAATGTAGAAGAACAAAAACTATCAGCAGGCTCTTTCTTACCAGATATGTGCTTTCCCACATTATTAGCAGGGAGCTGGATCAGAACTGGGATGCCAGCAGAGCAGGCAGTGGCTTAACCTACTGCATCACAATGCTGGTGCCATATTTGTTATTATTTTTAAGAATTTTGCTTATTTTCATTTTTATTAAAAAGACAGGAGATTATATTTTTTAAAGATTTATTTATCATTTTGAAAATCAGAACTACACACAGAGAGGAGAGGTGGAGAGAGAGAGAGAGAGCGGTAGAGACACAGAGGCACAGGGGCCCAAGGACTTGGGCTTTCTTCTACTGCTTTCCCAGGTCACAGCAGAGAGCCGGACCAGAAGTGGAGCAGCCAGGTCTCGAACCAGCATCCATATGGGATGCTGGCACTGCAGGCGGAAGCTCAGCCCACTACAGCGCCGACCCCAGGAGATTATATATGTGCGTGTGTGTGTGTGTGTTTCCAACCATTGTTTTACTCTCCAAATACCTGCAACTGCTAGGGCTGGGTTAGGCCAACATCAGAATCCCTTAATGCAATCTGGTCCTTTCACAGGGGTGGCAAGGACTCAGGGACTTGAGTCAACATATGCGGGATCAGACGTGGAGCAGCTGGGACTAGAACCGGTGCTCATATGGGATGCCAGCGCCACAGGGGGTGACTTTATCCATTACGCTGCCCTGGTCTTGCAAAATTAATTTTACATTTCTTATATGCTCTAGCAGTCCTCTTAGGTGTTCACCAAGAATCAATGAAAAAAGTTTTTTCTTATCAAAATTATTTTTAAGTTAGAAAAAAATATTTACTTATTTGAAAGGTAAAGTTACAGGGCTAGAGTTGTAGTAGCGGATAAAGCTGCTGCCTGCAGTGCCAGCATCCTATATGGGCACCAGTTCTAGTCCCGGCTGCTCCACTTCCAATCCAGCTCTCTGCTATGATCTGGGAAAGCAGCAGAAGATGACCCATGTCCTTGGGCCCCTGCATCCATGTGGGAGACCCAGAAGAAGCTCCTGGCTCCTGGCTTCGGATCAACTCAGCTCCGGCAGTTGCAGCCAATTGGGGAGTGAACCAGTGGGTGGAAGACTCTCTCTCTCTCTCTCTCTCTCTGGCTCTCCTTCTCTCTGTGTAACTCTGAGTTTCAAATAAATAAATACATAAATAAATCTTAAAAAAAAGAAAGGTAGAGTTACACAGAGAGGAGAGAGGTCTTCCATCTGGTAGTTCATTCCCCATATGGCTGCAATGGCCAGGGCTGTGCCAGGAGTCAGGAGCTTCACCCAGGTCTTCCATGTGGGTGCAACAGCCCAGGAACTTGGGGCATCTTCAGTTGCTTTCCCAGGTGTATTAGGTGGGAACTGGATTGGAAGTGGAGCAGCCAGGATTTATTAAGATTTATTTATTTGAAAGAGTTACTGGCCGGTGCCGCGGCTCAATAGGCTAATCCTCCACCTGCAGCACCAGCACCCCGGGGTTCTAGTCCCAGTCGGGGCGCTGAATTCTGTCCCGGTTGCCCCTCTTCCAGTCCAGCTCTCTGCTGTGGCCCGGGAAGTGCAGTGAAGGATGTGCAACTGTGCGGCTGGGGCCGTCCCTCACCTTGACCCCACTATGCCGATCACTCATACAGAGCGGGGCGTGCAGGGGCAGCCGCAAGCCTAAATCTAGGCTTTTTGATTCTATTTTTCCTGGAACATCTTGAACCTTTTTTTTTTTTTTTTTTTTTTGGACAGGTAGAGTTAGACAGTGAGAGAGAGAGACAAAGAGAAAGATCTTCCTTCCGTTGGTTCACCCCCCAAATGGCCGCTACGGCCGGCACTGCGCCCATCCAAAGCCAAAAACCAGGTGCTTCCTCCTGGTCTCCCATGCGGGTGCAGGGCACAAGCACTTGGGCCATCCTCCACTGCCTTCCCGGGCCAGAGCAGAGAGCTAGACTGGAAGAGGAGCAACCGGGACAGAATCTGGCACCCCAACTGGGACTAGAACTCAGGGTGCTGGTGCCGCAGGCAGAGGATTAGCCAAGTGAGCCATGGCGCCAGCCTCCTGGAACCTTTTGATCTACCCTGGTACCTGCTGGTGCCATCCTCTTTGGGCAACACAGTGTGCAAAGCTGATCTTTCTGACCCCAGAAGATCTTCCAAGACCCTGGCGTGAAGCCCTGTCGGAGCCCAAGCTCTCATTAAACTGTATGCAAACGGACACGAGAACCCAGTCTGTAAGTGCAGCCTTGGGAGTGGAGAGCTCTTGTGAGGAGCTGGACTTTAAATGGAGCAGCTGGAACTCAAATCGCAGCCCGCCAGGAATGCTGATGTCACAGCTGGTGGCTTTACAGGCTTGCCACAAAGCTGGTCCCCCATCCCTTGCTTTTTTAAAGGTAAAGTTGTACGAATCCACTAGGGAGAGCAGCTGTGCACGCTGCTTTTTGCTGGGAAGAGAAAAATGGTGAATTTTTTTCCCCAGTCCCTATTGTGCACCTATTTGAGTGTCACAACTTTTATTAAAAGTAATTTTGAGGGTCGGCACTGTCAGCAGGTTGAAGCCCTGGCCTGAAGCACTGGTATCCCATATGGGAGCCAGCTTGAGTCCTGGCTGCTCCACTTCCGATCCAGCTCTCTGCTGTGGCCTGGGAAAGCAGTAGAAATGGTTCAAGCCCTTGGGCCCTTGCACCTGCGTGGGAGACATGGAAGAAGCTCCTGGCTCCTGGCTTCGGATTGGCACAGCTCTGGCCATTGTGGCCAACTGGGGAGTGAACCAGCGGATGGAAGACCTCTCTCTCTCTCTCTCTCTCTCTCTCTCTCTCTGTGTGTAATTATTTCAAATAAATTTAATAAAAGATTTATTTTATTTATTTGAAAAGCATAGCTATAGAGAGACAGAGGAATAGAGAGAGAGAGAGAGAGAGATCTTCTGTCCGTTGGTTCATTTCCCAAATGGGCACAACAACCACAGCTATGCCTATCCGAAGCCGGGAGCCAAGAGTTTCTTCAAAGCCAAGCACTGGTCACAGAAGCCAGAACAAGCAAGTTTAACCTTACCAAGGAGGGCACTGAACACATTTCCCCAGCACTCGGTGTAAGCAGTCCTCATAGCTAGCATTCTTACAAGGCTGGCTTTTGAGTGGATGGTAGTTGTGCAACTGGTTAGAAACAGAGAGGACAGAAAGAATGACTGGAAATCATCCAGAGACAAAACAGAGCAACTCAGGTCAGGCCGCAGCTCGTGTCCAGTCCTATGGGGGCACTCATTTGATGCAGTCGTTAGGTAGCCCCAGTAAGATGCCTGCAGCCTGTATCAGAGTGGCAGGTTCTGGGGCCTGTGCTGATGTGGACCAGGTAAAGCCGCCGCCTGCAGTGCCGGCATCCTCTATGGGCACCGGTTCAAGTCCCGGCTGCTCCACTTCCAATCCTATCTCTGCTGTGGCCTGGGAAAGCAGTGGAAGTTGGCCCAAGTCCTTGGGCCCCTGCTCCAACATGGGAGACCCAGAAGAAGCTCTTGGCTTCTAGCTTTTAATCAGCACAGCTCTGGCAATTTTGGTCATTTGGGGAGTGAATCAGCAGATGGAAAACCTCTCTCTCTCTCTCTCTCTCTCTCTCTCTCTCTGCTTCTGCCTCTCTTTAACTCTGCCTTTCAAATAAATAAATAAATAAATAAATATTTTTAAAAAAGTGATGGAAAAGCTCTATCTCCCTGTCTTTGTAACCAATTTTTCAAATGAAATTGCAAGTAAGTGAAATGTTTAAAAATAATAACAAAATATGGCACAATTACTGTGGCACACAGGTTAAGCATCGAGGAGCGAGCTGCAGGGGACATTTGACGCTGTTGGCTCTAGGGGAGAAGTGACCTTTCTGAGTGGCTCCATCCTGAGCCAAGTGCTCTGTTGTCCCAGCCCCAGGGTCACCTCGGCTTTCCAGCCACATCCTCCTCCCGCCTCTCCTGCCTCCCAATGCACTAATCCCCCTAAATGCAGAGAGAAAAATCACAAGAGGCCTCAAGGTCATGTCTACACTGCCAAAGGGAGCCAACATGCTGTCCAGAACACTGACGCGTGCCTGTGTTTCAGCCCGGGGCTGAGGGTGGGAGCATTGTAGCTGCAGAGAACCTGGGTCAGGCTCTCACTAGCTGGATCCTTCCTCCAGCCTCCTTCTCACCCTATGGAAGCTCATGACGTCCTGGGCCTTTCTTGCTTCCCATTACTCCAGCCTGGCCCCTTCTCCTGGCTCCCTCTTCTTCCTCAGTGAACAGGGCCCCCTGGGCGGTTTGAAGTGCCCCGTGCCTCCATCAGCACCCACAGGCGGTGGTGGGAGAGAGGCATCTCCCCAGACTGAGTTGTCCCGAGCCCTTCCGGCCCCCGAGGCTGCAGCCCTACAGGCCCGCGCACTGGGTCAGCCAGGGGCGGTGCTGCTCTGCCTAGACCCTCCAGAGAGCTCCCCCAGCCTCCGATGCAGGAGCACAGTGTGTTGGCTCCAACAAGATGAGGGTGTCCATGGAAACGCTAGCAGAAGCGAGCCCGAGACAGCTGCCTGTGCTCTTATCTGGAACCCGGTGAGCAGCAAGACGAGTAACTTAATATCGGGTTATAACCATGAATAAAACCCCACATGTGAGTGCATCCTGATACAGTTGACTGCATAAGCAGACGGATGGAGAAGACAAATACTCCTGAGACCCCAAGTAGTCAATGGCTGACTCCCCTCCAGCAGGGGGAGCTACTGCCCCTCCCTGGCAGACGTGAACAGTGCTCTGGTGATAACCCGTGGTCAGCCACAGCTGTCATGCACACCTGGATGCCAGGTGACAAGAAGGGACCTGATTTCTTTGGTTTTCTTTCCAAACTCCCCAACCCCAGTCCAAGCTACAAGAAGTCCCCTGACAAGCTCTGTGTAGGGGACATTGGGTCATCCCTGGCCAGGCCTCCCCTAGAGTGGCAAGGTCAGAAAACTCAGGACAGGCTGAGAAAGCTCCTAGCCCCGAGGACAGGTGGACAAAGGGCAGCTGGTGCTCAGCTCTGGGTGCTTCTTTGCCTAAAGCAGTTGCCGGATGTGAATCCTGTTTGGCACAGGGTTCTCCCTGGGCTCGAAATAATTGTGTGTCTTTTCTGCTCTGATGCTCAGCAAACCGTATTCTGTCATTGTTGGTGATAGAGTGCCTCCAGCCAAAACAAAACAAAAGTGCTTAAGCTTGAATTCATTTGGAAGGCAGAGTCACAGAGAGGCAGAGAGAGAGAGAGAGAGAGAGAGAGAGAGAGAGAGAGAGAGAGAGAAATTTCAGTCCGTTGGTTCACTCCCCAAATGGCTGCAATGGCAGCTGGGCCTCCTCTGGGTCTCCCATTTGGGTGCAGGGGCCCAAGCACTTGGGTCATCTTCCACTGCTTTCCCAGGCCATTAGCAGAGAGCTGGATGGAAAGTGGAGCAGCCGGGACTGGTACTGGCGCCCACATGGGATACCGGCACAGCAGGCAGCAGCTTTACCGGTTAAGCCACAACACGGACCCTGATTTTGACATATTGTGACATCTAAAACCTGCACTTTTAAAAATTAATGTGAGTGGCTGGCTTGTGGCTCAGTGGCTGTAAAGCCCTGGCCTGCAGTGCTGGCATCCCATATAATTGCTGGCCAAGTCTGGCTCTTCCACTTCCAATCCAGCTCCCTGCTATGGCCTGGGAAATCAGTAGAAGATGGCCCAAGTCCTTGGGCCCCTGCACCTGCGTGGGAGACCCAGAAGAAGCTCTTGGTTTCTGGCTTCTAATCTGCACAGCTCCGGCCATTTTGGTCATTTGGGGAGTGAATCAGCAGATAGAAGACCTATCTCTCTCTCTTTTTTTCTCTCTCCCTAACTCTGTCTTTCAAATAAATAAAACAAGTCTTTTTTTTTTAATTAATGTGAGGCAATATCTACACATTCACAAAAGACCTTCAAAAACGTAATGGAAGATTCATTTTATGGAAAAGTCATATGTGACTTTTGAAATTTTTGAAGTGAAATAAGCTTACTGTGTTTTTTTTTAAGATTTATTTATTTATTTAAAAGTCAGAATTACAGAGAGGAGAGGCAGAGGGAGAGAGAGAGAGAGGTCTTCGATCTGCTGGTTCACTCCTCAACTGGCCCCAATAGCCAGAGCTGTGCCGGTCCAAAGGCAGGAGCCAGGAGCTTCTTCCTGGTCTCCGACGTGGGTGCAAGGGCCCAAGGACTTGGGCCATCTTCTACTGCCTTCCCAGGCCATAGCAGAGAGCTGGATTGGAAGTGGAGCAGCCAGGTCTCAAGCTGGCTGCACCGGCCCCAGCTTACTATTTTTAAAAAGGAATTATTGGGGCTGGCACAGTGGCCCAGTGGGTTAATGCCCTTCCCTGAGGCACCAGCATCTCATATGGGCACCGGTTCTAGTCCCACCTGCTCCTCTTTTTTTTTTTTTTTTTTTTTTTTTTTGACAGGCAGAGTGGATAGTGAGAGAGAGAGAGAGACAGAGGGAAAGGTCTTCCTCTTGCCATTGGTTCACCCTCCAATGGCCAGCACGGCTGGCGTGCTGTGGCCGGAGCACCGCGCTGATCCGAAGGCAGGAGCCAGGTGCTTCTGGTCTCCCATGGGGTGCAGGGCCCAAGCACTTGGGCCATTCTCCACTGCCTTCCCGGGCCACAGCACAGAGCTGGCCTGGAAGAGGGGCAACCGGAAAAGAATCTGGCGCCCCGACCGGGACTAGAACCCAGTGTGCCGGCGCCGCTAGGTGGAGGATTAGCCTATTGAGCCGCTGCACTGGCCAGCTGCTCCTCTTTTGATCCAGCTCTCTGCTATGGCCTGGGAAAGCAGTAGAAGATATCCCATGTCCTTGGTCCCCTGCACCCATGTGCAAGGCACAGAAGAAGCTCCTGGCTCCTGTCTTTGGATCGGCACAGCTCCAGCCGTTGTGGCCATCTGGGGAGTGAACCAGCGGATGGAAGACCTCTCTCTGTCTCTGCCTCTCCTCTCTCTGTGTAACTCTGACTTTCAAATAAATAAATAAATCTTTAAAAAAAGGGAATTATTTATTTATTCAAAAGGTAGAGTGACAGTGAAAGAGAGAGACAAATCCTTCAATTACTGGTTGATTCCCCAAAACTGCTTGAGGTCCAGTTCTATGCCAAGCCAAGGTCAGGAACCAGAATTCCAACTGGGGCTCCGATGCGGGAGCAGTGGCCCACATATTGGGGCCGTCTTCCACTGCTTTCCCAGGCCTGTTAGCAGAGAGCTGGATCTGAAGCTGAGCAGCCAGGACTCAAACCGGCTCTCCACTATGGGATGCCATCATTGCAAGTGGCTGCTTACCCTGCTGTAGCACCACCGTGGCCCCTACACTTTAAATGCTAATTTCCATAAACTTATTGAAGTCCTCTCCTACTGATGTGAACGTGTCCTTGTTTAGAGACTTCAGAGAAGCAGGCCACGCCCTCAGCTCCTCTGACAGCCCTCATGTTCCTGGAACTCCCATCCCTCCACAAGGGAGGGAAACCACGGAGAACTGAAGACAGGGGAGGGCGAGCCCGAGCGTGCAGGGGCGAGTGTGCGCTGGGCTGAGCCTTGCTGTCGCTCCTACAGAATGTCTGCGACCAGGGAATTCACAGGGGGAAGAGTCTGACTTGGGCTCCTGGGCTGCACCCTGGGGAGCCCCAAGCACATCAGCGCTCCCCACCAGGCCCTCTTGCTGCTCCTGGCCACAGTGGACAGCAGAAGGCAAGCGTGTGCAGGTGGACGAGAGCAGAGCAAGCCAAGGAAGTGGAACTCGCCTTAGCACAAGCTTCCCTCTACCAGCCCAGTCCTGCCACAGCAAGAACTCATGTGTGGGGCAGGTGCTGGGGCACAGCGGGTTCCACTGCTGCTTAGGATGTGGGCATCCCAGATCAGAACGCCTAGAGTCCTGTCCCACTGCTGCTTCCTGGCCAGCTTCCGGCCAGCCCCTGTGTGGGGGAGGTGAACTTGCAGCTGCCAAGACTTCCCTCACCATATGGGTGCCGGTTCTAGACCCAGCCATTCCTCTTCCGATCTAGCTCTCTGCTATGGCCTGGGAGAGCAGTAGAAGATGGCCCAGGTCCTTGGGCCCCTGCACCCACATGGGAGACCCTGAAGAAGCTCCTGGCTTCGGATGGACGCAGCTCCGGCTGTTGTGGCCATCTGGGGAGTGAACCAGCGGGTGGAAGACCTCTTGCTCTCTCTCTGACTCTGTCAATGCTTCTCTGTAACTGTGGCTTTCAAATAAATTAAAAAAAAAAACAAAATGGAAGGAGGCCATGGAGGGAGGGAGACTGGGGCAGGAGCTGGCAGCGGCAGCAGGGTGGGAGAGGGTGTGTGCGGGGAAGCCAGGGACAGAAGGGAGCTGGGCTCCCCTGGGGCATCTGGCGGGGAGCACAGGCGCTGGAAGAGATGGAGAAGCCGGGCACCACCCCTGCCTTTCGACAAGGCTGTACTTCTCTCTGTGTCCCAGTTTGTTCTCCCCACGGGAAGACAAGGACCTGGGCATCTGTCCCAGTCCAGCCAGGGCCCTCTAGCCCCAAAGAACAAAATGCGGTCAAATGCCAAGTAGGTCTTTAGAGACAACTGGTCTACCCCGTGCTCCCTGGACTTCAGGGCCGTGAGTGCAGGAGAGAAGGAGAGGACCTGCGCTCCAGCCTGCCCGCCACACTGGCACTGGGTCTCCTGCAGTTCCCATAGTCACAGCAGCTGGTCGTCAGGGTCCCAGCCAAGGTGCGAGAGGCTGAGCTGGCCCAGGGCTCCAGAGGCCCTGTGTGGTGCTTTCTCCCCTTGCCCAGGCAGGGTTTCCACTGGTTCTGCGCCTTCCCTGCACCCTGGCATGGGTGCGTGTCAGGTCCCCGGAAAGAGAGGGAGAAGGAGTCAACCCCTGTGTTAACCCAGGGCTGGACTCGGCCAACATCAACACACACCCACGTGCACCCTCTGCAACTGCAGGTCATGCAAGCTGTGGCCTGGGAGGGGCGGGGAGGGAACACACCCACCCTGGGGGAGGACAGGCCCCTCCTGCCCTACTGGCGGCCCGGAGCAGGTATAAAGGGCCCCGCGGTGGGAGCGGCTGTCCCTGCACCATGAAGCCTGCTGCTTGCCTGGCACTGCTCGGCTCTGCCTGGCTCCTGATCTCTCTTGCCAGTGGGTGCCAGCCACGGGCGCCTGGGCTGGGGGTGCTCTGGGGGCAGGGGCCAGCTTTCCAGGGCAGTGCTGGCTCCCAGGGCGGATGAAGGGGCGCACCTGCTGTGACCCATGCCTTCTGTTTCTCTTCAGGTTGTGACATCTGCCCAGCTGTGCAGACAGCTGTTTATGAATTTCTGTCAGGACCCTCCGATGAATATATTTCCTATGTGCAAAATTACCAAAGTGACCCACTAGTGCTGCAAAACGCCCTGGCGCTGAAGCAGTGCGTTGATGGGAAACTGACAGAGGAGGATAAGGGGCATGCGATCAGTGCCGTGGTGAGTCCAGCCGTCGTGGCCCGACACCGGCTCCTTCCGGGGCCCTGGGGAGGGGCACTGTTTGTGCCCACCACAGCCCAGCCTGGGACTCTGTGGGAAAAACCTCCGGATGAGGACGCAGAGTTGTGGGCCGCCCCCCGTGGTGCGAGAAAGGACAGGGAGGGCGACTGCTTGGACCCGGAGCCCTGGGCTCCATGGCTGTTCAGCTCCCCCATGCAGGCCCGAGACCCTCCAGGGCCGCTGTCCCCACGGCAGCCCCGCTTGTGTCAGACCTCAGCTCTGGCCTCCCTGACCACAACCTGTCCAGCGCCCGAGCCCGAATCTTCTTCAAGATGTTGCCTTGGGTGCTGCCTCCCTTCGAATCTCACTTCCTCACCCTGACCCCTCGGGTGCCCTCCTCCACCCCCAGACCTCATGTTTCCTTCTCCCTGGACCCCTAAGGGCCATCTGGGGCTCCCGAGCCTGGAACCAGGCCTCCAACAGCCCTTCCTGTCCTCCCGGGCCTGGCGACACCTGGGGAAGAGCAGAGGGAACCCTGACTACAGGTGCAGCGTGGGCGGGGATGGGCACTAGGTTGAAAGCTTGCGAGAGATAGACAGGGCCAGGGGACTGGGGTCAGTGCATTCCTGAAGGCCCCTAGTGCCCCTGCCGCCTTGCCAGGCCTTCTGTGTAGCCCCTGCCTGTCCCAGCCTCACCTGCACCCCCCCACAGAGAACCTCCCCCTCATTCCTCATCAAGGGAGGGATTTTTACGAGAGATTCCCAGGCACCCGGGTGCAGGAGAGCATCTGCCTTTAGCTGCCCAGATCCAGTGCCAGGCTACAGCTCCTCCCCAGGAAGTGCCCTGTGCCTGCGCCCTGCAGGTTTCTCTAGGCCCCGGCCTCACCAGGTGTCCCGACTTCTCTTTGCAGAGTAAAATCTTCTCAGATCCTCTTTGTTAAGGGAGCCCTCCCGGCCAGAAGACCCAGGGCCACCCCGCGCCTACGTGGTCAGCAGGTGCAGCCCAGGCGCTGCCGGCCTCTCATTGAAGGAGGCAACAATAAAAGCTCACATTGCACAGAGTCTGCTCAGTGCTGGACCGGACACCGGGCGTGGGTGTGGGAGGCGGGCGGTGCAGCGGGGCCGGCTGCCGTGACTGCCAGTGGTGGCTGGATCCAGGGCTGTCCGTGTTGTTCCTGCAGGGGTGCAGTGTGGGGCGGGGCAGGTGGGGGTGCGATCTCTGTCACCGTGGCCACGATCCGCAGGACACACGCATCACAACCAGGCGTAGCCGGCCAGCCACCTTCAGAGCAGCAGTGAGTCCCAGCGTCACCGTGAGCACACTGCGGCTCAGAGCCGGGGCACGTGCCCAACACTGCACAGCAGCTGCCACTCTGCTGCCCTGCCCTCTGCAGGGAGACCAGCTTGGATGCTCAGTGTGAGGCCGTGCACGGTGGCAGTGGTGCCCACCTGTAGATGCATATGAGACCTCCCACCTCCAGGCCCAAGGGACATAAGGGGTGGGAAGGGTCCCTGACTGGACAAAAAGACCTAAAGCCCAGAGGGCATGAACGCCCCTGGCCATGATCCAGAAATCCTCTCTCGTGCCTCAGCTGGTCCCAGTGCCAACCCCCAACTGTGGACGCAGCTGTGACCCCGCAAACACACCCCGCGTGGGGCCCAGGGTCTGGGTGTCTGTGGTGGCTCAGCCCTGTGGTCATGATGCTGCCGCCTGACTCAGGCCCCCCGCACGCCTGTCTGTGCCCTCTGGGCCTGGATCTGCCACCTGCCCCCTGCTCTGTCACAACTCACTGAGGGCACTCGGAACAGGGCTGTCTCGGGAGGAGCATCTGTGACATCCTGGTGACCAAGGAGCTGCTGGGAGGCCCAGACAGGGTGGAGTGGCTGCTCCTGTCCCTGGGGGCTTGCTGGGGGGTGGGGCAGGGTGGGCTGATCCTTTTCCTGTTTCTCCCACACTTGTACCTGGGCTGGCTTCACAGAGAGAAGAGGTCGGGGTGGGCGCTCCAGGCAGCGGTGAAGTCCCGGATTGGGGTGCCCACATCCCCAGTCAGAGGGCCTGGTTCTACTCCCAGCTCCTTGGCTGCCATTCCAGCTCCCCGCTAATGCACACTCGGGGGTTCAGGTGGCACCTGCAGGTGGTGGTCCAAGCACTGGGGTTCCATCACCCACAAGGGAGGGAGACCCAGATGTATTTCCTGCCTTTGGCCTGGCCCAGCCCTGATTCTGGGAGCCCAGCACTCACCCCTTCCCAGGGCACCACCCCATCTCACCTAGCAACCTCCTACTCTGCCCGCCTCTTAAAGGTCCCACACCCCTCTTGGTGCCACAAACTCTGTCTAAAGCACTTACCCCAGAGGAGACCTGCTCTTTGTGCTCACTGAGCTCCCTCCACAGAAGAGCAATGGGGGACCCCTGCCTCTGCAGGAGTGAAAGGGAGCCCAGGGGACAGGAGGGCTTGGGGAGCAGAGACGCCCTCGTTACCCCACCTGTGGGACCCTGGGGCTGTGTCCCACTACACCCCATCCAACAGATGCAAATCTATGCACAGTGAGGACACAGGCGACACCAGGTGTCTCCGTCCGCTCTCTGCTGCAGTGACAGAATCCCACAGACTGGGGCGATGTCCAAGCCACACGAGCTGATTGGCTCATGGCTCTGGAGGGCATCCGTGCTGTCTGGTGAGGGCCTTCGTGCTGCATGCAACATGGTGGCCAACATCCCATGGGGGTGCAGGGAGAGGCAGGTAGAGTCAAAGATGTAGGAGAAAGAGGAAGAGAAGTAGAGGAACTTGCTTTTATTTTGAACTTTAATTTTTATTGTTTAAAAATTTATTTATATTATATTAAGGCCTTAGCCACTGGCCACTGCAGGCCTCTGGTGAGGGGAACAGTGGATGGAAGCAACCACACCCCAAGATCCATGAATTAAACATTTGTAGCAACACCTTGATAGGAAACATTTGTAGCAACAACAATGGGAACTCACCCCTGTGCACCCAAAGCCACCCCAGGAGGCCAGCGTCAGTCCATGCAAGAGCTGGGTTGGGGCCCATGCACCCATGCTCCTTGGACTCGGACTCTGGGGAACAAACCTCCCCCCCAGTGAAGGAAAATGCAATGTGGAGAACACTAAGCCTAGGCATCTGGAGTTTGAACTCAGGCAGAGAAAGGAAAATGCATGGGTGTCTTCCACCCAATTAGGAACATTTGACTGCTGAAGCTGAGTGGTCCCCATTCAGCACTGGCTGTGTTATTTTACAGCACTTTGTGAATCTCCAAAAGAGTTTACAATGCAATTTAAAAGCGGAGACGCTGAGTGGGGAGGGGAATAAAAGAATCAGTTAAAACCCAAGTGTTGCTGGACAGCATCTCTGGACATGACACAGCGGTGCACTCATTCATACTCCGCAGAGGAGGCCAGCAGGTGTGTGGGTGACCAGGGCCCTGCACCCTGTGGTCTCCATGCCAGGGCAGGGGAAGTGGGCAGAGAGGCAGAGCAGTGGGCCCTTGAAGGGAAAAGAACCGACTGTGGCCCCAAGGTGGCAGCATAGGGGCAGTGTGGGGCCCAGGACCAAGGAGGTGCTGGGGGAGGGCTGAGCCACTTTCCCAGGGGGAGCAACCTTGCGATCAGCACCCCGGGGAGCCACGGGCCTGTGGCTACTCCTGCCTGCAGCCTGACGCGTGCTGTCCCTGTCCTGATGGTCAGCAGCAGCCCGGTGTTACCAGCATGCGGCTCAGGTGCTGGTGCCCAGGAGTTCTCAGTGCTCTGTGCCTGAAGCCCTGGCCCGTGTCCAGGACAGGGCCCTGGTTCCCGCTCTGGACAGGCTGGGCCACGCTGGCTTGAGGTGCTCAGCGGGAGGCTCCCCTGCCTCCATCCCAGAGGACCCCTGTGTCCACCTCCTACAACTCCAGGGAAGAAGGGCTGGAACAGAGCAGGAGGGGCAGCAGAGGGTGGCAGTGCTGGGGTGGGGCCTGTGGTAGGACAGGAGGCTGCACCCCCGGGAGTCTCAGTTCAGGTCATGGCAGGGGCAGCCCCGGAGTGTGGGGACAGGTCTATGTGGGGCTCCCTATGCGACCTTGTGTTCTAAGAAAGAGGCCTTCACAGTTGGGCTGTAATACAATTGCAGAGGCAGAAAGGAGGGGCAGGAGGTGCTGGTTGCCTGGGACTTGGGACCGTTACGGCAGGTGGCAGAGGGCCCTGGCACCCCTGGTTCCGGGGCAGTTCTGCCAGAGCCCTGCCCTCTTCACCTGGGCCCTGGGGAGAACACAGGCCCCACTTCTGGTGACCTTTAATGAAGCCAGGCCTGAGGACCCTGAGCCCTGCCACAGCAGAGCCACTTGGGGTTGGCTGGCAGGCTTCTGTGATGTCACAGTCACTGAGATGCGCACTCTGGGCTGGGAGGCGACCAGAGGCCAGTAGTGCGTCTACTGCCCAACTGACCAGTTGGTAGTGTAGGCAGCAGGCGCATTTCAGAGAATCACATGGATTCGCGATGGAGGTGAGTGGCACTTGCTCTAACGAGCTGTGGCGTGGGGAAGGTCCCACCATGGGGGCGGCCCTGGTCTCCCACACCGGATTCCATGGGCTATGTGGTGGAGCTCTGAGTGCTGCCCCTGTGTGCAGAGCATGTACACAGTCGTCTCATTCCTCCCGCTCTGCTGGTCACCAGTGTTGAATGGGCCTTGGTGTGAGTCTGAGTCTGGACACGGGTTCAAGACTAGGTGTCAGGTCAGCTGGTATCAGGTGGGCAGGGAGGCCGGCTCTGAAAGCCCCAGAGATGCGGGAGCTGGGAGCAGGCCAGGGAGCCCTGTAGACTTGGGCCCCCTGGAGGACACGTGGCTGCCAGCCTGGGGGAGGAGCATCCTTTCCGAGGGCAGGGGAGGCAAGGTGGGGGCTGTCCTTCCCCAACCATCTGTAGTCAATGAGCTCTGCACAAGTCATAATCCAAGGACCCGGCCACCAGGTGCCCGCCTGCCTGGCTGTGTGGCTGCCCCACCTCTGACCAGGGGGACAGCCCTCAAAGCAGCATTCCTGTGGGCTCCCCAGTGCTGGCTCCCATGTGCGTGTGTGTCTTACAGATTGGATATGAACGCCCTGAGGTCCCGGAGGGCCCAGGAGCGAGCAGAGCTCATCAATAAATATGAGCAGGTACTGGCCAGGGTGCTGGGGGAGGAGGTGGGGCCCTGCCTCAAGGACTGTGCCTGTGAGAGCCAGACCCCGCCTCCCTGGGGACACGGGGGAGGGGGCAGGTGGACAGCTCCCCCAGTGACTTCTCATCTGGGTCCCCTCTCGGCTGCAGGGACGCCGAGGAGCGGCACTGTTGGTGCCCGAAGAAGAGGACGATGAGGGCGGCTGCCTCGTCCCAGACAGGCTTGGGTTCCTGCAGTGAGTCCTCCACACCCCAGCTCACCCCAGGGCGGGACTGGGGTCAGAAACCCCAACATGAGGCGGCACACCTGTCCCCGGCCCCGACCTTGAGCCCAGCTGTGGTCACAGGCAGTCACTGGTCAGCATTTGGGGGCAGGAGTCGGACGTGGAGGCTGTTCCCACAGATGTCGGGGAGAGAGGCCCCGTTGCTGGAGGGTGGGCTCCGGTGACCTGGAGGGATGGAGCCATCTCGGGCCATCTCTGGCATGACTCAGCAGCCCACCTTAGCACGGGGATAAGTGCTTCTGCCTCCATGTTGTGCCAGAACCTGGAGAATAAGCAGGAGCAGAGTGGTGGAGAGATGGCCAGGGTCCGGGCTGACAGAAGAGGGGTGAGGTGGGGCACATGACCTCAGGAGGCCACGACACAGTGGGGAGGGTGGGCAGTGGGGGACCCTGAGGGGTGTAGGGGTCCCAGGTGCCTCGAGCCCCAGGTGCACACTCACAGCACTGAGCATCTCTCAGGCAGGTCACTCGGACTCGGTCAGTTCCAGGGTGATGTCCTGGGCAGAGCTGATGTGGGGATATAGCTGCCTCAGCCCTGGGCAGTCTGGCCCTGCTCAGGACAGCCAGCCCCCAACCGCTGTGGGGGGCTGCCACACACCCACGAAGGTGGACCTCTGACAGGCCTGGAGCCCCCCACTGGCAGCAAGGGCCCCTGCCTGGCCGTAGGCTCCCTGTGCTCATGGTCACCAGCCCCTCCCTCCCCATCTCAGTCCCCTGGGCTGAGAGGATGAAGCTGGTCCTTCCCTGGCCCACTAGGGAGGTCGCGGTGCCTGTTGTGGTCCTGTCCTCACCTCTCCGCCTCCCTTGCTTTCCAGTGAGCAGAAGCTGCCCCAAGACAGCACCCCGGGGGCAAAGGTAAGGACAAGTCCTTGGCCATGGGCCAGTCATCTGGAAGCAGAGCTGGGCAGAGGGGGCACGTGGGGCTCGGCAGTGGTGAGTGGGAGCGCCATAAGGTCCCGCGATGCGGTACTTATACGGCACCTGCTGACATCTTACCACACTCACCTGTCCCAGAAGTGAGCCGCAGCTCAGGGGTGTCTGCTGTCGGCCGCCCTGACTCATTGGCATGGTTGGGAGTGACCTGGCTGGAGCTCAGGGGCTCTCCTTGACGAAGGGGCAGCTCGGGTCAGAGGCCAGGCCACCGATGCTCCCCCAGACAGAAGATCTGGGGCTCACGGTCTGTGCCTTTTCTGGCTCCTTCCATTTGAGCGCCCACAGAGCTCCTGAGCTGCATCCGAGGGCCCCTCTCAGAGCCCCAAGCTGGGCTCACGCCATCCTGTCTCGTTTTCCAGCGTAAACAGGAGGTAAGAAGGATCCAGAAGTGGATAAAGATGATCAAGAACCATAGTAAATACCGCGGCAGCGACAAGGTACCGTGGCGATGAGGGCCCCTCGGGAACACTGAGAACTGAATTGGGGTTTGAGCAGTGCCCATTCCTGTGCCAGGCACCGCCTGCCTCTCAGATGCCCAGGGGCAACTGTCCAGTCCCTAGAGACACAGGTCATGGGCACACCTCCCCATACACACAGGACACTGTCCTGGTAGAAAATCTGAAGTCACTGCTGAAGACAATCCTGGATGCAGGGCAGGCGTGGTTCCAGGAGCCCTGTAGCGGCCACTCCGTACACGGCAGAGCCGGTGCCCCTGAGCCCTTGGCCCTCCAGTCACTGTGGGTCATAAGGCCACCCTCTGGGCAGATCCTCCCTCTGCCAATACACAGGGAGCCCCTGGCTTCTCCCTCTGCTGTCTCACCCTGCGCTGCCTCCACGAGTGGCCACGTTCAGCACTCACCAGAGCCTCCTCTTTCCTGTAGTTTCAGCGCAGAATCTACAAAGGCATCCCTGCCCAGGTGCGCGGGAAGGTGTGGGCCGTGATGCTGGAGGTGGACAAGAGGAAGGCCCAGAACCCGGGCAAATACGCGGTACGGCTCTGCACTCAGCCCAAGGGGGCCCGGCCTGCTCGGGCCTGCTCAGGAGCCTGAGTCTCCGTGGAGGACCGTCCCTCACTGAGCCCTCAGGAGCCTCCTCCCCATCCTGCCTTCCTCTCCCTAGATCCTAGTCAGTGCCTCCTCCACGTCTCCTCAGACCCAGCTGGGACTGGACAGGTGTGTTTTGTGCCAGAGGCTTTAACCTGCTCTCTGCTGAGCTCACCTGGGCAGCTTGGCATACGGCCAGAAGAGAGGACTTGCTGGTCCCTGATGGGCGGGAGTCTCCCAGGATGAGATCACAATGGTGTGAGGTAGGGAGCCCCACAGGCTCTGTGCTAACATGGGCTGCCCGCAGCTGGCCGGCCCTCACCTAGGCCTGCCCACAGCTGGCCCTGCCTTCACATGGACTTGCAGCCCCTGGCATTGCCCTTGCCTGGAGAGGCCGCTCCAATGGTCA